>NW_008824671.1:449408-456070 GCF_000699105.1 Pygoscelis adeliae | reverse complement strand
AGGGCTGCCCTGGCTACACAGCACTCAGCTGAATGCTGAATTACCCCGGCTGGACCGACATCCCCCTAGCAGCAATCCCAGAGCACCCCATCCCCTGTAAGGGGACAACTTGGGTCATTTTTGACCCTCATACAATAAGAATCTCAGGGCCTGAAGGCAGATAGGTATTTTACTGCATCTTATTCTATTTATATTCCTTGTGACCTTTGAAACTCCTTCTTCCTCCCTAAGATGGGAGCCAAACGTGAAGGCAGGAAGTAAATTAATTTCCTTTTGAAGTAGTTGATTTACTTTGCCAATATGCACTGACACAATAAAAAAAGAATACAATAAGCCACCCTAAGGGCGCAGGGTTTCTGGCACAGCAGCACATTAGTGCATATGGAACTTAAAATAAACCTTGCAAACAATCCAAAAAGTGGTCAGTCAGATTAAACAATTTTTATAGGGAGAACTACCAAGTAAACATGGGAAAGCAACAAAAGCACAAGTTGGTCTTCTTCCACGCCAAATCCAAAAACAATTGCTTCCATGCTGCAATCATGTGTGAGACTAAAGAGAAAAAGGTAGAGCTGGCTGCTTGCTGCCCACTTCGGCTACGAGCTGGGTCCCAGACCACCCTGCTGGAAACAACCTCTCTCTGCTTGTGCGACAAGAAGTTATTCTGGGTACAACCATATTTCTTTGTCCTCCAGCACGATCCTGAGGCTCTCCCACATGTTCTTTCTACTGGCATCAGCAGGGTTGTGGAAGGGAGCTCATTTCTTGGGCCCACGACAGGGCTATGGGATGATGAGTATCTGACCTTTGGATGTTGCAGTGCCCATGAAACTAGGGTGAGTCCCCGGTGACAGAAGGCAGGAGGAGGGCATGCAGAAAAAGGCACCAGGACATCACCAGCTCCTCTGGAAACGAAGATCAGAGCTCAAAGTATAACAGAGCAGTCTCCCAGACAGTCCATCCCAGCACCTGCTACTCCGCATGTCCCAGAGCTGGGCTGTATTCTGCCACTTGGGACCAAGGGGAATGGACTGATGAGGGACTGTCCCAGCAGTGCTCAGCACCTTGCAGTCTTTCTGGGGGGCTCTAAGTGGGTGTTTTAGAATAAGCTTTCATTGATTTTTACAGCTCACTTACCTTGTGTTGCAAAACGTACGTGGCTGTGAGCTACTAGCCCCTGTTCCATAAAACACATTGCATGCAGTATTCACATGCCAGCCAATGGCAGTCCCATGCCAAGTGGGACGAGCACAGTGCGGTACCAGCACTGGTGGGACCAGCAGCCTCTGGCCAGCATGTGCCTGGGTCTCTCCCAGCCTCGCAGCTGGACTACCCGCTCTAGTGAGCACCATTCAGGACCAGCGTGACCTGCCAATCTCACCAGCTTACCCTGCCACAAAGTTCCCCATGTGCTTCACAGCTATGGTATGATGCAAGCTGCAGCAACAACAGGAGAATTTGGCTGTGTAAAGCCAGCTGCGTTACAAAACATCCCGTGTCCTTTCTGTCCACCAAATAGTTAGCCTGTGGCTGCTCAGGCGCCTGTTGATTTTCTTTTTGCTGCTGACCTGGTGCCTGGCTATGTAAGCCAGAAAGAAAAACATGACCTTGATTCACAGCAGCACGATTAGCCCTGTCCCTGCCCTGACAAACGTGTCGAATCAAAAAACACAGCTTCAGAAGAGGGACTATCATATCCCTTCTCTGGGCATCCTCCTTGCAGGCCACCAAGCTCCATGGGCAGCCCCAGCAGGATGGTCTTGTTTCCTTTAACAAGGTGGGGAGGGATATCTTCCGATGGAGTACCCAGAGCTCAGGAAGCCAAGACCCAGAAACACCCCTAGCCCTGCAAGCAGAGCAGTTAAATGCTGCAGAGCAAAGTGCCCCTCCTCATCCTCCTTTCCCCACTGCGCAACTGCCTGCCCGTTGATGCTCCACAAACCTCAACAAGCTGAATCTGTCCTTGTACAGGCATGAGAGCCTTCCCAATGGACTCAGCCCCGCTCCAGCCACCGGGAAGCACAGGGCACTGGGCTGACCCAAGGAGAGCAAGAGCTGCAGGAGTGCTAGAAATGGTGGACAGGAGAGGAACCAACCCAAGCAGTGCTGCAGGTCACCAGGACACTTTCCAACACAGCATCACCAGCAGCTGCACCCCAGAGAAACCCCACTGGTAGCAGGTCCTCTAGATCCTCAGGGCACAGACAGGGCTGGACAAAGTGGTGAAGATGGGCATGTAAGGAAGAGACTAGTGCTGGTAAGTACAAAGAGCGCAGGGATGAAGTATTTCCAGTTGTGGCCCCAAAGAGGCCATCCCAGGTTTGCAGAGCAGTGCCAGGGACTGCACAGAGAAATACCAAGAGGATCTAGGGTGGGATATGAGAACAGCATCTCCAGACAGCAAATGCAAGCAAAGAGAGAAAAGAAAAGATGGGAGAGGAATGGGACTCAGCTGGAGCCAAGAGTGATTGTTTTTCACTAGATACAGGAGTCTAACATAGCCTTGCACTGAGAAAGGAGAGAGACAAGCTGGGAAAGAAGTGCAGTGAGTTCAGTAGAAGAGTTCAAGGAAAGCAAAGAAAAAAGTCTGTCTGTGAGGAAGATAAGGCTGGAGGAAGGGTGGGGGAAAGTTTACGTCACATCTCAGTTCTCTGAACTGGAGGGGGAGTAGCAATCGCTGCACTGGGCACTACACCCAGAGGCAAAATTTCTTTTCCTAATAACATAAGCAGGAGTAATAAGGATATCACTACTGCTCCCTGCAAACCCCCCTTTGCTTGTACCAGCGACATCCCAGCAGCACCTCCCACAGCTACAGAGGTACGGGAGACTAGTGAGATGGAGCAGAAAGACTGCACGTGGCAGACCCACAGGAGGTGTCCCATACTCCAGCGTGACCCAAACAGCCACGCAAACATCTCAGAATTTCAAACACGCTTTGTTGCAGGCAACAGTTGTGTTTGGAAGTCGTACTTTCCTTATGAGACAAAAAAAAAAAATCTACTGACCTATATAAAATATCCAGCTTAAGTGAACCAAAAGTATTAGCAGTCAGTGAAAAATAAGCATCTTTTAATCAAAATTGCATAATAAACCATGAAGAAAAACAGTAGGAGCAAAAAACTGGCAGTCTCCTGTACTGCATACTACCCTTGGAAGGAGCTGTTTTGCAGAGGCATAGGGACACGCGGATATTATTACTAAGGCTGCCATTTTTAAATAAGGCATGTTAACACACATATTGCAGCAAAGCACCAACACTGAAGACGTGGAAGCAGAATTTTCTTGGGGCTCCATCATGAGACCTGCTTGCAAGGACAGAAATATGGGAACAAAGGGTGTGGCTAAACTGCTCCAGAGGCTACTGATTCACCAGACAAATCTTTTTTGGAATTAGTGAGCTGTCTCAAATGAGTTTTGCTTTGGCAAAGGTATTAAATGCTTCGAGAAGCATTATGAACAAGTCATGCATTACACTCATTAGCTTTTACCACCAGGATACGTTGGCTTTCAACATCCTGGTAATTTTAGCAAAGCCAGAGCCTTGGCCTCAGCACCAGAAATTCATGCCCACTCTCAGAGCCGAGTCCTGTAACCCCTAGGTTCCTCTCCCTAGGATTTACATGATGTGTGGACAAAAATACATCCTTCCTCTAACATGGACTGACATTTTGCTGGATTAAACAGCTGCTGCTCCTACGCCTGCCTGAGCTGCTAGCCCGGGACATTTCCACGCAGAGACCTCAGCTGCTCGGCATGGACCTGCGGCGCCGATTGCCCAACACCAGGATTGCGCCAGGCCGAGTAGGCAGTGCCTGTCTGATGGGCAGTGTGGGCCAAAGGAGATGGGAAATGACTCGCACTATGGGCAGAGGGCCTGAAACGGGAGTCTCTAGGGGGTGGAGGTGGTGTTTCCCATTTAGAAACACTCAGAGGGGACAATATTAACAACAGATTAAAGTTAAAACACTTTACAAGCAGTTAATGAATTGAAAAAATAAATGAGAGGGTCAGTGCCACAGCAAAATACACAAAACAAGCTGGCCATGGAAAGAAAATACTTTTGCTGGTAACCTGGGAAAGCAAAGAGGGCAAACGGGCAGGAGTGGGCTCAGGTACACAAAACATGGACTGACCCATGCTCCCACCTCACTTTGTGGGCAGCGGGCTGCAGCCAGGGAGAAGACCAGGAGCCGTGCAGAAGGGCCACGCTTGCTTGTGGCTGTAGGAACAAAGCCACAGCATCACCCTTGATAATGCTTTCTAGAAATACACGATGCATCCAATACGGTACCAAATGTCTCAATCCATGCAGTTCTGCCTGAAATCCTAGAGGACAAACATCTTCAGCGGGGAGAGCACTTTGTAAGAGAAAACAGGTTTGTGATGGATTTAGCCACAGACCAAAGAAAGGAGTTTATGTGGAAGGGAGAACACTAAGGGGAAGGGGGATATTTAGACTTGCACAACGAGCTGCCTGTAACAGCACTTACCTTGGTTCTCCTAGAGCCAGAAAAACGCAGGCAGCTCCAGACAAGTTGACCCACCCTAACTTAGGTTTCTAAGGAGGCAGGAATTAATTGATCACAAGAGGCATTTCCTTCTCTCCATAGACTACAGGACTCTAAAGAACAAGGCTTAGTTGAGACAAATTCAAGGTGTAAAAAGTTAGGGCAAATAAACCCAACCCTGCCTAGAGAACTGTGTAACCATCCGTGGCCTGGGAGAAAGAGCTGTCTAGACTGAAGCAATGCTTCATTTCCAAAGGCCTGTGTTCCTTCTTCTATAATGCTCTGGACAGTAAAGACACAGATGTTTCCTGAAGATGAATCCTAAGCAGTAACTGTGCATTTTCTGTGCTTAACATTATTGGAACAAAGAAGAAACTACCTGTTCCAGGAAAGCTGTATGCACTGCAACTTAGGGTTTGAACATTTCATCTAAATATCTACTGCTGAAGTCTTCCAGGTAACACAAACTTATTTCGCACTTTTTGACTATGCCAGCCATGCTGGCTAGAATCTCATGGATTCAGATTACTTCCCTGTAAACATATGGATGCACATTAAACCAACACTGATGTAGGAAAGTCAAGTACTGGAAAACCATCCTTCTCCAAGGCTTGGCCATCTCCTCCTCTGCTGGGGACATGCTCCTCACTCAAAAGCCCCAGTCCACAACCCTCTTGTGCTGGAGACCATTTCAGAGAGCCAAGCAGAAGCCACTCTGTCCTTTCACAGCATGGCAGCATCCTGCACCTCTGGCTACAGACCCTCCCCAGGCACCTGGGACTGCAGTTCAACTCTCCATCTTCACCTGCAGTGGTTCAAAACATGCCCCCAAAAAAGCGCTCAAGCCCATCAGTCTCACAGCCCAACAGTTAACAAAAGCCCTTCATGTTTTTTTCAGCTTTCAAACAGCTTCTTAGTTAAAAAATAACTGAACTAGGCTGAACTGAAGGAGATATCCTCCCCGCACCCATGGACCAGCCTGTGGCTGCCAGAGCTGGCTCTGGGCTCAGACAAGTCCCCCACTCCCGGTTCAGAGATCAGGCACGCTGGCAGCAAACACTGTTACTATTTTTACATTGAACAGACCACAACATAAATAAATGGCTGCTTAAAGAAAATAAAAATCCAATTCTATTAAAAAATTCTCTTTAATCCATGCTGAACAAGGTTGCTGTCTTCCCTCCCTAAAGGAGGGAATTAAATTACTGTTTGGGAAGTGCTCAGATATCACAGCAGTAAGTACCCCAGAGAAGCCCATGGGGAAATGAATAATTTTGTCTTGTGAGCACGGATAAAAAAGCACACAGCCACACAACACAGCGGGATAAACAAAGTTAACTAGCAGGCATCTTTCACCCATGCACTGATCCTGGAAAATACAGCCTGTGGCCACATAGAGACCACACTGTAATGCAAATATACAAGAGGACTGAAGTAAAAACTAAGGCAATTTTGGTTGTGGCATTTCCTGACTTTCAAGAACTTCCCGCAGTTTCCACAGAAGCATTTCAACTCGAGCATGTAGCTTGCCCACAGCACTCGCCAAAATGCCTCCCCCAGTGCACAGTCAGCTCTCAGCCTCTCTCCTTCTGAAGGCTCTTCAAACACACATAGGCAGAGCTATTTTTTCATGGGGCTGATAGCCCATTCCCACAGAGATCAGCTGTGCTGACCAGTGTCCACCACAGCCACTAAGTCTCCCCAGGCTGGAAAGGTAGGACACAGCAGAGCAAACAGCAAGAGCTAGCTGCTTTCTCCTGTGAGAACCAGTATCAGCAGGTAGCGTGTCACCTAATTCTATTGTGGGTTTCACAGTTGGCCCCATCCTAGCAGAAAAGAGCTAGGATGCCTGGATAGCCTTTCACACCTGAGACAGACCCTTTTATCAACGCCACTGCCATAAAGCTTGCTCCCGCATCATTCCCAGTCCTAGTCTCCATCCCATTTATCCTCCTCTGCTCACTAATTTCTATTTTGACTTCCCCGTTTTTCTTGGTGAACAGCCGATTTTTATCAGAGCTACTAAACAGCACACTCACACATAAGCATCACTTCCCCGAAAGTTTCAAAATGTTCCCCACCCCTCCCCGCAACAAAGGAGCAGAGAATTTCTCAGATAAGAAGGCTGAGGGAACCGTGTCATTTTTAAAT
>NW_008824671.1:428447-449348 GCF_000699105.1 Pygoscelis adeliae | reverse complement strand
GCCCTCTTCTCAGAAACAGATGAACAACTTGGGGATGACACTTCCCAAAAGTATTTGGTGAAGAGTTTTGGCCCAATCTGGTGTGGGGATGAGATTACACCAGAGTGCAGACAGGTATTAATGGAAAGCGCCAGCAAGCTGGCAAAGCAGTTATCAGCTCTTTCAGAAGGGCTCTGCACTAAGGGCAGAGCCTCTGCTAAGAGTAGGCACGCTTCTGAAAGCAGCCAAGTTCTGTAAGTTGGCCTCTAAGTGAACAAAAAGCCCAGGCAAACATCACATGGCGAAGCACACTCATCGTCACTACTTCTGATGAACACAGATTTCGGTGGTGCAGAAGCTCAGAGCAGTTGCAACAACTCCCAAGGAAAACAAGAAACTGAACTCCAGGACGTTTTCCCCAGTCTCCAGGCAGGGATCAGAGCATTTTACAGTGTGGTGGAAGTAGTACAACAAAACCAGGCGGTTTTTCCAGCCAGGTGAGCCACTTCGCTCTATCCGGAGCCCTCAACTCGTGACATGCCAGGTACACAGTGCACATGCCGATCAGCTAAACCGCGTTGTACGGAGACGCAGCACACCTGCGTGCCTCAGCCACAGCACACACACTGCTCAGTGCAGCTTGTACTGGATTCGCAGCACTGCATCACATGGCGGGGAAGCACTGCTGGCCCCTGGGAAAGAGCAAGAGCAGGCTGCTACCATGGGATTTATTAAACCAGGCTACAGGCTGCTCCTCAAGCCAGGGAAAAAGCTTGCTGCCAGTGAACCGCAGGCAAGGGAATTGCTCTAGGGCTGTATGATGATAGCGAGCTGCACGTTAGACTCTGCTCTATGGTAGGGATCACTCTCACCGGCTAATAGCAGACTTTTGATCAAGTGCTTACCAGCCTCCAAACTCACAAGGCACTAACAGCACTTTATGCAAGCTGTTCCCCTGGCAGACACAGGAGACACCAGAACAGGGCAGATTATCCCCTTCACTGTGCTCACAGACAGTCCCCAAACACAAGTAGCAACAAATAACTCACATCCCAAAGCCTTTCACAGCTATCAGTAATGGCGTGAGGGGTCTATTCCTCTCTGAAAACACAGTGGCATTTTTCTTGTGTTTGAGGCTTATTAAATGCTGCCCACCCATCATCTCTTAATGCTCACAAATTGCTTGTTGGTCACCATACCCTTACAGGATCCAGTTCAGAGGGGCTCTTCACAGATTTCAACAGGAATTAAAATTTGATTGTCCTGGGCTGCTCACTCATCCACCTTGGAGTACAGACAAGGCAGCACACAGAGGACCCATGACTTTCCTGTCGCACTGTTCCAGCAAGCTCCTCTTGCCTGCTGGAGGCAGAGACATCAGTGTCAGAGGAGAAACTCCTCCAATATATGCTGGTCTTTGAGCTTTTTCTCAAGTATGCAGTTTTCTAAGCCTGTACTTGTTACGAGATGCTACAGCATTTGTGAACTATGGCTAAATACGCTTCCACATGTTTGTTTCTGGGCACGAATACTTTACTAGCTCTTAAGCGAAAACATCTGAAACCTGCACTCAAAATTTTGGCCCACGTAAGCCCTAGCAAGCTCACTGTTACTGGGCTTGCCTGCAGTGTGTCCTCATAGCCAAGATACAGCCCTTCCCAAATGTTTTAAAGCAGTGGTTTTCAATCTCTGAAACAACCATTTGAGAGTTTTTGGTCAAAGAGCCATTCTATATGTTTTAGCAGCTGGGAGAAAAGTGGTAAGACTGAGACAGCACTAACCACTGATGTAATGCTCTTTTACAAATTGATTTGCTAAATACATGGTTTGGTTTAGCACTGTAGTCTAGAGCCTTCTCCTGTCTGGGGCTATCAAGTCAATGACAGTCAGTTGTAAATTAAACAATCATTAAAACTTAATATCAATTTTGCAAACTGAAGCTTGAATTCTTCCCCAGTTGGGCAGCTCTTTTCCCCTCCAAGGCTTGCTGGGCACCCGGAGGAGATGGAAGTGTGGGAAGGAGAGCTGGGGACTGCAGGAAGGAGGAGGGGGCAGGTATCATTTCCAGAGACAGGTGGGAAGGGAAAGGAAATAACCTCTAGAATTGATGGGAATGGAAACAGAGATGGGAAAAGCAACTTAGAATTCCAGTTGTGACTTGATTTTAATCAAACTGATGGAGCAAGGGGAAGGAGAGAGCAGAGAAGAGCAGTCACAGTTACAAACCAGAATTAACCCCCGCCTCCCCACACATACACTTCTGATGGCAGGCACCAACAAACGTCTGATAGCTTACAGGTAACAGCAGTCTGTTGTTAAGAATCAGCTCACAGACCTCCTTCTGCAGCCTCACTGACGACAGTGCAGCAGCAGCAGCACTGCCGTGCATTGGGTTGAAACACTATTGACAGGAAAAGTAACTTCTGAAACAAAAACCAGAGCTATGTGCCATAGTCCAAACACAGCCAGGGAGGCACGAGATGAAAAACCCTGCAGGGACAGGGTGCACACAAAGAAGTGGAGTATTTGCAGTGGCGGCTCCAGACGACACTTTCCTACTTCTGTCACTGCTGATGGCTGCAGGACTGGGGGGCTCCCAAAATTGTTAACTGTAAATCCCCACCTGCAGACTGATGCTTCTCTGCAGTTACACATCGTGTTGAATGAACACCCAAGACCAACCTAGCAGCAAGCTGACACAGGGAAGAGCCTGCCTGCAGTTTCACAGGCAGTGAACGGGATCTGAATGGGGTGCAGGCAGTGAGGGCTGCAGGACCTTGCTTTGATCTTCCAGGTTGGACCTCAGGTGTGAAACCATCTTCTAAAACAAACCGTTACAGCCTTTCATACTGTAACTCACTGATTTACTTATTCCTCTTTGGGGTTGTACACTTGAATTCTGAGGTCAGAAGATGGCCTAGTCCAAGCTGCCCTTGTTCCCCACATGTAAAGGGCTTCACTACAGGCAGCTGCTATAAATTTTGGGGGCCAAAGGAAGTCTGAAATGTGAGCACAGCAGACTGCCTAAACAGGGGAATGAAGAGAGCCTTGTGATAAAAAAAACAAAACAAACCCAATCCACCAACCAGAGCCTGGATTGTACCTTCCAACTCTGAGAGGCAGATGGACCCATCAGGAACCTGGTCCCCCTATGGTCAAGGCAAAGAGGAACATAAGGACTGGCTGAGCCATGTCCTGCTTTCTCCTTTGACTGGGGGGAACACAGGGCAGCGGCAGGGCACCAGAGCTCAGCAGCAAGGAGCAAGACCCAAAGGCTTTGAAGCATCCGTCAATATTAGTCAAGGGAGGGCAGGTCTTTTAAGAACAGCATCAGCAATCATCACATCTCACTTTTCAGAGCAGAGCATGACAAGGAAGTCACATGCAAAAGAGCTGCACTAATGCAACACTCTGAGATAAGATTAAAACTAACAGGAAAAAGGAATATTTCCGAGAGCTTCATATTTCAGTCGGTCATGTGGTGACCTCTGCGTTTCAATACTCAGGCATTAAAGTATATCTACAAGTGCAATGTTTTCCATAGTCCTACAGCCTGCCACTGGTACGTAGCATGTGGGGGGTTCACAGGTAAAAGAGTTGCCCCAAACATTGCTACTGCATTTTTGCAACTACATCACTTGGTCTGATAAGAGACTTGATCTCTCTAAATAAATTGTTCTTTGTGAGTGCTAAGGTACTGCAAGGAAGAAGAGACAGCAAGAACCACAAGGACAGTAGGGCAAATCAGTCATTTTCTCTCAAATGGTAAGGAAATAAAAGTGAAGCAGGAAGAAAGCGGTACCTCTGTCAAAGGTCTCGGTCTTCTCTCTACAACAAATTCTGTGTGGCAGAGCTCACAGTAACTTGTGTTGGAGGAGGATAACCATTTTTCCAGGCAGCTCTTGTGCACGGTGCCCAGTGTTCCTGTGCAGTCACATGGGGAAAGCAGTCCCTCCCCATTTCCACCTTCGTGACAGATTCGACAGATGGGACCATCACTAAAGAGGCAGACAAACAGAATGAAATCACGGTCAGAGCAGGCAGAATGATACAGCCACATCGGAGAATGGGGTCCGACCCCACCAAGCCCCAGAAGGGCGCATGCACAGCAGGCAATGCGTGGCAGAGCGTGCCAGGCATGCTGCAACTCTCCAAAGCAGCCTGCTGCAGCAAGAAACCAGTCTCAGGGGAGCATGGAAGTGCCTGGCACATTTTAGGTCAGTAAAATCTGGAAGCCATGGTGATGAGCACCACAGCACACAAGAGAAGCTGGCACGTCAGCCTGTCCAGCTCAGCAGGCCACAGAAGGGACTGCAGCACATGTGCCTCACAGTCTCCAGCTCCGCTCACAGCAGGCAGAGAGGCTGACACTGGACCCGAAACCAACCCTGAAGCACTGATGCAAATCCAGAAGCCCAAAGTGAAGCCGGATGATCCACACTAGTCACAGCGTGCCCCCAGCCACCTGGAGCCACTCAAGAGGTTTGCAATCATAGTCGCATTTATCAGAACGCCTACCCACTCTCACCCCATCTCTGCTCTGCATCCTGGGTTTAGCAGTAACTGCGTAAGGAACAGCGATATCTACAGACACAACTACATTGACCCTGGAAGCTCAGCTCGCCAAGGACACAACATATTTCATGGCAAGCAGTCATCCAGACTAAGGCCTCGGCATACAAGCCCTCTGCCCATCACAGTGCAGTAACTCACTCAGCATCCTATCTGCACAGCACCACGCAGAGAACCATTCCGCAGCGTTCAGGCCTTTAACTGGCTGGCGCTGCCTTGGTGCTTCAACAACAACCACTTCTTACCCCCTCCTTGGCGAGAAATTTCAACTACAAAAACAAATCTCTTTGATCACGCTCAAGATCTGCTCTCGTGGGACCTCACAGAACCAGAGATGCTTATCAAGGGAAGTATCAAACACTTTCAGAGACACTTGCAACCTTCCCTACAGGAGGCCTGCACTGCTGATAGCACTCAAACCACCCATTTGTTCCCAAGATGTTCCCTCACGCCTCTAACTGGCGCCACTGACTGTGGACTAAGGCGCTACTGCTCCAGCATCCAGCAACCGTTAGCTCAGGTATATCAGATGATATTCATGCGACAAATTTCCATCACAGACTAAAGTAATTTTTTTTTTTTTTGCGCCTATGTAAACTCAGAGCATCCAGTGTCTGCCTGTAGCCAGGACTTTCTCTAGCTGCACAAAGAACCAAATCCTTTTCACTTGAAATGTCTCATTTGCTTGTTTTGTGTACTATCCCCTAATTCTTGTCCTGTAAAAGACAATGTTTTCCACACCCTCCAGATTTACAGACCTCCAGCCTGCTCAGTCACCTCCTTCACGAGCAGAAGAGTCCTAGCCTATTCAGTCATGCCTTAGACAGAAACACATCCAACCCTTCTGATCACCCTCACTACCCTTCCCTCTACCTCTTGCATTTCCAAAACATCCTTTTAGAGCTGCAGGGACCAGAGCTACAGTTTTCAAGATGCGGATACACGAGGGATTTTTGCAGTGACTGTGTTCTGTTCTTCATTGCTTTCCTAAATCTTAGCGCCTTATTTGCCTTTTGGTCACTGCTGCACATAACTGCCACATGTCCAAGATCCCCTCCTCCAAACCCGCGAACACGTATGTAAATCTCAGACTATTGTTCTTCATCTGCATCACTGCACACTGAACTGCAACCATTATTTTAGCCTGCAGTCATTTCCAATAACATTCAGTTCCCTAAAGTCAGGCGTCTAGTGCCATTTTAGGTCCAAGGGCATACCAGCTGGCATGTGAAGGCACAGGTTTCCTAGAAGCCCTGTGCCACATCTGCCAGCCCCATAATGAGGATGACTTGGGCTCCCTGGGAAACCTCAAATGGCTCTAGACACCAAAGTTCGCTATTCTCAGCAATTCAGTACATCTCTTCAGTGTTCGCCGTTCGAGATCATTTAGGAATAAAATGCTGGACAGCAGAGGCCCAGTGCAGGGCTACCCTCCCTGGACCATGAAAACAAGCCATTCACTAGCATCTCACTTCTTTCCCACCTTCAACCAGCCATTTCTTTCACACAACAACCATTCTCTTACATTCACAGATGCATGGATTTGGGGGTGGGAGGGAGGGTGAGAAAGGAACATCTTTATTTCAAAGACCCTATTGCATGCCCTCTTGAAATCCAGGTGAGCTGTATCAGCGATCATCTTTTTCCACATATTGCTGACAGTACAAAAGCCACACCGATCCCATCTCACAGTTCATACTCCACTGCTATTCTGACTTTAAAAAAAAAAACACCTGACTGCAAAAGAAGTTTGTGGAATTGCAACACAACAGTCAGAACAAGCAATTTGCAATCTTCAAAAGCAGTAGCACTACTTCCATTAGTTTGCACAATCAGACAAAACAGAAAGCAAGAGCAAGACACGGAAACACAGTGCAAGGAAAAGTAGTGTACTGGGGAAAAACGGTGGTGGGACATGAAGGGAGGAGAAGAACCAGCAAGAAAGTGCACGTCAACTCGCTAAAGGAGAAGCAAGACTCCTCTCCTGGCGTACCGTAGGAGGTGTCTACCACTTTCAACTCAATGTTTAGCAGCTTTCATCCCAATTAGACTTTTTAATCATATTTAGGGCTGTGAAGCAACATACACCCGCTGCACCATCCCCTTCTCTCTGCTAAACATCAGTGGTGAACCACTGACCCTTCTTCTCTCCTCATTTTCATGTGCTTTTTATTTAGGGGACTTCTGCAGCTGGGACAATCCCTGCAACAGGAGTCTGGAGAGGTGTTGGCAACTCCATCCTCAGAGATACTGAAAACTGCATCGGACAAGGCCCCGAGCAGTCTGATCCAACTTTGAAGTCGGCCTTGGTCTGAAAGGAGGCTGGACTAGAAGTCCTCCAGAATTCCCTTCCAGTCTGAATTATTTGGTGATTCTGTAACCTTTATTGCCATAAAGCTCAGTGCTGTATCAGAACGACAAAATTACAGTCCACTCACACAGCCTTAGTGACAGGGACAGACCAAAAAAACCCCAAGCCTCCAGTGCTCTCATGCATCTGTTATTTCCTAAGAAAAGCATCTGTAAGATATTTCATCCATTCTCTTCCTGTTTGAGAAGTTTCATATTTCCAGCGCATTAATATAACCTTGGCTACCAATAAACAATCCAGAAGGAAAAAATTTGCTGACAGTGCGACAAAAGAAATTCTTATCAGACTCCATTTTCCTTCCTTCCTATCCGGAGGGGGAGGGCGCCTGGTCACACTCCTACATGATACACCCTCAAACACAGTTTTCCAGCAGGCTGTAGAGACCATGTCACTAACTCAACCTTCCAGTACAGTCATGCTGCTCCTGGCTTCGCTTTGCTAAGTGCTGGTGACAAGAAAGAGACTGAAACCACCACCACCAAAAAACTAACTGGCATCCGCATGAAGACACTCACATGAGGAATCCTGTTGGTTTTTCTTTAACCTGTAATCCCAGGCAGTTTCCCCACCAGATTTTTACACCTCCAGAAGTTTTAAGGGGTTGCACAACTTCTCGCCCAGCCTATCTGTTGTCAGAGAGCAAGCTCAGTTCCCCTCCTATTTTTATTGACCTGCTCCAGGTTTGCTAGATATAGCAATTACATTTGCCTCAGTTCTCATCTAGCTTTCCTGCTTTCCTCCCCCATGTTTGCAGTCACCACTTTCACACCTCATCAACGTTTGGCCAAATTAATTAAAAAAATAACAGCTGTTCAGACAGGATTTGAACACAAAATGTGACCAGTCTCACTAGCTGGACTGAACAACGCTGCCAAGTGTCCTCTGTTCTGGAAGCTGCTCAAAATACACGATGAGAAGTCACATCAGGAAGAGTCTGAGCAAGTGAAGCTGCCACACGTCCCCTCTAGCAATAACTGGACACTGCAGTTCCTGCAACACAAACACCCTCCTCTCCCTGGGGCTGCAAATCGACACCACGTCTTTACTCCATGACCATCTTGGAACAGGGGCTGTGCTCCATTTTCAGCCCTTAAATCACCTCCATGAACATCACGCTGCCCTTGCTAGCATGGCGTCCCACCTTCACTGCTACTCAGCAAGGACTTGGCAGAGGGACATGGCAAGAGGCCGCTTGTGCCGTCTCACACTGGAGCAGCCGCAGGCCTGGGGAGTTTTGATGAACACACGAGTCCCAATCCACCAGCACATGTGACTAGCGTGAGCTCCCGCAAAGAGAGCACAGGCCTGGGAAGCATCTGGCTAAGAAGGATTCGCACTCGCTATTAGCGCCCCGCCAAACTCCTTCACAAACAAGACTTTGTTGTCTCCCTCTACCCCTAGAGCCACAAAAAAAGGGGGGAAAAAAAGCCCAGATGCAGTCATCCCAAGCCTGAAGCAGCCTTACCTCTGCGTGCCCAGTGCCTTGATCACCGTCGAGAGGAGCCGTCCATCCTTGGCGGTGACCTGTGTGACGTACTGCGGGCGACTGATGTCGGAGTCCTCCACTGACTTGGAGAGGGCGGCGCGTCCGGGGCAGTCGCACAGGGAGCCGGGGAGGTGACAGCAGTCGCCCGTCGTCATGGCAGCTCCGGACCCCTCTGCCCCGGGGACTAGCACCGGTGGCACGGAGACCTGTGGGAATGGGACCGTGGCGAGAGCTGGGTACCCCGGACCGCCTGGCCAGGGCACAGGCACCCCCTCACCACCCTCCTCCAGCCCCACAGGAGCTGGCAGCACCCTGGGGCCCCAACAACCACGGGTTTTGCTAGTCTTCTATCCCCTTTAATAGGCTTTGAGAGGCTGTCTTACCATAAAATTAAGGCTCCCAGTGTCCTACTTACATAATTGAGTGTCAGAATTGCAAATTTGCCTTTCCCAGAGAGAATTCCTGGTACACACCCTTTAACCTGATGAAGCCTTTCAAACCGAACGTGCCGACGCAGAGATGGGGAAGGCAACCAGAAGCCCCACGGGCCCGTGTCATTCTGGTTACAGCCATCCTGAAAACTTATGTTCATGCCCTCTGTAAAAGTTGCAAAGTTTCACCTGAACACGGCACTTAAACCACTTCACATGGCTCAGTTCAGGGAGGCCCTTCTCTCAGCTGCGTTCAGGTGCTTTATGAGCCCTTTAAAGCCTGTCCACCAAACTCCAAAGGGTCCCCCCTGCCCCATCTTTGATTTTCCATTTTTTTATTTCTTTACAGAAATGCATGCGCTTCTGTTTCCACATCCCATGTGGTACATCCCAACAGCAAACATGCAGGTATTAACCACCCAAAAGCATTGAAAATCCTCCCAGAGCTCCACAGAAAGGGCAGCAGGCCAGTTTTCCTCCTTTCCCTTTCGATGGCTCAGACTGATCGTGATTTTTATAACAGCCATGTGCAAACAGCAAAGCACACCATCACATTTTCAGCACCTCTGCGATTTACCCCTCAAAGACAGCACAATGAACAACCAGCAAATGCAAGAATCAGGGAGAAGATGCAGAGAAAGAGCCCAACGTGACAAACCAGGAGCTGGCTCAGATGAGCCATGTGCAGACGGGAGAGCTCTCCGCCTTTGAGGGAAAGCAGCAGCTCGCCCAAGCTGCCAGCAACAGCCGTGTTGCTCCCTGGCAGGGGTTATCTCAATCCCAAAGACAGGCATGCTTTGCAGATTCAGAAAAATCCCATTTTCTCCAATCTCCTTTAGCCTGGTCCCTAAGAGGCAGCTGTGCAGAAATAAAGAGCTGGGGTTACAATTAGTCACAAGATGAACACAAGCCAACAACATCGTACTGCTGGTAAAGACCAAAATCCTTGTGTCTGTAAACAGGACTGCCTTATGTAAGACACGCACAGTAATCCCTGTGCACCAGTACTGCTGGGATCATAGCTGGAATGGTGTCTCATCCTGGTGGCCGGATTTCAAGAGAGAAACAAACCCATAAGAGAAGTTCAAATGAAAGCAATGAAAAGGATAAAAGGTTGGGGGGGGGCACACCAAACAAAAATAACCCCAACCCCAAAACTTACCAAAGATATATGAAAATAATTAGGTTTGTTTAATTTAGGGGGTGTGGGGGGGAATCTTCAATCTCTGTCTCCTGGAGGTAGAAGCAGGCAAACAAACCTTTGCCATCCCATCCAAGGAAATGCTTTTTTTGTTCCAAGAACTCTGCACAACAGGAGTCAAACATTCCCATGAAGCTGCAGTTTTGTCAGGTTCAGCTAAGCCTAAATCAAACTAAAATAGCTAAAGAAAATAAGGGCTTGTTCCTGGTTGGAGGCTTGGCCAGACTACAGAGGAAGAAAACAAAAAGCCAGTACAAGAACGTGATCATCGAAGCCCTGAAAACACTGATTTGGGTAAGCACAAGTGTTCTTTCATGTCTTGGAAATTAAGCAAATCTTACACAACCAAGGGCTTCATCTGTCAGGACGGCTCCCTTCGTGGTGAACATGTTCAAGAGCAGAGCACTTCACTGGTCTCATCAGATGCCAACTTTGGAGGCATCCCCTCAAGTTACCAAATATTTTCTAATTTCTACTAGAAAAGTTTCTAATCTATTAAAGCTGCTGTTGATAACTATCTGTAATCCTTCCTCGCAACTGAACAGGAATAGGCTTGAGCTTGTGGCCAGGTCAATCCCCATCGAAACAAATGGGAATCTTTCCATCAACTTAAAAATGAACTTAACAGACTCAGCACTGCCTTGACTCAGCTTCTCTCTCCACCTGTGCAAAGAGCACACAGCATTAGAGCCACTTTTCTTATTGCTCTCCTTTTTAAAAAAAAAAAAAGGCTACAAGCGCTCCAACTTTAAGGAGCAAAAAGTAAGAAGATAAATTCTGTTGGAATGACTCAAGTCAGCTGTTCTGCAAGTTAAGTTCTTTCAATTTTAAAAGCCTCTTACTGAACCAGGCACGAGAAGATATATGCTTTTAATAAAAAGGTCGGTTCCATTTGTTCAGCCAAAATGTTGTTTATTTTTAAGTCCAGAGGAAAAAGGTCCATTTTGCGTATTGGAATAAAACTGCCCTCACTCCCTGTGTCCTGGGAGTATTTATACTGAGGCTCTTTGTGCTCCACATTTGACAGATACAGGCAGCACCGTGTCCTTGCCCTGGCAGCCCTATTCAGGGCTGAAAGGGAATCGCCACCCTATCGTCCATCAGGAAACGCACAGTTTTCTGTTACAAGTTATTTGGCATTTCCTTGTCGGGGTCCATCCCAGGGTGGAACCTGAAGTCACTGCTTTAATATCTGACTCATGCCATTCAGCAAATACAAAGGAAAAGCAGCAAAACTTTCATGGATACAGTTAGTGAGGAAGTAACTGAAATCCAAAGATAACATCTGCAATGTACTCCAGTTCCAATTTGATACCCAGCTGAACATGAACCACAGTGTACAGCCAAACCAGTCCCTTTCCTGGCTCCCTAAAGGCTCAGCTCATCAACACGCAGCCTTCTCTCACAACTGTCAACAGCTCATCGAACCCAAACCCAACGCTACAGCAGGAACACCAAAAACTCGGAGCTGGAATCAAGACCCAAACAGCTGGTTTGAACCACACACTGTTTTTTCTGGGCAGCTGTGATTTCTGAGCCCATTCCTTGGGGATACATTTCTTGTTCTCATTTAAAAAAAAAAAAAGGTCTCTGAGACATTAGATTTATTATCAATATCCCCTCTGCTGCTGCAGTTAGACATGAGCAAATAAATCAGAAGTATCTTCTCAGCAACATTTTGTATCCTCAGCTTCTAAGCAGATCCAGAATATAGAGGGCTGAGTTTGTAGAGATTACTCAAATTGAAGAAAAACAAACCCTGTTTGTGGAAAGTTGGCTCAGAAGAGCGAGTTATGCACTAGGACTCCAAAACTCAAACACGTGCAGCAAGATGAGCCGGTTCCTCGAAGAGCAGCTAGTGCTTCTTCACTGGTTCAAGGCAAAGACCATGGTGCTGGTGCAGGATCCTGCCTGCTACACGGCTTATGCAAAAAACACCAGCGAAATATCCCCCTTGTCCATCTTCAGACATTGCAACAAGATACGTCATCCAGTTTATATCATCCAAAGGGCAACAGGGGTTTCAAAACTCCCTCAAATGACTGAACAGCTCAAGACTGCAGAGATCAGGCTGGACCACTGCTCTCCATCCAGAAGACATGCCCAGCAGGAACAAGCAGAAGACAAGGAGCTAAGGGGTCCCCCAGCTCTGTTCTGCATATTTAGACTTTGCAGCCCGATAAGGCAGTTATTTTTCCCAGACAGGGAAACCATAGCAGGCCAGATGGATACCTTGATCAAAGCCACAAAGAGAAAAGCCAGAATCAAGATGTGAAAGACAAAACCAGGAAAGGCTAAGGCCAAATGATCACAGTAAAGGGGAATTGTTAGGTGTAGGTCATGGCTTCTCTGGGCTGCTTGGGACCTGTCTACATGACGACTATCTCAACCAGTGTAAACCCTTGGAGCAATTCTGAGGCTTCGATAGGATCCAGAGCAAACTGGAACTAGAACCAGCTCCACCTTCTTCAGGTGCAGCTCACATGCACCAGCTTCTGTGCAGATTAACTTCCCTGGAACATCTCCACCAAGAAAAAAACCCACCTCCTGGCAAGGCTGCCAGCAGCTAGGTCTGTTCCTCTCACTGAGCAACCCATTTCCCTGATTACCGTAACCAAGACCTGGCACTTCACTACAGGGCCGCCAGGAGATAACCAAGTTGTGTAGCCAACAAAACCCACCCATCTGTACATAAGTACTTTTTTTTTTTTTTAATCTAGCTAGTAACCCACTCACTGTGTGCAGATCGCCAAAGCTCTGACTGCCGCTCACGCAAGATGACGTTTAACCCCCAGGAGCAAGGCCGCCCAGCCTGCTTTCCAAATCCATTTTAGCTAACTTGGGTATGCAGACACTGTGTGTTCTAATCATATGATCCTGCAAACGTCATCAGTGAACTGAAGGTTTTCAGTTGCTAAAGGGCATTTCCAAACATCAATGCTTTACTTTTCACCACGAAAACTGGATTTCCCAAATCCTGGGGCCCTAAGATCAGCTGAACACAAACTTCTTGAGGGAGACAAATACAAAGAATTGCTTCCTTCACCACATCTAAGCACCTGCTCCCACCACCCCGTCTCATCCAGCTAATGCACATCTTTCCACAGCCCAAGTCCAAACCCAGGCCTGCAACATGTCTTTAAGCACCCACCTCTGCCTACTGCAGGTGGCTGCAGTGCCTAACTGGTATACCTGCAGCCCCTGTGCTCTGGGCGACTGGCAGGGTACCCCGCCTCCTACACATCAGGGAGGGCAAGCTCTGGCCTCCAGACCCTCGCACCCACAGTGATTACACACCCTGAGACACTGCCACCAAAGATATGCATGGGCAGGATGCGGTGAGTAGCCTGAAGTGCTCCCTGCTACTGTTAAAAGTTTGCATGAGTGGTTTAATCTAAAGAAAGGAAAAAAAAAAACAAAACAAAACAAAAAACCCCAAGAACCGGTCCCAAACTGCTGCAGGGCTTTGTTTTTCAGTTTGGTTTGTTTAAACATACTCTCTGCTGAGGGTTGCAGACCGCAGCATTATTTTGTTCTTTAAAAAAAGTACATCGTTTTGTACGTCAACTATCTGACTCCCAAAAGTTACCCTGCAGGTCTGCTGCATAACGCCCTAAAAGTACCCGAAAAGCCAGCAACAGATCTGCCCACACTTGATCCATCAGCTGAAGGTAGCTCTAAAGCTTCACAGGATATGCCCTCAGGCACAGAGAAGGAAATTCTGCTATGAGACCTCACCGCAACTCTCACATTGCCCAGGACTTGGGAAGAATCCTCGAGTCATATGCTCAGAAGTCATCTGAATGCAACGGTCCTACAAGTCAGGGTGCAACAAGCCCTGTCCAGTGAGAAAAGTGACACAGCATTTTATGACATACCCCAACACACAAAATAAGATCTGATGCCACATAACAGCTTTTAAAGCATTTTAAAATTTGGTAGATAATACACAGACAAGCATTTCACTCCCCAGGCAGCTTCTCAGTTTCCTGCCTTGCCTGCAACATTTGGTTGACAGTCGCAGTTAAAGGAGGTGCTGTAAAAACTTCAGCATTAACTTGCTTTTCAGACAGTGCCAGTGGAGCAGTGCTGTGAATCAGACAGTCATGGGACAGACCTGACCCTAGGCTCAAAACAAAACAAACCCCAAAAAGCAAGGAAAAAAAAAATAAAGGACAACATCCTGGGAGCTCATGAACCTTGTAATAAAGCTTCACACCAGGAACTTCCTCCTACACCTTTAACAGCAAAACATACAGGCTGCGATACCGTGAAGCACCACCGCTGTCCACCGAGGCTTACCTGCCTCAACCCTAGGGCTGAATCTCAAACATCCGTAATGTACTCCAAGTTTAACCACGTAACACTCAGGAGGAGGTTAGATGCATCTAGGAAGCAGCCTTTTTAGACTCCTGTTTTTGTCATATTTGTACATTATCTACCACTGCCAGGGACTCAACTCCACTGCCTTTCAACTATTCCAATAACACAACTCAGCAGCAGTGAAATAGTAACGCAGGCCTTCACTTACCGGGCTGGATCCTGCTGGGGACAAATGATCAAAACTTCTCCATACCAAGCCACTATTTAGGCATATTCTAGAAGCTCTCTGAAGTCTTGATTATTTAGACTATGGTTTGATGGCAGATGAGTTTGTTTTCCAGACACAGATGAAGAGACAGTCTTCCACAGAATGCAATTTATTCATTTTTTTTCCAAACAGACACCTTGCCAGGATCTGACTTCTATTCCCCGTTGGTAAAAAAATATTGCAGTGAGCCTTCATGATCAATATACTGTTGTTTTCCAAAGCCTGCATCTACGTACAACCCTCGTCTCCAAAACTTTCAGCATATTTGATCAACCTCTGCAGTAGCTGCACTTCATCACTATGTCTTGCAGCACTGGCAAACTAGCGACTGGCAAAAATGAAACCCATGTAGCACGTACCCTGTGGTTCTCAGCGGGCTCCCACCGGGAGTGAACCCTAGTTTTCAAACAAGGCCATAGGGATGGGCCTCGTGTGAACACAGCAGAGCTGCGACACAGCAGGGCTCCCGTTACTCCAGATTTCGGGGTACTTATGTTGTTCACCCCCTTGTTTAGAAGAGCGTTGCCTAATATATAACAATATGCTACTCCGTATTCAAAAAGAAGCAAAAGGTTCAAGTTTACATGTTGAGAAAAAGATTAGTATAAAAATGAGAAGCCTAAAGGATGATTTTTTTTCTTGCTGCAAGCTGTACTTGGGAAAGACCAGGCCATGCGTTACAGCTGGAGTGCCAAAATGAACAAAGTTATCTCAGATCTTCTGAGACTTGTTATCTGCCACAAGACCATATGAAAGGAAAGTTTACTGCACTTTAATTACCAACATCTGGAAAAATGAATTGCAACATTAGGAAAAGATTCTTTGCAGAGGGTATCTCCAACCAAAAATCAGCCATTCAGCCATTTTAATAAAAATTTTCATAAGAAAACAACTGAAAACCAGCTGGGACATGAGAAACACCTGCTGCTCCTCTGAGTATTTAAAAGACATCAGCTTTTAGAGGTGAACAGCAGCACAATTCACTACATAATGCAACTATACAGGTCCTCTGCCCACCTCCCTCTGCATTTTATCACTCCCTCTCTGCAGGGAAACAGAAATGCATTAGTAAGACTTGAAAGTTTTATTGAAATCACGGACCAGGGTGAAAAATATCGGTTATCATGCCCACAAAACAATGCTTGCAGAAGTGCTACCCATCAGTGGAGAAAACAACCGTCCCACCACCCACAAGCACTTCCCTGCCCTGCTCCCGCCTAGCAGTGCTGCCTCCTGAAGGCACCAGAGCCATGTGGCCTCTCGTTTCCCTTTGCACCGTGTCCTCTACCAAAACAACAGCAGCAACAACGCAAGGATACTGCTTCCTAGCCCTATCGCTTCAGAGTGCTCCCCTTTAAAGAGAGGCAGCATCTGCAGCAATGTCAAAGCTCAAGGGCTCCCCGGTCCTACGCAGTCACTTGCCAGGCAGTTTCAGTTTATTCAGAACAAATGGATTTTCCAGCTCTGGGTAACACATCAGAAAAAAAAACAATTTTAGTGTAGCAGTAACGCATGCACCAGATCAACAGAAGCGCCCACATAACATTGGACCGGTCAGTCCCTCAAAGGGTATTACTCAGAAGGATGCAAAACATTATTTCAGAATCGGGAATCCCATGCCAGGAAGAACTTGCATTCTCCTCAGTGTTCTCCTCCTTGGTTTACAAAGCACCATTTACACTGTTATACAAATAATAACGCTCTGCTTGGAGACAAACTAGAGCTGGAACAAACTGCCTGCCAGCACGCAGGAGCCCTGCTCGCTCCAACCGCTCAGAGCAGTGCGCGGCCAGCATGCAACCACCGCTCGAAACCAGGCAGTGTGCTGATCTTCGAGCAGATATTTGATCTGGAATTTAACTTGCCTATTTATATTTTTCAACCTAGCTACTTCACTGTATGAATCTCTTTAGCATGCCCAGTTTTCAAAGAGCTTTCCAGCAAAGGCACCACCACAGCCTTCAACCCCACCACCCATCTGCATCCGAAGAGCTCCAAAGCGGGCACCAACCGAGCACATCCTCTTTCTCCACAGTCAGCCAAAGAAGAGGATTAGCTGATGCTAGCTAATTTCACCAATGTCTCCCTTCTACCCACTCCTTAGCGCTCCAAATTCCCTCCTCAGTCCTGAAGTGAAACTTTACAATTTATATCGGTGCTGCAAAATCCCAATCTCTCTCTCTCTCCCAATTAAGTTTCCAATGTTTTGCTTAGGCTGCATTTCTAGTTTTTCTGGGGAGACAGGCCTTGACTGATTTGTCCACAGGGAAGTACAAGAAAAACTGGGAAAAAATAAAAGTTGAGAACAGTCCAGAACTGTACCTTTTCCCTCCCACCACTCTCAAACCTAAACCCAAACAGCTTTCAGCTGAAACAGGACTAAAGCTCTCAAAGCTTCAAAGAAAGAAATAGGTGTTAAAGCCAAGACTGCAAGAGCTTGGTGCATTGCCCTATTTGCAGAGAAGTGCTTTAGAAACTAGGTTTGATTTGTTTGTACTTATATTTGCCAAGCCAGTACTGCTCCTTGCCCCTTCTTCCCTCTTTTTGGGAACAGCAGGAGAATGTTTCCTTCAGTCTATCACTGACTTCATGACAACTGATTAAAATTGCAAGAGCAGTTACAGCATGCCTGCCCTTGAGGTTAACCACACATAATCATCTTGTGTTATATCAGGAATTGAAAAGTTTAGTTAGAATTGCTACGTAAAATCTGGAAGAAAACTTACAGATGCCTATTTTGGTTGAAAACGGGGACAAATCACAGATTCCAAACTGCAACAGTGCTCATTCAAGAGAGGTCTGGGGCAGGGAATGCATTTGCACGGCTGACGGGTAGGAAGAGCTGCAGGTCACTACAGCTCCCGTCGGGCTATTGATTTTCCTAGAGGATGTAGAGGGTTCAGTCCCTGCCCCGAGACACTTTGTCAGTCCATGCCTTCAAGGTTTTGCCATTCTGCATTCTACCATCAGTGCTTAGAGCTCTCACAACCTGTAACTGTCACAGCTATAAAGAGACATATTCCACCACCAGGAAAAGTGGCCAAAACCGTAGGAAGCCCGGTAGCAACTTTCCCACTGTTAAACAGAGGGATAAACAGCCAAGTGCTCTCCCAAACACTCAGCAAGTGGGTAACTGCCTCTCCCAGCAGAGCTGCATTTGTTGCTGCGATGCTGATGAGCTAGAGCCGACCTGGTCTAACTACGGCAAACACGGCATAAAGACGACAGAGCGAGCGTGACGGCATCCTCCCTGGGGAATGGCACTGCTGCAGTCAGAGCTGGGAGGAGAACGAGACCAGACTTGAAGAGGTAGAGAACCTGCTATTCACGGACATGACATTAACTGTCTCAGTAAGCCACAAACTGTGCGTCAGCACAGATTAATCCATCGTTTTAGCACCAGAGAAAGCTATTTTACACAAACTTCATAGAAACTGCTTGCCTACCCTTCACATTGATTTGGTGCTGTGCTCATTTCCTTCACATGAGTGACCCACGGCTTTATTTTTCCTCTGGCTTGTCTTTTACATCACAGAGACTGTATGCCCATTTCTTACTAACTAAGAAGTGGTTAGTGTGTTTTCAAGGGGACAAACATAAGTAAATGGAGATAATTTCTCTCTCATGGGAAGAGGTTTGAGCTAAGAGCATGCAGAAGCATAAGTTAACCAGAGTAAGTAAGACTGGGGGGCAAAAAAGACACACCAGTTATGAACTTTAATCTGGATGGGGGGATGGGACGGGGACGACACAACCAAAACAGTTTAGAAACTCTGAAATCTCCAAATATCCAAAGCTGAGTCAAAGTCAAGCAGGGGAAAAAACCTCATCCTGTAGTTTACAGTTCAGGATGCCCGATTCCTCCCCTCATGTTCTAAGAAAAGGTTCTGTGGTTTTTAGTGTAAAAAGCCAAGATATTTTAAACAGTGAAAAAAGCCCCTAAATGCACATTATACTTTGTATCTCTGCCTGCAGAGCTACTACAAAGTCACATCCTGAGGACCTGCAGCAGTCCCTCAGGACTAACAGAGTCTCAGAGTCCATATCCAGCCCCAACTTGGGCTGGATGCATCTCGGGTTGATTTTGGTCATGCTGTTTCAAGGAATCTATGCCAACTTCCTCTCGGGGAAACATCGTGTCCTGCACTTGCTTGATCCGGGCCAGCATCAATAACCTAGAATGGGAAAGCCCCTCTTCCAGCATCTATTAAGGCAAGAACTCTGTCGGAAGCTGTTTACAATTAGTACATTTGTAATACTGCTCATCTGCATGGTCTCCTTGGCATCCAGCACGGGGTGACCTCACTCTGCAGCCTCAGTGCAATTCCACGGCAAAAAAAGGGCAAACACATCAGAAACAAGAAACCATTAGTTCCAATGCTTTTTTCCTGTTTCCACTTAAAGACTGCCAGTGGTGTTAATTAGCTAACCACACACAGACAATCCAGGTTTTACAGCTGGTATTTAATGTCCATGGCATACACATTAATCTCACACTTGGCTGTTTCCTGTGCCACCTGGTCCACTCCTGGCAAAGTTAAGACTTCCTTACTGATGGAGGCTGCCTGTAATGCTCCACTGCGCATGCTCGGGCGTAGTTAGACCTTGTGTCCTCATCTGGAGTTATTAAATTCACGGTTACAGTGCACGCGACAAAGGGATTTTCCAGTCCCAGCTCCTTCCCCTTTAAGCCTCTGTTTCCAAAGGATGACATACCATCATAGTTTCAAATGCACCTGGAAAACCAGGGCTCTTCTAGCCCTCCAAACACTCTCCCCTGCAGCTGTCTCCATAATCCTTTGGAGATGCAAAAAAGTATTCAAACACTTGAGCCTTGGAAAGACAAGGCTAACATCCAGCTGTTAAAAGGATTATTCTGTGCATGTGCGAGCTTGGCAAGTGAGCAGGGTTGTACGTCCCCATGAGCAGGGTGGATAAAGGAGACTGGCCATGGTCATCGGAGCTGACCTACTGCAGCAGCATCACAGGCATTCTTGACAAGAACCTGGAAGAAGGTCGAGAAAGTGCTAGAAACTGTGTCAGAAGGGAAAGACACAGAGATAAATGCTTGCTGGAAGGAGAGTGTAGCGAGAGAATGAGAGTCCCAATGAAAATGAGGGCTGGTAACAGGGAGCGTTGAGAGGGGGATACAAACAGTCCCTTCAGCATGAGCAAATAAAGGGGACAGGGTGGGATGAGAAGCACCCACTGACAGATCTTCATCACACACACTTCAGGGCAGGACAGCCTCATCACCGGACACCGCGGGGACGGTGTGCTGAATACAAACAAGCCTGATGAAAAGCCAGAGCTGCTCTGGCTAACCCTGGCATTTCCAGTTAGTCATCATCAATGCTGACTTGAGAGACACCCCACCTGTCTGCTTGTAACATCTGAGCTCTGCACAGCTTCCTCTGAGAGGACGTCACACAACAGCCTGCACTCTCATCGGGGCAGTAGCATCGTATAGTGCAGATGCGTCACCCCACATTTGGGCGAGCACCGTTTCTGTGGGTACTGACAACACTGGCAATTGCACAGATAAGCGAGAAGTCTCAGTCAAAGGCCATCGCACGGCTTTTCGGTTTTTAATCTTGGTCTCCCCATCAGATAGAGAACATGCTCATATGACAAGGGCAAATGTTTCAGACAGTGAGAAAAGTACCTCCTATGTCACAATCATCTTCCTGTACACAAGCCACAGACTCGTCCCTCGGACAAATCCCACAAACGAGCAGTTTTGGTCTCTGTCACTAGCAGTTGTCTCAAGAAAATTGGTTTAAATGAGGTGGAGAGATTTATAGGTCCCAGTTTAAGAGAATAAGTCACAAACTCTAAGCTTATGCCACAGAGGAAGGCAGCTGGTGCTCCAACACACAACTGTAGCAAGTTCTTCAGTTTTGCTGTGACACTGAACTCATTCTCTTGGGAAATATCCGTAACAAGCTCTACAGGAGAGCGCATTCCCTGTCATGCCACGCAGTGCTCAGCAGGTCAAAAACATGCATTAGAACAAGAGCCAGTAGCACTCCAAAAGAGGAGAAAAAACAGGCGTAGGAGTCCACCTGCAAAGAAATCTTTTCCTAGTAACTACTTATACCTGTGGAAATGAAGCCTGGTGAACAGATATAAAAAACTGCTGCTCCAGGCCTACAACATTTTTCTCCCAGGTTAAGTTTCTACGCAACACCCCCCGCTTTTCCACGCAGGGGACGGATGTCAGCCCACTCCCTGTCCTCCGCCGGGAAGAGCCGCGGGCCCGGGCCGCAG
>NW_008824671.1:421615-427444 GCF_000699105.1 Pygoscelis adeliae | reverse complement strand
AAGGGAGGATCCGGCGCGGCCCCGGGCCGCCCTGCCCTGCGCCTCAGGTCTCGGCCGGCCTCACAGCCGCCTCACTCGGAGTGGCCGCTTCTGGAGCAGCAGGCCACGGACCCGCCAGGCCAGACTCCTCCGTCCCTTCGTGGAGGACCACCGGGGCACGGAGGCGTGCTCCCACCTCCACGGGCCGTGTGCTGGCTCCCCGGGAGCAGCGACCAGAGCGGGCAGCGGCCGCTCTCGCTGCCAGGCCCGGTGCAAGAGGGCACCAGGAACCTCCCAGGACTAACGCGGTGTCCTGAAGCGATGGGAAGAGCCCCCCCCAGCCCCCCTGCTCCCGGGCGTAGCGGATACCGAGGGTCACCAGCTCCTGGCTCTGGACCACCGCTCCCTGCAGGGGCGCAGCCCCAAGCGTGCACACCCTTGGCCGTGGCAGAGGTACCCAGGCTAGTATCAGCCACAGCACTCGGGCTTTGGAGCCGGCAAGGTACCAGGTCCAAAATTATGTTCCCACCTTATTCTACAATTGTGTTTGGAACAGAACTTTACACACACGTATGATTTGGCAATCTTTATATCCACAATACATCATAACCATGCACAAAAATCAAGTGATGTGTATATTTACAAAGTGAATTGCACTTAACACAGGGACCAGGAATAAAAGTAAATGAAAGGAACCTCTCTTCCGGGTTGCATAAAGGTCCAGTGCTATTTATAGCCTACAAAGCCTGATAGACAACACTACTGTGCATTATCCGACCAGTTTAAAATAAGAATTACTGTTATTTATTGAAACAGTGCAGCCCTGGAGATACTCATTTCATGGAAACATTCCATTAACCACCATTCAAACTGTATTAAGACTCTATGAGTCTGCAAGTCAAGAGAATCCAACGTCAGCCCTGACTCACTGTATTTTACTTGAAGGACAATTAGTCTTCACCTCTAATTGCCTGATCTTTCTTTTCTTATTTGAAATTCAGGCCCCTACCTTTAATACTGTTTTTCCTAGGTTTTTTATGAAGGAAAAAGGCCTCCCTAAGTGACCGAGTCATTTCATTAGGATCTTTTTTTCTTCTACAGAGTCCACAACCTCTAAGCAAGTTCTTCCTTCATGCTTGGAAGGGAAACAATCACCAAGCACAGGTAAGACTCAACCATTAACAGCCCACAAACAGATCACATCCACAGCTTCTGGAACAGTACAGCATGCAGGAATCAAAGCGTCAGGAAGTAAAAATACCTACTGTACATTTTTCCAAGTAGCTTTTGGTAGGTGACCTACTCAAAAGGCACAGACCAGTGCTTACCATCCTGGTATGTCCAGCTGAGAGCGAGCTCTCCTGTTTGCACAAGAATACCCCATTATCAGCCTTTCCACGTACTGTGGGGTCATTACAAGTGATCTGACAGAACAGCACCCAAACGGGGGGATCTCTAGGACGCAGCAGTCTTTCTACTGCTTCTAACCTGCTAGAAGTGCTGAGAAGCAGCCACAGGGGGAAGAAAGGATCATAGTGCCTTTTCCTTCTACCAAATGTTGATGGTCTCCGCAGCACACACAAAATCTTTTTACCAAAGTAGCAAGCAGTCACTCATCAATGGGATTTTTACATTTATACAAGTATAGAGCTTTAAAACTTTCCTACGAACCAAACTTTTTGTCCTGTGCAGGCTACAGACAAGCTCTCAGTGGAGATCCCAGACTTAAACTCGCCTAGTCTGTAAGCATCTGACTCAATAGGAAGAAAAGAAGGTAGACCGAGGCGGTCTACCTGATGAATTTCTTTTACCAATTACCTGTTTGTGTGCTCACCACCAAATCACTTTTATGTGTGAATTTTGGTCTTTAGTCTCCCCATAATTAACAGGGTAGTTAGCAGAAAAGACTCCTGTCCAATTCTGCATTGGAGGACCTGTTCTAAATATCAGCAGGAGCCTTCAACTGAGGTTTATAGTACTGACACTGGGTGGTAACCACCCAGTACTTTTTAGTGTTATTTTTCAATAGTTAAATGAAAGTCATCCTCAACATCCAAGTAAAGCAAGTATAGCACATGTTCCTTCTTTCAAGGCAGCTTTCCTAGTTTTACATAAGCCAAATTCTGCCCTCAAACCTCTTATGGCAGACGGAAGAGAGCTGGAACCTTTTCTGTTTTCCTGACAGTAATACTGAGAGACACACAGCCAGCGAAGCTGCAGTATGAAGCAGTCCAGGTGAGGTTACATTTAAATGTTATTTTTACACCAGGAAAGCATGGTTAAAGAGTCTGGCCTATTGGAGAGCTTCTTTGAGTGTCAGACAGCTCTGCAACAGTTCAAGCTTCCTCAGGATTCCTCCAAGTCTTCCCCGCTGCAATTTCAGTAGCCATCACCAACAGCGGATTGGGTTGTAGCTATAGTTTCTGAGGAGTGCACAATGCTTTCAGCAGCACACCACGGTACTCAAGATCAAAAGCATTTTCACCTGTCTATGCAGAGAAAGATGGTTTTACCAGGCAGAACTGCTCCACTGTCCTTTTTCTATTGGCACTAATAGCCCTGTGCTTAGTCTAGGCAAGAGCATCTCGAACCCACAGAAGGGCTGCATCTCTGTGCATCTCTAACTGCCTGGAGAGCAGCACAGCAATTTGGGAGAGTCAATACCTAGCCTAATAAACTGAGTGACCACAGCAGATAAAACCACCGCTTGGTTTACAGTGCTTACATAAGCTATGTATGTGCATGCACACACATGCTTCCCACATCTTGGGTATACCAAACAGTCCTGCAGCAAAAGGCAGCAGGCCTTCCCACGTCACACAACAGATCTCAAAAGCAACCCAACCCCCCTGGCATGAACAGTACGGGTCCAAGATCCACCTACTCTGAGGGGGCTTTGGTCAACACACAATGAAGTTGTACAAGGTCTCTTCAATACCCATATAATTTAACAGCACTTAAGCCCTAGACATGAACCTTTTGTTGGGACTCTGAGGCAAAGTTGAGAGCCTTCCACAAAGTCAAAGATTAAAGAAAATCTCTTAAGAGACAAGGAAGTGACTAAACTGCTTCTCAGCTTCTTATACCAGGCCAGACTGATTCTAGAAACTTCATATTAAGAGCAGGATTTGCAGAGTAAACACATTAATACATCACCCTGAACTAATAAGTCTTCTAAACAGCATGATTCTGCCTCAAGCTATTCAACTCATTTCTTTATAAAAAGTTTTGTTCAAAATTAAGGAGCCCAGCTCCACTAGTGTCTACCTGTTCTTGAATTAACTATTTTCAATATCTCAGAATTTTCCATTCTCTCTGATGGTGTGCTCATCTGCCAGCCTTCTAAATACTGACTGCACATCACATTCTGGTCTAGGACCACAAAAAGGAGACATCTCCAGTTCCCACTGGCTGCACCTTCTCTCAACAGGATGCTATTAAAAGTAAAGACCAAGTGTTGAAAGTGCTTCCTGAACTGGGACACCCTTAGGACAGAGCACTGTGATGCCTAAAGAGGAATTCATATCCTCATTCAATGGGATTAGGCTGCAAGCATGCACCCCTTTCACCTTGAATGTATCCTCTAAACAAAGTTGAAAAGTGGAAGTGCTAGGCACCACGTGCACCCTTTGCTGTGAAGTATAGCCCTCTAGGTGCATACAGTACAAAATGAAAGGCGTCGGTCTGGAAATCTTATAGAAGAAAAGCCATTGGAGTTAACCGCCCTTAATTTTATTACATAACCAGACAGAACAGTTGAGACTGGAATGTCAGATTTCCCCTCCAAGCACAATTCAGTTTCATATTTGCTTTGTATCAGAAAAGAAAAATCAACTCACTAATTTGCAGGTAGGATTCATCAAGTGAGGTACAGTCTCAGAATACAGAGCAAAAATTCACTGCAAATTGCTTCACTAGCCTTCAGAGAGCAGCAGATGGTCTCCAACTCCTCCTTTAGATAGCTTCACCCAGTATTTGCCTCATCATAACATTCAGCATATACCGGAGGGGATGCAAGTGTGTAAGAGCTAGTGAGTGATGAAAAGCCATCATAGAAGATTTTCACAAGCTAGCAAGAGACTGACTACACGAAGTTGTAATAACATTCTTCCCATTCAGCAAAACAAAGTATTATAGTAGTTAGCCCTGCTGATGACAAATCTGTTACATCAGGTGAAGTACAATCATTTGAGAATTACAGTCTGCAATTCAGTAAAACAGAGTAAGAGGAAAACAACAGGTTAGTAGTTATTATGTGAAATCTTAATATTACGCATTTTAGTAGAGGTCAAGAAGATTATGCACAAGGTCAACAGTGAAAGATCATGAAGAGAAAGTTCAAGATGCTATGGTTCTGCAGAAGTTTTACAAAATGTATAAAGTATTGTGTTTCTCTACAACAACCAAAACCCTTACAAGTGCAGGTATATACATGACATTAAAATATTGCTTCACTCACTCAAACAGGGGTAGGAGAGATCTAGAGAAAAAGCAGCATGCAAAAAAATCCTGGAACTATAGAAGATCCTGCTTTCAGACACTGATCTACAGTACAAAATAAGCCTACTTGTACAGGTTGCAAAAGGTTTCTGAAATCAATATGCTGGCACTTACTGTACAATAATGTTAACTGATTAACATAAGCCATGAATAAATATTAAGCCATTTCATAAAGCCTGCACAAGCAGTACAGGCATTCATGGTGGCAGAGAAAGCAATGCAGACATACTTCATTGTTCCCAAATAAGAATAGAGAAAAATTTCCCAAGCAGGAAACGGTAAACTACACAGCCAGACTAACTGTATTAGGCGTAATTACATAATAAGTAATGTTATTTTCAACAGCTTTCTTATGTGTGTGCAGCCACTAAAAACCTCACTGTGAGACTTTATCAGGACAGAAAACAGAGCATTTGGTAGGATAGCTATTTTCTTTTAATTTTTCCCCCATGTTTACAGAAACACAAGAAAAAAAAATATCCAACTATGGGAAGAAAAAACCTTGTCACCTAAATGTAGTTATTTCTTCAACTGTTATAGTCAAGTCCCCATGGTTTCTCTCCCAGAAAAAAAAACCCAAAACCATCTGAGGAGAGTGTTTCATGGGATAATATCCAGCAGCAGATGTTCCAACACAAACATGTCTATCAGATCAATGCCTACATTTCAAGCCCAAAAGTCACCACATTGAAGGGGATTTCAGAGGCAGGGGAATGTTAGCCCTACAATTAAAGCTCTAAGATGAAACAGGGGACTTGGGAACGGGGTAAAGGAGGGAAGAGGGAGTCACTGAATCACAGGAGATAAGAAGTGCACACAAGTTTCTAAATGAAGCACAGACAAAGTGAAGGGCACAAGAGTCATCTACAGGAGGTCACAGGTTCTGACAGCACTGGAGTTTGTTGGATTTCTGTCCATCGGTGGTTGGCGGGACACTGATGTCGACGACGTTGTTGCCAGGAGATTCATCGTGTGCAGACCGATCTGCAATCTGCTTCTGCGAAACAATGCGGTAGATTTCTGAAATGAGAACAGACTTGTTAGAGCCCAGAAAGACATTGCCTCCAACGGAGCACATGCACATGTTAGAGCAAGCTGTCAAAGAAGATGCTAGAACCCAAGAATGAGAGGATTTTAACTTGAGAGCTGTGAAAGAGAATCTAGTCTGACTAGCTGCGGCATGTAACATCTGGCTGGCTTTCCAGCTCTGTAATGGATATGCTAGCTCTGTCTGGAAAAGTTATTAAGACAAGATTCCTTACTGTCTTCCACAACAGCGCTTCCTATCACATTCTTTTTCAATGACTCCCTGAACATGGTTATTATTAAAAGGGTTTTTAAATGAGAAAT
>NW_008824671.1:412755-421577 GCF_000699105.1 Pygoscelis adeliae | reverse complement strand
TAAAATAGGGAATCATTTTTGATAAAACAAGTGGGCAACATAATCTAGAAACACCAATCAACAGGATGCTTGCAAAACGTCATTGCGCAGCAGCAATGACGGTTATCTATTTCACACTTTACCTTCTAGCAAGCTGCTACTACCAAATGATAGAAGTGCCTACTCCTCTCTGCAACAAATCAGTTTTCCCACCTATGACAGTAAAAAGCCACATGGTTCCATAAAGCCCCATATTGATCCAAAAATGCTTTTCCCCCCAAGAGAATTAATTTATTTCACTCAAATTAATTTATGCCTGAAAGCACACAGATTCACAAAGCTGTAACAGTTGAAGAGAGACTGCCAGGTTAAAAGCTTTCAGAAACAAACCATTTCTACTGCATAGTTAGTAGAAATAGTTTAAGTTGAAAGGTTTTTAAATTACTTATTTCACTGACTGTAAGCCCTTGTTCCAACTTCCCTCCATTGTGAGACAGGAAAAGGGCAAGTACCTCCCTGGAAGTCTGCGGTAAATATTATGGTCACATTCATACAGCCACAGCCTCAAAACAGCAACACCCGAAGTCTTTAGTAAGGATTAAAAAGCATGGGGGACTATGTGGGTTTTGTTTACTTTTTTTTTTAAAGAAGCTGCACATATGTACATTGTTTAAAATGGAAACCTTTAACCCAAGACTGATCTCGTTGCCATTGGCTACCTTCAGCTCTTTTTGCTGAAAGGAATGAGGAGAGCTGTACAAAGCTTGTCACATCCCCTTTTTCTTTTGTGCTCAGTGGTGTATTTTAGTACTAGCTGTTCAGAGTCATTGCCAAGCCCTCTTTTCTTTGGGGTAGCATCTGTTAGGGTTTTTTGTTTTGTTTCATTTTCTTCCAGGTCTTTAGTGATCCCTCAAACTGGCGGCCAGTTAAGGAAACTCCTGCCCTGCTGCTCCCGCCCTCTTCCCTCCTCCAAGTCCCCTGCGGTTGCTCCCAACTCACTGCTCTACACAGTACATTTTCCCAGGTTTCTTGTCCTGCCTTAGAAGGATGATTCTCCTCCAGGTAATCCCTCTAGGAAAGGCCTTTTCAGGACTACTCAGTCTTACTAGCCACATGCCCACTGTACCTGAACTGGACAATCTCAACACTTTTGGGAGCCCAGGATGCTGCTAAGAGATAGTGTTTTGAGTTCAGTTTGCCCAGGCCTGACCTCTGCTCGAATTCTGGCTCCCCAGGTATCTTATCTTTTACAGCAGACCGTATTGGGGCTCTCTCCTTAGAGCAACCTTAGGCCATCTTCTCTACCCAGGGTCAGTCTCAGTACAACACTGCAAGGGAAGACAGGATGGATGGCGACTGCTGAGCTACACTCAGAGCACTAAAACCATGGATACCATCTCAAAGCACCAGGGAAGTTGCCTCAGATCCAGCCAAGTGTCACAGATAAGCAGTGAATCTACTATAAGGCTGCCCTGTGCAAGAGACAGGCCCAGCTCAGGTACCAGGCGGTCTTCTCCATGGTTTTGTCTCAACAGCAATATTCTCCAGTTGCTTCACCAGTAGCTCTAACAACTCAACACAAATCTTGCTGGGCAGCAAATATAACACATTCTAGTCTGTCAGGCTTTTTACTTACAGGAGCAGCTTGGTCATCTTCCTCTAATTGCATCACATTTCTGGTACCAACAGAGTTGGCCAGCACCAGACCTAGTGATCCCAACACTTCTTACTGCTTCTCTGCACACCTCTGCAAAAGAAACCTAAAAGAGCCTGCCTTACAGAATTCACCATATTAAAACTCAGCTTTTTTTCCTAGTAATAGGCTCTCATTCATACGTAATCAAGAAACAATAATACAAAGCCAATTCTTTGGTCAGCATTCAATAAGCAACATACACCAGATACTTCCTGATAATCAAGTAGAAACAGAACAAAGGCTCATTCTCATTTAACTGAAATCAATATCTGGTCACAATAAAGCTCAGAACATGCTCATCTTGAGATGTTGTGGGACATGTAAGTCAGGCACAACTTCACAAAACAGTGTACAGAGGTGAGACTATAGAGGTAGTTTATCGGTCTAGAATTCAGCCACGGTAAGCAATAGTCCGGAATTGGATCTTGCCAACTCTTCATGTTCACGGTATGGATCTTAAAGAGCTTTTCAAGAGACAGAACAAACACACTAACAAATTATATGGTGTTTTCCCCTCTTTACAACAAGATTCAGATCTCATGGGACAGCCAGAGGTAGAACAGTAATCCAATACCTGTTTGATAGCCCTCTTCCTATTTAGATATGATTTTTAAGGGTTCTTTGCCAATTACCAATTACTTCATTTTCGGAGTGGAAGACTATGCTTTGAAACATCAACTTCCCTGTCACCCTCAAACAGTATTTTGAGATATGACTACTGCAGAACATGGAGTAGAAGGCAGAGTCTCTGAAAGCAGAGATGCTCAAGGTTATCAGGGTTAGCTCTAATTCAGCAGTCCTGCAGGCCCATGCTGGTTTCCTTCAGATACCCTTGGGTGCGACAGCACCATGCTTCCCAGGACTCTGCTTCTGAGGATTAGCTCAGGCACAGAGCTACCCAAATGCAGAGTCACCTCAGACTGGTCCCAGAATAATACATCCTCAGGAACACAAAGTGCATACAGTGCTGACACACTCATACAAACTAAAGTCTAGCTAAGATTAGAGTAAGAGCAGGCTAAACCCCAAGTTCAGGAAGAGTTACCCACCCCAACTGAAGTAAGAACACAGAGATGAGCAGCGCTTATTTTAAGCATCTCTCTTGCTCTGTGTGCTTCCCACTTTTACTGCCTGTAGGCTACATATCTCCCAGCACATATCCTCATCACTTCAACCCTGTCCTTCCTCGTGACCATACAACTCTCACTTCTTGGCCAACCTCACTTTGAGGGAAATCAGCAAGTTCCCCATGTGCTGCATTTAGCCTAGAACAGAGCTGCACTCTTCCAGAGGCCAAATGAGCACTCAGCTCAAATTTGCAAAACACCAGCTGGAAATCCCTGTGAGCCTACTAACAAAAGTGCTTTGGCCATGGCTTAGCATAGTAAGGAGGACTTGCTGGTGTACCTACAGTAATAAAGCTTTACTGGTGAATCCTAGGCCTCACATGCAGTAGGGTGCTCCCTTACTCCAGGGCCAAGAAAATACATGCAGGCAACAGCTCCATCTTAAGGAGTGGAAATTAAGCCCCGGTCTGAAAGAGGAAAAAAGCAAGTAGTAGAGTACTACTACCTGGAATACCTCTGATACTACATGCAGTGGACCTACTACATGAGCCATGTAGCATTCCCACACATACAGCAAGTCTGAAGCTGCAACTGGACACTGTGCACTCAGTAGCCACATCTGCAGCAGTTATACATGCTGAGGAACATTCTTGGGCAGTGGAAATCATAACCCTGGCCTCATTTTGGCCTGTGATCACTGTCATGGTTCTTAAACAATTCCTGGGACTCTTCAGGTACATTCCCAGAAGGCAGCCTGCATGCAGCTATGCTGTTGGTGCACAGTCACCTACAACCTTTGCCATCAGCTGAGAACAACAGTTCAGTAATCTGGACAAAAATATTATGTACCAGTCTGCTTTGGTGCAAGAGAACACACTGGAACATTTAACTTCCTAGCATGGCTGTGGCTTCACTGCCTAGACTTTGTGCAGGCACAGAACTGCTAGTGCCTTTACAACAGTGCTATTGCAATAGCTTGAATTTATGGAACATCAGGAGAGTTGAAACCTCCAGATTCTTGGGCAGAAAGGTATGTGTGGGGTGGGAGGCAGAACATAAAGGTAAGATTAGAAGGCTTGCAAACTAACCATCATTCCCAACATTGGTTTCCAAAATATTCTAGATAGCTGCAAAACATGCCCATGAAGAAGATCCACTACATCAGGAGGTCCTCTGAATCCATAACAAACCATACCTGTAAGGATGTTCTTGAAGGCTTCTTCTACATTTGTTGAATCCAGAGCAGAAGTTTCAATAAAAGATAAGTTATTTTTTTCTGCAATAAATAACAAGTGGTTCGGTTAAAAATTTTAAGAGCACTTTATTTCACCTTTACTTTGAGGTTTTCACCTTTATTTTTAGGCCAAATTAGCCAGGGCACGGTCTTTTTTTTTTCCTGTTACACGAGGAACAACTTGGTGCACGATTTATTTAGCTGCTAGCATTTCAACAGCATCATCTTTGACCACTGCCTTTCCATAGTGCGAGAACATTTTCCTCACTGCAGCCCTTGTTCAGTCATGTAATACAGTATTATTCTCATCTGGCTACAGATCACTCCTAGAAGTACCTTGAGCAAGAGCACAGGCAAAAGCATGTTGGCTACAACAGGAATCACAATTCTCCTCTGCAACCCCAAAAAGGTAAACAGACCTACACTTTCCTAATCAGACCCCACCTCCAAATTACAATAAAACCCCTAGTAATACAGTCTATTTTCTTCTTTCCTCTTACAATGCAAGAGAGATGTATTTTTTATTTTAAAAAAAAGATTGTGATTAACACCCAAACATCACACCTAGAATGGCACTGTACCACCTACCCAGAAATAGGCAAATTTCAGTCATAGAGCTTAAACAGCAACACCTGTACTATCACTAGCTATTTAAAACACAGCCTTAGTAGGAAGTCAGGGGCAAAAAATAAGATGTTGAACCAAGAGACCAAAGTAATGCACTATCTAGGGTGCCTACTTGTTTTGCTTCTCTTATGTAGACTTCACTTCTCATTCATCTGAAAATTTAGAGTAGTTTTACTAACTACAGGGTACTTTGCTTACTAGCGGACTTCAGAAAACATGTTTAAACAAGCCCTAGTAATATTCCTAGAAGGATTTTAAAGGCTATGCATTTAAATTCCACCTCCAAGCTTGATAGCCACACAAAAGTAACCTCAATGTCCCTAGGCCTATAAGGGCAAAAGAGTGTTTGACCAGTGCTCTGCAAGGTAAGGAAGAGAGAGAAGTAATGCAGTGGCAGCAGCTCACATAACCCACTTGATTTCTCCCAACAATTGATAATCTCCAAGTCTGATGATCACTGCATTTAAATGAAGCTAGATGACACTACTATATGCATCAGTGCTCTGGAGCAGAAACTACACCATCTAAGAGAAGGTTCAGTATTCATTTGCAGCTGTCCACATTGATATGTCAGTAGAACCAGTCCTCTAGGAAGGAAGGAAAGACATTGTGTTGCAATATTTTGTATTTATATTGTGACATTTTCTCTTCTAAATGTTGCTTACTGTTTCTAGCCTTGCTAGAGGAAGTATTTAATCTTCAGCTATCAAGCAGCTCAAGGACAGTGTTTCAAAAACACGTACTACCACTAGATTAAAAAAAACCCACACACACTATTTAATAAGCCAAGATGTTTTCATTAAAAAAAACAAACCTTAAATGCCTTTTTTGGGTCAAAAATAAAACTTGAGGTGAAAGTTCAGTCCTGGACAACAACAGCGTGATTACAGCTTGCACCAACATCATCAAGTTCAGAAAGCAGCAACCCAGAACACACTGTCTACAAACCTGCAAAAGCCCGGGCCTCATCAGTGGGCACAGCTCTCAGATGGCGGAGGTCACTCTTGTTACCCACCAGCATGATGACGATATTGTTGTCTGCATGATCTCTAAGTTCCTTTAGCCAGCGCTCCACATTCTCATAGGTGAGATGTTTGGCAATGTCATAGACAAGAAGAGCCCCAACAGCACCACGGTAGTATCTGAAACCATAAGGCACATTCCTGTACAGAGAGCTCTGTCCAAGTTATACCAACAAACCTGGTATCTGGCTCTTCTATACTGGTCACTACTAAAGTTAAAAACATTTCCCCCCACTTTGGAAAAAGTTGTGCTGATGCAAATACTGTTGTTGGGTTTTTTTTAAGCCTAAACCCAAGTTCCAAATGCTGGGTTTTTTTAATGGCATTGCTAAAAAATTCCAGTGTATGTAACAAAATGCTTAAGAGACTGCAGAAGCCATGACATTTTTTAGTCTGCTAAAACAGCATGCAAGAAAACTCACAATGCATTTCAGAATCAGTACTGCTGGAAGGTTTTTGTAAAGTTTAACTTACCTTTCTACTAAGAAAATAGTCCTTAGTAAAATGTCAATATTTGTTGCTGATCTTTCAAATACCCCCCCGTCTCTCTTAAAAATTGAAGAGGGAGACTCTGGGCTATACTGACACTTATCCACAAGCCCGTAACCCGAGAACAGAGTTTGCTCCCTCAGTGCAGGCTTGGGCCCATTTCAACTGAAGCCAAGGGCTCAGGACAGCACAAGCCAATCTGTACCAGCAATCCTATAATGTCCCTATCTCTCTCCCACACAATCCTACCATTTCTCCTCTGCTCCGCCAGCACCTGTCCACGTCGTTGAACCAATTCAGGGCACCAAGTCAGCAGAAAACATTCACTTTTTGCTGCTGGTTGGTGTTCTGCTGGCTTAGCAAGCTGAACTGGCCTAGCAATGTGTCAAGCAGGAGCTCGTGCCAGCACAAAGGAGAGGCAGGATCACAGGACTACAGATGCACTGATTCTCATCAGTCAAGTCTGTTGTTGAACCAGACTCAGCCAGCAGTTTTTCTGCTAAGCTTTTACAACAGTAAGAACAATTTAAGAGTCACAAAAAAATTCTGAAAAAACACGCTAACAATTATGGAAAAGATGCAATCTGAAATCGCCACCTACATCTGCTTCTGCATTACATTGTTTTTGCATTCCTTCCCTATAGGTGATTTCCTTGGGGCTCCATGCTCTTCTATTTTTCTCCCATCTATTGTGCATTACCCTATTTCACCTCAATGAAAAAAGTTCCCCTTACCTTGAGTTTAATACAAATGTTTCAATCTGTGCATGTTCAGAAACAAGTTTGTACCTTTAAAAACTGATATATATCTGTAACACTAAAAAATTTCAACTCGAGAATAGGCCCTGGATAACTAGGCCTGCCAATAGGGTTTGGGGTTTTTTCCCCCCTCAGAAAGATACTTTTGCCTACTACCTGCATAGAAACAGATACACCCAGAGGTTACATCTGAAGACACCATCTGGAGTAACAAGGTGCTGTACATGAAAGCTTCTCAACAGCACTGTTCTACATAGGGATGTGCCTAATGCTGCAGAGTCAGCATTATCACATTTGCCTTGCTACTTACTGGTTATTCAGCATGTGCTCTTGGACCTATTTTTCAGGGCTGTGACTAATTCAAAGTCATTGAGATTTCAAGGGAATTTGTGGCTGCAGACTGTCCTAAAGATACCCTCAATCTCAAGATTGAGGGGGCAATGAAGACCAGGAGCCACTGGTGTTATGGTAAGCTACCATGCCTAGACCAAAATTTGATGCCAAACAGTACCCAGGTTCCATCAGAAATGACACTCATTCCACATGAATGTGGATAGCACATCCAGGACAGGTAAAAAACCCAAATCACAAGACTCAAACAGAATTTCCCACACTTTTTATTTAACCTGTCATTTTTTCTATAATAGCATCATTAGAATCTAAAAATTACTTTCATTATATTAATCAAGGAACACAAAAGTATTTGCTATCTTATGACTTGGATCTACACTGAAGTCTGTCGTAATGATTTTGTCACGTGTCCCAAATATGTTTCATTAATTCTCTACCCATAAATTTATCTGTACCATCTCTGCTAGAATTCTGCTGTTAGCCTGAGCAAAGACATAGTACTCACGCTGAGGTAATGGCACGGTATCGTTCTTGTCCTGCAGTATCCCAGATCTGTGCTTTTATCGTCTTCCCATCCACCTGGATGCTCCTGGTGGCAAATTCCACCCCAATGGTGCTCTTACTCTCCAGATTGAACTCATTGCGTGTGAAACGTGACAGAAGATTACTCTTCCCAACACCAGAGTCTCCAATCAACACAACTGAAAGAAAAGACATTATTTTTGAAATTAATTCTTCACACCAGCATTTACATAGCGCAATGGTGCTACCTGGCTGCTATGTTGCCTTGCAGGCAGGACCCAGAGGACTTGCACAGCCAGATAAACGTAGGAGAAAGTTATGCTGACAACACCTCAGACTTCACTACACATAGCTTGCTTCCCCAGCCCCAAAACAGCCCCAAGCCTTTTTGTTGCTAGCAGCTGCTCAGTTCCTCAGAGATGGAAATGAGAAATGCTACAGCGACTGTCAACAGCTAAACATTGCTTTGGAGGCCCAAGCCACCACCAGTAATTAGAGGTAACTAGATGTTCCTTGCATACTCGACCTTTTGCAGAGGAAGGCTGCAACCCACATTTTAAGAAACACTACAGTCAAGAACACGGCAACAGGTTACCTGTCTGCCTGACAAAAGCCTGTGTACAGTATAAGCCTACTCTATTTTTTTTTTTTTAAAAAAACAGAGTAAGTAAACAATTATTTACGTCCCTGGTGGGGTCATACAGGGTGTTATATTTCAATAATTTAATTCATAAATATGTTCACCACAAAAAGAGGAAAATAGGAGACATTTGATACTACAAACAAGATACAAAGCAAAGCAGAACTTCATCCAGCAAAACGAGCTCTAGTAGATTGCGTGAGAAGTAAAAAATGAGCTAAAAATCTCTGCCTCCACACAAGGTGTTGCCATGTTAACAGAAAAATGTTAATGCAGAGAGATCTTCAGCACACAAACCCCAGCTTTACTGAAAGGAATTATGAAAATAAAAGCTACATCTCGTAGTAGGAGTTCCCCCCTACTTTGGGGCTGAAGCTCTCTCGGGATCTCTGCTGATCCCGAGGCACACCTCTTTGCCATTCCTACTCGAGCAGGCT
>NW_008824671.1:409911-412737 GCF_000699105.1 Pygoscelis adeliae | reverse complement strand
AGCCATGCTAGACCGGGCTCTCCATGAGACCTTCTCACCAACAACTCCAAAGACAAGATCTGCCATGCTAGGTTCTTTACTATGCAGCTAATGCAACTACACACATTTTCTTAAATCCCTGTATTACTGACTAGAGCAAGAAATAACTAAAGGGAAACAAGACTAAAAGCAATTAACCCATCCTCCCCTAGTCTCAGCAAATACTGTATCGTATATGACTTTGGTATTCAAGCTAACAGTATCCTGGCTTGAGCAGAAGGAAGAAAGGCAGTCTCAGTGAGGTTTCTTCAACCTTGGGAATATTTCCTACTTCGGTTCAAAGTACAGATTTGTTGATCTTCCTCATTCATACAATCTGTTTTTCCTATAGAAAAGCAGACATGAGCAGAAAACATTGCTGATCCCTCCACAACAAATTACAGAAGACTCTTCTCATTACACACTTCCAGAATGAGCTCACCAGCATTCTCCCAGGGCCAAGGATTGTACTCGTCTTTTAGTGTTATTACAGCTTTTTTCTGCTCAGGCCATTGTTCAGGATACAGCTCTGGCAGCACACTGCTCCAGTTGCGTACCTCTCCACCCCTGCTAGCCCATTCCCAAACTTCTTCTGTAGCCCTCTGTTACTCTGCTGCAACAGCTCCCAAGCTGCATGGGAAGACTGCTGAAATACTCCGGCCTCCCCCCTACCCCCAGCATTTCATCCGGCTGACAGCACAGATAGACAGACAATTGTGCTAGCACAGCTGAACAGTCAAAATACAACAGAGGCAGGAACGGGCAGCCAGTGGATCGTGGCAAGGTGCCACAACTCCCCACCCGGGATAGCTTAAAATCAGCTCCTCACAGTGCTCTGCCTTCACTGGCAAACAGCCTAAACCATTTTTTAGGGTGTGAGAACAGATATATAAAAAAGATTTTATTGTGAGTTCTAACTCTAGGATTTAGGATTTTGTTAACTTTATTTTCCAAACAGTTTTTCATCACTAATTCCACGGGGTGTTCCAAGAACGCACTTGAAGGTCACCCATCTTGCACAGTGATCTGCTGGCTTGGAGTAGGCTGTACCTTACAGAAAAGTCCTGACCATAACCAGAAGGAGGTAAGAACATCCACCACACAAGCTAGGCCAGCTTGGAAAAACCCTGAAGCTTCCAACTGTTTCTGAAGGGAGCTACCTTCTCGTGAATCTGCAGCCCGAGAAAGCACAGCCGTCTCCCCAAGCTCTAGCTACCTCCTAGCCTCTGGCATTTTAAAAGTACCAGCTTTGTGCATAAACTGTGCAAATGGCTCTCAGGTCATTAACTCTATCTGTCACAGGATGAAAACTCAGGGGGTCCTGCACTACTTCAGCTGGTTACTTGCCCCTGCTGCTCTCTGGCAGCAAAGCACCAGGCTCCCCTTTGCCGAGCTGCTCCACGTTCCAGCAGAGCTTGTAAGAGAGCATTTCTGAGACATTACTGGATGCAGAAGTAACAAAGGAAGGCAACCAGATCCCAACTCAGTAAATGTTCTCTCTACCTTACAGTCCCCAAGTGCTTCTTGTTAATACCCAATCCTGAGCATTAAACAAACATTTTCACTTGCAGGAGAAAGACACAAAGACTGGAGGCCCACATGCAGACAGAACCCACAAACTTTTATTTTCTATAGGAATTAAGCAAGAAGATACCGTCAAGATTCTGGACTAAGTGATTAGATCTTGGGAAAGTTCCTAAATTTGGGAACAGGCCACCAGACAGCATTGCCTGTTCAAATGCAGAAGTCTCAACAGAGTAGAAAAGAAAGTTCCAAACCACATCTAGGAGCCTGAATACTCCCTAAACACACCTCACCAGAATCGATGAAGTAGCACTCCCTAAACAGCCTTTAGGGCCACACTAGTAATTGAAAGATACACTGGTTTTAACTTGGAAGTGACCTGAACCAATAACCAGCACCAGTCGTCATCAGATGGCTGTAAGTACACACGCAAGCCATGCTTAGTGCCCCGTTTACATCCTGAGTCGTGGCGCTGCTCCTTCAGTCTTCCCTGATTTTCTCTCTCCTCCACCACGCTGTGCCAGTCTGCGGGTTACCAGTCACCACGTTACCGTCCGACAACAGCAAGCATTCACATCTCAGTCACCATCATCACTCTGCTTCTCGTGTCTTGTTAGGCCTTACAACTCACAGACCTACAGCCACCTGAGCAGAGAACAATCCCACCACCCGGACACCTGCTTCATACCTCGGGATCCTGATACAAAGCAAGCGAAAGACAGAATTAGAAATCCAGGGCAATACATTGTTGGTAAGAAAAAAAGTTTGACAGAATTTTAAATACACTAGTTTATTAACCTGGCAAAAAGAATATATTCTTTTGAACAATCACAAAGATTAAGACTCTCTCTAGCAGAGACCACAAAAGCAGAGTTCATTATAAATATTAAGTACATAAGGTTGCCAGATATTGATGACTAATGAGACATGCATTTGTTTTTAATAAGCACAGCCTTTGTTAGGCTTAAGCTCTAATCAGAGCAGTCTAAATTCCCACAAAGGTAAAAGAAAGCTCTTTTTTCTACTGGTGTTTTTTCCTTCCTTTTTCACGAGCCAGTATACATCTGCACAACCTCAAATTTAATTTTTCAAATAAACACTGATAACAGCTAACCTTCTTGAGAGGAAAATTAATTTGCAGATCACATTTTAATAGGTACAATGCTTCCAATATTTTAACAACTATTAAAAGGTCATGAATTAAATTCCATACCCAACCCATTCAAAACTCATCATGAAAAGTTCCTGCTTTTTAACCATCCCAGCTACAAAACTAATTGGGAA
>NW_008824671.1:406948-409875 GCF_000699105.1 Pygoscelis adeliae | reverse complement strand
TGCTTCGCTTCCATCCCCGAAACACATCCACAACAAGATCCTCACAGCCTCATTATTCTGCACAGCTCTGCATACAGAATTCAGCTTGTTCTCCCAAAAGGTTGGCTCAGTCATTTTGTTAACAAACAACATTTTGTTGTGATCAATAAAATAAGCAGTTCTGACTGCCAGGATGCACACAGAAGAAAAGGAAATTGGGAATAAAGATAAAGAGGCACTAGTTTAGCAGAGCAGCTTTGACTATAACCACACTCACATCCCCAGAGTGCCACCAAACCTTAAATTAGTTTTCGCCTACTGCGTGCTAGACCCAATAAGCCAATAATGTTCTTCTCTCCTGCAGCCCTACTGAAATGGCCGGTCCTAAAGCACAAGCTGATGGACGATGCAAGGGGTCCTTCTTGTGCGTGAGGGAACACTAAGAACAGTAAGCCAGCCACGCACAGAAACTGTTGCTACAGCCTGCTTGGCCTTTTGCACCCCTGAACAACTGTTTTATAGGCAGTATTTCACACAAAAGAGACTAACAATAAATTGGGCTCTTCGCCTTTTAAACTTTTCATAAAGCTGATTAATATAATCTATGCTAAAGGACAGAAGCTCCTATACAAGCAGTTCCAGCTCTTCCGCTATATAAAAAAGTAAAAATTGTGACTTTAAAGCAACACTGCATTCAGCTGGAGTCATCCTAAGTAATGTTACAATGCAAGGATGCCAATTTCTTAAACAAGCACAACTGTAAAAGCTAAAATCACAGTCCAGCCAAATTTCCTTTGGAAATAGGCAGTAGGGGAAATGGTCAAACCTTAATTTAATAAAAATAATCTTTCCTAGACCACAGCCCTCCTCCACCATTATTTCTACCTCTGACCACCACAGGTGCCTGATAGAAGAGAGCTCAAAAGCCGTCTGTGTAGCTAGGAAGGGGCTAAACCAGAAGTCAGTCAAACCCCTGGGCATTACTTTTTTCATTACACCAATTCCCCTTGATAATTAATTCCATTATTGGAGGGGACAGAAGGGAAAGGAAGGGGAGTTGATCCTACAGCGGAGACATCATCCGGAAAAGGAAGGAAAAGGAAGGAAAAGGAAGGAAAAGGAAGGAAAAGGAAGGAAAAGGAAGGAAAAGGAAGGAAAAGGAAGGAAAAGGAAGGAAAAGGAAGGAAAAGGAAGGAAAAGGAAGGAAAAGGAAGGAAAAGGAAGGAAAAGGAAGGAAAAGGAAGGAAAAGGAAGGAAAAGGAAGGAAAAGGAAGGAAAAGGAAGGAAAAGGAAGGAAAAGGAAGGAAAAGGAAGGAAAAGGAAGGAAAAGGAAGGAAAAGGAAGGAAGGGCAGTAGATAGTGAAGGGGTTTCTTGTAGGTTTGTTTGTTCATTTTAAAAAAAGATATCCACACAACTACCCCTAAGGAAAAGGAAGGAAAAGGAAGGAAAAGGAAGGAAAAGGAAGGAAAAGGAAGGAAAAGGAAGGAAAAGGAAGGAAAAGGAAGGAAAAGGAAGGAAAAGGAAGGAAAAGGAAGGAAAAGGAAGGAAAAGGAAGGAAAAGGAAGGAAAAGGAAGGAAAAGGAAGGAAAAGGAAGGAAAAGGAAGGAAAAGGAAGGAAAAGGAAGGAAAAGGAAGGAAGGGCAGTAGATAGTGAAGGGGTTTCTTGTAGGTTTGTTTGTTCATTTTAAAAAAAGATATCCACACAACTACCCCTACCCAAAGGACGCACAGAAAAGGACAATTCTCTCCCCCATTTTTCATTAAGTGCTACAAAGTACGCCAAGTTACTTTGCAGTATCAACACAACAGCATGGTTCCTGACCAAATAGCCGTAGGTTAATTTTCACTCCAGATAAAATTAAAAACGCATTTCAAAGCGGCATAAGTATTTTTAAAGATGAAGGCAGTTTTGCCTACCTAACTGGCTATTCACAGAAAGAAAAAGAGAAATAAAATTTTTAGGCTTTCAAGTTCCTGGCTATTAAACCTCTTGGGAAATAGACAGTGGAATAACTTCAGAAGGAAACTGGTTTAGACCCTAACAGTTTAGCATCTATTTGGAGGCTAGTCTTCTGTTTTATAGGCAGAGAAGAAGTAAGGGGTTTTCCCCCCACTATCTTGAAGACTGTAAAGCAAATACACCAAGCAGGCAAATACATCCATAAAATATTTCCAACAGATGAGTAATTGCTCCTTCCTTTCATTAACAGGCAAGTGTGGAATCCCTGCTGCCCTTGTTAGGGGCCAGGTACATACAGCGTTCCCCGACACCAAACTCCTGGGGAATTTTCATGGCAGCAAGTGCACACCCACCCCCTGCCCAGACCACCTGAGCACCCACAGACAGCACCATTAACCTCGCCTTTGGTACGGGTGAGCCCTTCAGATGCGTCTATGGGTGTCAGCCACGCTACCGCAGGAGACCAAGTATAAAACAGGTCGGGAAACACGAAGGTGAACGTTTTACACCCATCCGCACTATTCCTTAGGCCTCGGGGGTGGAGTTGTGGGATGCTCCGAGGAAAAGGTCAGCCCAAGCATCTTTACACGTGCAGGTCACCGACCTGCAGCAACCATTACACACGCAGGGCACCAGCGACAATAAAAAACACCTGAGCCAGCACAAGAAGAGCAGCACTAAACCCACCCAGCAGCGATCTATTTTCTCACACAACCCCTGCACGCAGCTGCCGGACAACCCAAAATGTCACAAGTTCGGGGACAGAAGTATTAAAATAACCCCAGGCAAAGCCAAATTAACACTACTAAGCTTCCTGGCTTCAGGTATCGGCGTTCAGTTAGCAGCCTGTGAAGGAGTTCTCCGCTGAACCTGAAGTTCTTTCAGCTCCAGCTCGACACCGGGGGCGATCTCTCGGACGACCCGCACCAGCGGCGCCACCGTCGGGCACAACCCGGGCTCGAAGCCCACCTCCCCTCCGGCCCCCGG
>NW_008824671.1:393528-405762 GCF_000699105.1 Pygoscelis adeliae | reverse complement strand
GACCCTGCGAGCGCAGCCCAAGCTGCAGGGCCAGCCTCGAAGAGCCGCTCGGAAAGCCCAGGGACGTCCCCGCCGCTTTGGTGACCCCCCTTCCAGCGTTCGCCCTACGCAACGTGCCCCCGCGCAGCGTGCGCACACTGGTGTCACGTCCGCTGGTTTAGCGCGTTTGATTTGTGGTTGCGACAAACCCTCGCGGGGAAGACGACGGCTCCCTCCCTTCCCTCTCCGTGATGTGCAGGGAAACTCGTTCTGCTCATTAAACGGATTTCTCGCTTTCCGGGGCCGCATTCATCGCAGCTCGTCTGCCCTACTTTCCCCGGAGGAGTCTTTAGCCAGCTAAAGGATTAGTGGGTCTCCGGTATCACACGGGAGCAAGGCTGAGACAGTGGGGAGGAAAAAGATGCCTTTGGACTTATTTTTGCCAGCCCTGGGAGATGCTCAATGCGTGAGCGGGGTGAGGGAAGGGGGAGATGGTGGTTCAGACCCTCTGGGCTGTGCGACGCTGAGCTGCCCTTGACTTCCCCCAGACACCTGAACACCGTGGGCAGGCGGGACTGTGGTTTCTAAGGGGTCCCATTTCCCAAATCTAAGTGCTAATAAATGTGTGGGAGCGTGCGAAGGGGCAGCACCCAGACTAACAGCTATCTATCGGCAGGGGTATCCAGCTCTTGCTCAGCGAAAATCATTCTTTTTATGAACCAGGCTCTGAAAATGGGGTGAGAAACAGAGCATGCTGCAAACACATTGCAGTCCCGCTGCCTTGCTGGGAAACTGTGTCTAGGCACCCCCATTGCGTATCAGGCAATGGAAGCAGCTGGGGAGGAAAGCCAAAAATCCATAGAACCGGGGGTCTAGGGAAGATGCCAACTCCAACCTAGCAATGCGTCGGGCCAGTTGCTCCTCTGACAGACAGCGATTGCTGAAGCAGCAGGGAGGAAATCTTTCTTTTCACCTTTTCTTTGCAGTTTTGGTGCTCAGCATGGGGCATTGGACTTTTAAACCTTCCCGTGCCGCAGGGAGTTTTATCAACCAGGATCTGCAGGAAGGCGTTATCACTTTCTCCTGTTGACGCTGTTCATATCCCTGCAGGACCTCAGCAAACGGCCCTGTCGAGTAATGCCTAGAGCATGCCCAGGGATGTCGAGCATCGAACCAATGAATAGTTAAATAGCATCAGGAGGAGCAAAGCTGGAACACGTTGGATGCAGAATCTCCTGGGAAGGGGAATTATCCCATGCTGAGTTTCCCACACCTGATAACGCCGCATCCAGTGAGTGGCTGGGTGAAAGGAGGGAGAGGAGGGCAGCTCCTTGCTGGTCTTGCAAATGAGGCCTTCGCTTCCCTTGCTTTGTTCTGGTTAAAATGGGCACAGCAGAAGTAAACCATCTTATTTTCATTATAACAAGCAGCTTAATTGGTTCTGAACTGAATACTGGGTGTGCAGGGGGGTGGGTAAAAAATACCCAAAGCTATTTTTTTATCAATTTGGATGGAAATCACTTTCTTCTTTTCTTCTTCCAATGCCTGGGAATTGTTGCCATAAGTCTTAAAGAGCGATATGACGCTCTTAAAGAGAGATACGATGGAGGTATCCCCATGAGTGCCATCCAGCTCCAAAATTCCCTGGGGCAGAGTTTTAACACGGGCTGCAGGGAGTGAAGGTGATGACTTGGTGTTAGAGGAGGGATGCTGCCCGATGCAGAGCGAAGCGTGAACCCGCAGTGCCCGCATGCTCCACCCTCAGGAGTCCCCCAGGCTGTTTTGGTATGTTTTGGACCGGAGAATCAGTGTTGTGTCACCAAAACCAGCCATGCGTCACCGGTTGCTGACAGGACAATGCGTTTGCAGACCCTTTCTGGAAATCCCACGTGTGTCGTCGAATTGGTTGCAGGCCATCAAGCCTTAGGTAGCAGAGGTCCTACAAGCCCTTAAAAAGCAGACAGGCCTATGCCATCTGCTTCTTTTTTTCCATGATAAGAACTTGCTCAAAATGGTCACCTAAGATGCTGCCTCTTGTCCTGGGTGCCTCAGCCCCTGCGGTGCCCCAGGGAGTAGCTGCCTGCCTGGGATGCTTGAGCCAGGAGTTCCCCTTCCCACCCTCTTAGTGGGATCTGGTCCTTTGGGTGTCTGTGAGTCCCCTCAAGGGAGCCACCCCAGAATACTCTGCCTGGGAGGTGTCCCTGGTGAGAGTGAGGGTGCTTGCAAAGCCGTGCCAGACATGTCCATGGGAAACTCAATTTGTGCTTGATACTGCTGAGCTCCAGCAGAAGAGCTGAAGTTATGGGAGGACTGGGAGAGTCCTGATGCTCCAGTATCCGCCAGGCACCCCGAGGCATTTGGAGCAAGGGAGGGCTCTGAAAGCGTGACTCTTGCTGGTGCTGGCAAGGCCAGGGATTGGGGGCCAGGCTGGGGGGTTCCTGCGGACTGTCAGTGGGTGGAGAACTCATCCCTTGTTATTAATTTGCTGTTTCTTGGCTTTGCACCAGGTTTCAGATTCAAGCAGGGGTTTGCCAATTTGCCTTTTTTGTTTCATTGCGGTGCTCTGTGACGGCCGCACTGGCAGTGGGGGGCTCGGGGCAATGCCTTTGGCTTTCCCGCTCCAGTATCTCGGTGCCACCAGTGCAGGGTGCTCAGCCCGTCCACCTGAGCTGGTGCAGCTCTGTGTATGCACAAACACCTTCCCTTTTTTTCCAAACTTTGCAAAGAGCGATTTGGATTTCACTGTTGTACAAGAAAGGTCTTGAGGCCCCACTGTCGGGTCTCCTGGTGGTTGTTTCTGCCATTCAGACACAGGTGGGATTTGGGGGGGCTCTGTGCAGTGGGTTGGGGCTCTCCTTGCTTTCTGGGGCCACCAAATGCAGCTGGGTCAGGACGTCACTACCTGATGTGCAGTGGCTTCTTGGTCTAATGATGCCCTGAGAGAACCCCCAGGTCCAAAGCAGCTGCCGTTCAACCTGCTTCTACTGATGAGTTCGAGCTCCACATTGAGGCATGCGCCAGCCCTGTGTCGCCCCGCTGGACCGCAGCCCCAGGCTGTCCTGCAGCGCTTCTGGCCCCGAAAAGTCCTGTCCCACCATGTCCAGACCCCGCAGCCTTTAGCCACCATCACCACCTTCAGCGCAGCCCCTCCAAGCACGCAAAACCAGGAGCAGCCCTTCTTGCCAGCTGCTCGGTGAGGTTTTGCTGGGAAGTCTCGAAGCCCTGGGTGGACCATCACGTCAGGAGCTGCTGTGGGGTCACACGCTGGCACAGCACGTCACGGCCCGTACGGGAGTGATGGCCTATTTTGGGGAGCAGCGGCATTTGTAACCCGAAGGATATTTGTGCTTTCGGCAGCGCACGGTGCCGTTTCTCTCGCTGTCGCTGGAGGGAGCTGCCCCATCCTTCATTGGCCTCCCAGGTGTCGCGACAAGCTGCACTTCAAGAAGTTGTTAAAAATGAAGGAGCTGGAGGATTCCAGGGGGATTTCAGACGAAAACAGAGACCCAGGACTGGCTTCTTCTGCAGAGGGACCTTGGAAGGGCCCTGGGACACCACATGCTCCGGCGTGAGGCCTGTGGTCTGGGGGCATCGTGTGGCATTGACACTGATGAGACATGGAGACTTGCACAGCAGAACAGGGCGAGACCGAGACACCGAAGAAAGGAGCAGCTGTAGTTCCTGGGCTAGGCAAGGTTTGGGGTATTTAGCCTTCCCTCAGCCGGTGTTTGGTACCGGCTGGCATTGTCCTCCAGGCACCTCCTGTAGATGCTGAAGATCAAATGCACCACCGGGGAGCAAACTCCAGATCTGCCAAAAAAAACCCCTGGCAATGAATAAATACAGCATAGCTCCTTCACCAGTTTCTGTTTGATGCATAAAAACCACCTTAGTCTAGTCACTTTAGCATCCAGACTAAAACATAGCACTCCAGTATCTGCGGTGCACCCAGGGACTAAACAAGCTTTGAATTAAGCAAATAGAAAAAAAAAAAAAAAAATCTATTTCTGAATGCAAGAGCGAGCAGACAGATAGTGCAGAGCCAGGTACAACGGGCTGTTTGTGCAACTGTGCTTGAGGCTATCATTAACCCCAGGTTTTTCCCCAGGGAAGGAGGACGGACACAGGAGTTGGGGCCACTTTTAGGTGCATCAGGTATTTATACAGCTGCTCTAGGGGACTAGAGCAGTCTCTTGTCTCTTCCTTCTGCAATGAGCAATTTTTGTCCCCCTTCCTCAACCAGCTAAAGCAGCACTTGCTATTTTCTCCAGCTCCAGTATCAGGCCACATGTCTGGGATTGTAAGCACAGCTGGAGTTTACCCCCATCATCTTCAAGGCTCCTGCTCCGTCCCCAGCTCATTTTATTCCTACCTATGTAATCATTCCCTGGAAGTTGCAATAAATGCTTTTGGAGATGACTATGCAGGTATGGTATGAGCAGGTAAAAGGCTGCTACTTATCGGGGCTTGTCCCGATCAGCTCTGACTTTAATCCATCTGGATAATTCAGACCTCAGCCCCTGCTCTTGTTCAAGGAGTTGGCACAGGGTTTTCCAGCCCGCTACAAGGAATATCTCCCTGGTGCAAAGGTCTGCCATCAGGGAATACAAAAAGCCAGCTCACCGTCACTTGTAAACGTGCTGCCCCAGGGCCTGATTTCCAGAGGGAAAAGAAATTTCGAAGTCCCTAAACTGCAAACAGATTAAAAAAACTACTGCTGGGGGCTATAGCAGGGATTTATCTCAGAGAGCTCCATAAGGCTACAGCTGAAAATTGAGGCCAGAAGGAAGCATAGTGCTCAGGTCAAACTCCCAACAAGTGAAGTTTCCAAATCCAGAGTCCTCACATAGCTCCCACACATCTTCTACTGGTAAACCATCGAGCAAATAATCCAGGCGGGACAGTTACAGGCTTGTTTTTATTAAAAGACATCTTCAGAAAAGATATTTTAGTACAAAAAAAAGTTTAATACACAAACTACAGTTGCTTTTTTTTCCAGCATCAACATTTATAAATTACACCACATTGTTATTAACACTGCATTTAAATATGGAAACAAATTAAAACAGGAAATTCATCGACAAGATCCAACATCCTACAAATGACTATTTACAATATTTAGCAGCTAGGAGCTCTAGCACAGTAGTCAATATGACTTCAATAGGGCAGGATGCTTGGGAAGCCCCAAGACGGCAGCTTGGCCCGTAACAGTTTTTGGGGACCTGTTTTGCCCACCTCTCCCCAAATACCCACCCCAAAGGCAGAGGCGATGCTGCATGTCAAGGTACACACCCAACAAGGCAGCGCGGCTCTTGCGGAGAAACCCCGTTGTCCCCTGGCCCTTTAGAGCAAGCTTTGGGGCATGCATGCAGGACGGTGCTATTCACTCTGCAAAGTACAGGCAGTCTGCTGGAAGACAGCAGCCTCCAGGCTTCAGGGGGATTTACGGCTGACAGCAGGGCTGGTCCTGCGCAGGGACAGTCACTGCTCTGTACCTGTGCTGTCCTAGCGCTCACCCTAACCACCCCCAGCAACACTGGTAGGCTCCAGGCAGAGCTTAAGACTCAGCCCTCCAGGATCTGGCCCCCATGCAACCGGCTGCAGGATCCCACCCATCATCTCCTGGAGCTGGAAGCGTTTCCCCAGCTCCCAGCAAATTCCAGTACAGCCAGAAATACAGGGCTTTGAAGCCATGGGGGCGAAGGAAGCCAAGTGAGCCTGAGGTCCCCTTCTGCACAGGGTGTCCTTCAGCCTTCCCATCAAAACCCATATTCTCAGCTGGTTGAAGTCACCAGAGCAGGGGCTGCGCAGATGGAGCTGCCCAAGGCTCACTGCCCCACGGCACCAGCTGGGGAAGGAGGCTCTGGGGGCTTTCACAGAAGGGTACATAGGGCAACATTTGGGAACAGCAATGAGAGACAGGACACAGCAAGGCTCCGTACCCAACGCTTGGGTCCAGGGTAGTGAAACACTTCATGTGCTCCCCTTCCCCCCAGCCCATCAAAACCAGCACAGAAGTGTTCAGACAGGACAGAAAACACCAGACAACTTGAATTTGCCACAGCAGCATATGGCAGGTTGGAAGACCCTTGTGCATGCTCTGGAGGTGGATCTCCCTGCTGGTGGCTCCTTTTCTGGTTTGGGAGCTCCCATCCAGGGGTTTCAGCAACACGGAGCTGTTTTACTTACAGCAAGGAGCTGTGTCATGCCACTAAAGGGCTGCTAATGAGAAATGCTCCTCAGGGGACTTCCTGGGGAGGGTGGGTTTGTTTTCTGTAAACACCAAGTGATGGAGCTCAGGTCTGTGCTCCGCAGAGAAGGTCAAGTCTCAAGTGGCAGCTTTAGGGCTCTGCTTCCAGTGCTGCAGGTTGGATTTTCATGGTGGTTGACTTCAGTGGGTAATACCTGCCTTTCCATGTCTTCCAGAAGATGCCCTGCTTGCGCTCGTGCCTCTGGCGGGGGATGGAGCGGAAGTACTTCCCATTGAGGTTGGCATGGCCACAGGTGCTGAACCACCAGCCACCTACCAAGGCAATGCAGAGGCAGGTTTAACCCACAGCACTTCCAGACAGAAAACAAACCCAGGTTCAAGGCACCTGCTGCCCCCATTTCCCCCACTTTTCCAGGGCTTTGGGACCTTACGAGACCACCTCGTACACACTGGAGGAGTCCCATGCACTGGGAAACCTTTGCACAGATCCTACATGATTTCAGGATGCATCTGCAAATCCCTGGCTGCTCTTTCTTGCATGCAAAACCCCCTCAAACCCTTCAACAGCCCCATCTCAGGCCTGGGGACTGGCCTTTGCTTCACTTGAAAGGTTTCCAAGTGAGGTGGCAGCCAGCAAAGCTGTTATGAAGACAGATGTTTGAGCCAAGACCTGAATCACGAACCCCTCCTGGTTTCAATTTCCCTCCCGGTTCCCTGCACGGCTCCTCCCAAGGATGCAGCTTTCCCAGGGAAGCAGGGGACAAGCTGGGCTCAACACCAAAGGGGTCTAGTCCTGCAGGGACACTGTCCCACTCACGGCCAGCACCAGACAGCGGAGGGCTGAAGGGAAAGTGCATGCCACTGAGAAGGAAGAGCTCATACTGACCTGAGAGGTGTTTGGCACAGTTTGTGTCAGCTTTGAGGTCGTGGTCGCGATCCCGAGTGGAGAAGGGCAGCTGCCTGAAGTCCCCGATGGCGTTTTCCAGCTCTCCAGACAGAGGTCCCAGCAGGTTGAGCATGTAGGCTGTGCTCTCACCACCAAGGCTGAAGACAAATTGAACCACCTGGGAATTTCCCTCCCAGTCTTCCAGCTCAATCAGGAGATCGTATCTTCCCTCTTGGACAAGGCGATGTATCTTCTCCAGGCCCAGCCAGAAGTCACCTGAAACAAGACACACTGCATTAGCTGCAGGGACACAAACAGGCCATGCAAAGCAGACACGTGAACAGGCTCCAGAGAAAAACAGGGACAACCCAGGACACCGCAGCATTTGAATTGCTGTCTGGCACCTGCAGGACAAGTCAGGAAGACCAAGGACTCTTCCTCTGCAAGCAGTGTCCCCCTGTCCTCAGCCCAATGCTGTGCTCTGGCACATAGAAATCTCCAAGGGCCAGCAAGGGGGAATAACTTGTGCTAAGATATCACTTATCCCACAGTAAGAAGATAGACACCATCATCCACCTACCACGAAGGTCTCCAAAGCCATTCTTGTAGGCATCCCAAAGCTGGTCAAAGTCCACAGAGCCATCTGTGCGCCTCTGGATCACTGTCCAGCCACCTTCTGCAGGCAGGGAAAACACGGTCATTTGGGGTTACCATTTGCAAGACCACCGTGCAAAGCACTGCGGGACATCTCCACTGCTTTACCTGCCGTCATGTCACAGTAGACTTTGAAGGGCTGAGACCCTGTAGGCTGCACTTGGAAAACGCCGCTGCTTTGCTGCCCGTCCAGGAAGAGCTGGTGGCAATCCTCCGGGAGCTCTGCGGGGGCTGGAAACAGCCATTGAGAAGATGGCCCCGAGTCCCACTTCCCCAGCAGGTTGCTCCTAGCACAGCCCCGGCACTTGCAGCCCTGGCCCTGAGCCCAGCCAGCTGTGCACAGTGGTGGCTGCGGCTCTGGACACGTGCTGGACACGACAGCCCCCGACTTCAGCATCTTTAAATGCTGTGACCCTGTATCTTCCTATTTATGCAAACAAAGCTCTTTGGGCTTCCTCCCAAGGCAGAAGCAAGGCATCGGGCCAGGCTGGGGTGACCTAGGCTGGAGAGCACAGCTCCCCATCGAGGAGAGACCTGAGGAGCTTCCCAGCTCCCTCTGTGCCCGCAGCAGGCAGGAGCAGCCCATTTGGGGTGGGGTAACAGCAGGGGCAAGCCAGGGCCAAGCATCCTCATCCCACCCCGAGTCTGAAGCAGTCTCAAAGGGCCTCAGGGACAGAAAGAATCCCCAAGTCCTGATGTCAGGAACGCGCCTGAGCATCCAGCACATGACCTCTTGCTCCCGGTGACTGTGGTGGCCCCAGCCAGACGTCCCACTGGGCAACCTGCCACCAGCAGGCATGGGGCCAGCTGGGGTGACCCTTTTGCCCAAGACACACCGACCAGGGCAGGGAAGGGGTGGGTGGACTGCAGGGAGCCCCAGCTCATTGCATGAGTGGATTGCCTAGGGTGAGGCCACCCCCCAGCTTGCCCCCCTCCATCCCCACACCGGCGGGGCTCCCACCTCTCCTTCCGCCCCTGTGGGGACTTTGCCCAGAGCTGCCAGCAAAGCACCATTTCAACAGCGCTGATAAAAGTCCATCCAGGAACCACCACCCACAGCACTCGGGGAGAGACGGTGGGGGGAAAAACCTGTTACAAAACCCGAGTCAAAAGGCCGCAGAAGGATGTGCAGGGACTTCAGCCCCTGGGCTGTCGGCGCAGTCAAGGGGCTCTTTGTCAGCCGGGACAGGTGCCCCCGTCACCCCCAGACAAAGGGGGTCTGTTCTCCCCGCACAAGGGTGGGATGGATTTTGGTGGCTCACAGCTGCTGCCAGCAAGACCCCACGGCAGACGGGTGAAGAAACCTGAAGACAAGCCCCAGGCTGTGCCGGGGTGCCGGCTTGCCCCCGCAGCCCTCCTGGGCTGGGACCATGCTCTGGGGCAGCAGTGGGGAGAGGGGCCTCCCCCACAGCCACGGGGCTTCACGTGGGGCAGAAGCGGGGAAACTGGGGCCTTTGAGCTGCCAAGGGCAGGAGCAGCCCCTGTGGAGCATCGCCCCCTGCCTCTATCCTCACCGGGCGCCTGGGGAGCCCCGATGCTGTGTCGGGGAGAAGAGTGGAGCCACAACTGGAGGAAAGGTTAGTGTGTGGGGTGATCCAGGGAATGCCAATGTGCCCCCTGCCACCACTTTTCACCCATTCCCCCCCTCCATCAGACCCCCCCCGGTGAACTCGTGACCTCCCCCCTCCTTGACACAGGCAGCCCCTCTCCCACCACCTGCAGCGGGACAGCCCCACAGCCGGCACAGCCGGACTTGTGCTGCCGTTAGCATCCCTCACAGCCCCGGGCCGATGCCAGCACAGGACTGGTGCCACCAAGCCCATCAGTGCACCCATGGGGCAAACATGTGGCCCCGAACCCTCCCCCAAGCCTGTGCACATGTGGACCGAGGGCAAGCGTTTTGCATGAAGGATCAAAACCACACAAAAACACCCAGCACTGCAGGGAGGCCAAGTACATCCCTGATATCCCCACTTCCTAGGTGAATGCAGCCAGGAAAGCCGAATGAGGCTCAGGGGAAGGAAAACCCACAACCTGACCTCACACACAGAGCTGCAGCAAGCCCAGCTCACAAGCGTGGCAGCAGGGAGGTGCCGGAGGCTGCTGGGCTCACGCGGCCTCAGAGCTCCTCGCCTCCTCTCCCACTGTATCTCCCAGCATCGGCTGGATGGTGCCCAGGCAAATGCTCAGTGGCCCCAGTGTGCAGAAGTTAACCCCATCCCTGTCTTTTTTTTTCTGGGCCCTGGCTACACTGCACTCTGATCTCTTCTGTTTTCCTGGTGCAACAGGGACTTTCAAGCAGCTGAATGAGATGCAGCTGCTTGAACAGCCTCAGCACAATCTTTTTGTTTGAGGAACACGCTCGTTAGTTCCAGTTCATGTTGCACATCCGTATGGCACCAGCAGAACAACAAGACCTCCTGGCTGCTCTGGATGTTTTTCTTTCCCTCCCCCTTTATTTAGCCAAACAAGATGGAAGAATCAACAAGACTGGCTGGAGCTGCCCCAGGCATGGCACCATATTTACCCAACAGGATCTCCAGGCATGACAGGAGGTCTGCAACCTGGGATAAACACCCTTTCTTGCAGATGGCAGGGCATGCCTGGAGCTGTTTGCATCACCTCCCCCTCACTCTGCCCAGCCCAACCCAATTATTTTGGAGTCCCAGCGCCACGGGGAGAGAGCGAGCGGGGCTCTACCTTTCCCCTACTCGGCCAGCTGCCAGAGAGCACAGGCTCTGTCTAAAGACATGATCCTCTTTCTGCAAGCGATTAAACCTTTCACTCTCCAGGCTGCTTCAAGCCTTCAACTTTCACATGCTTGGCCCCACGCCATCTCTGGCCTGAAAAAACTTGTGTTCGCTGGATGCAAATAAAAGGGTCTTTCTGAAAGGGCTGCTGGTGGAGTTCATCGCTGTTCCCCGGGGCCGTGCCGGCACTGCGGCTCTGCCTGACGATAGGCAGAGAGCTGCCGGCACAAGCCTTCCCAACGCCTGCCTGCTCTAAAAGCAGCCACAAGCCTCCCCAGGCGGAGGGCATGGGGCTGGCCCGCCAGATATTGTATGCTTTAAGATTTGCCAGAAAACTCACTCGACTTGCTAATGAGAGGAAGCCAATTTGTTTTCTGTCAGTGATATCCACATCAGGGATTAGGCAAGAGAAAGGGGAGCTCACGGCTCAGCTGGGTGGGAGGGAGTCAGGATGCCCAGGGTGCTGGGGATGCTCAGGGTCTCCCCACTGGGGACAGTGCAGCATGAGAAGGTGCTGAGCTCTCACACCCCCCTTCTTGCAGCACCCCCAGGGGTTGTGGGCCCTCACTGCCTCCCACTGTGCTTCACAAGGGTTGCTGCACCCAGCACCCATCAGACAGTGCAGAGCCAACAGCACAGCCTACATCTGCCACTAGTAAGTAGCAAAGACCTGAACCCATTTCCCTGTACCCCACTTTCAGCGTAACCTGAGCACGGAGCAGGGTGGTTGGACTAGTTGATCTTTAAAGGTCCCTTCCAACCCAAAGGATTCTAGGACTCTAGGACACTAGAATGTGACGACTGAGGGCAAGTCACAAAGCAGAGCTGGGAAAAAACAGGGGGGAAAGAGGTTTTGAGACAGTTTTCTGGCTCACTAGTGCTGCTCTGACCGAGGGAGACCCCACGTAGCCCCGCTGTAGGCTGGTCAGCCCCACCGAGCCAAGCACCAGGAGGAGTTTGGAGCCCCGCATCCCATCTCTCTCCTTGTCCACATCGATTCTGCGGCTCTTTGTTCTGCCCACCCAGCTTTCAGGCACACCAGTGACAGCTCCAGGCTCCACATACAGATTACCATGTTTTCCCATAGCTATCCCTGCCTTCAAGCCCTGGGCAGGATTTCCCCATGCATCCTCACGCTGCTTGGTTTCTGTTTGGCTCACACTGGACAACCCCAGACAGCTGTGCAGACGGAGCCAGCACCATGATTTAGCTGACATAACATGAGCACAGCTGCTCCCAGCCAAACCCTGCAGAGACACCAGTTCCTGTCCGGGAAGGAGGCTGCAGGACACAGCGCAGCTGGGGACACCCGCTCTGCTGCCCGTCCCTCTGCAGGCGCTCCTCCAGCCCCCTTGCCGGCAGCGAGGATGCTCCAGGCAGAGCCAGGAGCTCTGGGAGCAGCATCCACTCACCAGCTCTGGTACACGTTTCCCAGGGCTGTGAGTGTCTGGTGCCTTCACTGCCTGAGCATTTGCTGCAGCTCAGCACCTTCTGTTACGGATAGTGTGAGCTGAGGCACTTGTCTTTCATATATGAGCCCTAAATATGAGCCAAGGGAGACGGACGCACAAGGATCTAGCAGACCCTGCCTGGTGAGGTGAGAGCAGGTGAACAAGAGTTAACTCCAGGGAGCAGAGATCCTCCTTTCCTGCCTGCATTCACCCTCCCACCTGCCAATCCTCTTTGACAAATACCTGCTAGCAGCATTTCTTCACTCCCCACTGCATTCTTAATATCAGGCAGAAATATTCCTC
>NW_008824671.1:392201-393509 GCF_000699105.1 Pygoscelis adeliae | reverse complement strand
TGATGCAGAAGGCTAGGATCCTGCCCGTGCTCCAGATCCCCCCAGTCTGGACAAACTCCCAAGCTCTGGTTTTGCGAGCAAATCTCACATCCTGACTCAGGACAACTGAACGTTTTATTTCCAAATGGTTGCAACTGCTGCAGGTTTGCTCTGGCACAGAGCAGCACAGGCAGATACTCACTCTGCGTCAGGACTGGCTCCCCACTGGCGTTCTGGCTCTGGTTGGTGAGGCTGAGGCTCTTCTTCAGGTTTATCTTCCACTTCGGCGACTGTGTTTTGTTGTCCTTCAGGTGTAAGGGGATCAGTAGATTGACCTAAAAAAAGGCACAAGTCAGAACGATTTTATCTCAGCTCATTTTCAATGTTGGTACTCAGGGGAGCTGATCAGCCGAGGCATCAGCCTCTCCCCCGTGACCAGAGCTGGGGCTGAACCTGCCCAGAAACCTCGAGGAATAGGAGATACTCGAGGCTGGCAAAGCCAGAAATGATTGTGGTTTTTCATACCCATGCTAACGAGTTTATTCTGTAGATAAACTCAAAGGAAGAGCCCAGAGAGGCTCTGTTCCCACACACCAATTCCTCCTGTTGCTCTGTGCAAATACTCGGGAAGCATGCAATTTGCTACCCTTGCACCAACACTGCAGCACAAGGACCAGGGCCATGGCCTTTATAGGGTCCCCAAAGCCAGGGAGCAGTGGCACAGCCAGTCCTCCTGTCACCAGAGCACTGTGCCAACTGGGCTGCCAGGCTGGTTCATGCTAGGGTCCCTGCAGCATGCAGGACCAGGCTGCGGTCCCCCAGCCACAGAGTGGGATGGGAGCTCACCTTGCTCTGCAGGCTTTTAATCTGCAGATTCTGCTTGTCCAGCTTGTACTGCTGCTGCTTGATCTTCTGCAAGAGCTCCTCGATTCGCAAGTTCTGCGCATCCATCAGGGACTGCGGGGGGAAGAGCCAGGTGAACCCCGCAGCTCTGGGGAGATCCAGCCATGCTGCACATACTGCATGGAGCCAGGTGGGCCAGTCCCCGGCAGGGCTGGTCCCCACGGATGCTCCCGGTGCCCTTCAGCAGGTCCCCATGGGGGCTCCCGGTGTCCGCAGGACCATCAGGTGTCCCCCCCCACTCTCCTGAGGCCGATCCCCACCCAACTGCTCCCAGTGCCCTGGGAGGGTCGGGTCCCCCCGACCCCTCCGGGCTGCCCCCCGTGTCCCGGGAGGGTCGGGTCCCCACACCTGCCCCCTTCCAGCCGCTCCCGTTGCACCGGGAGGATCGGGTCCCCCCGTCGCTCTTCCCGCGGCCGCTCCCGGCGA
>NW_008824671.1:366384-391243 GCF_000699105.1 Pygoscelis adeliae | reverse complement strand
TCCCCCTCCCCGTCCCCATCCCATCCCTGCCCTCCACCCTGCCCCTCACCCTGCCCTGGGGAGCCCCGTCCCCACCAAGCCCTGCCGCTTGGCCTCCCCCCGCGGAGCCCCCAGCCATGGGTGCTGCCCCACCACGTGCCTGCACCCCGTGTCCTCTCCCCAGGCCATGCCCTGCTGGGAGCTGCTGGCCTTGGGGTGGGTGTATGCCACAGGCGCAGGGCTCCCGGGCCATGCCCTAATGGGTGCTGGAGTGGGTGCCTGCTGTGGGTGCAGGGCTCTGCTGGGTGGCCCCGGCCCTGGCACGGGTGCACGCTGCAGGCGCAGGGCTCCCGGGTGGAGCCCTGCAGGGTGCTGCCAGCCCTGGGGAGGGTGAACACTTGGGATCAGCTCCTCTGTGCACCTGGGGGGAGCAGGATGTTCACTCCTCTAAACGCTCCTGCTCTCCGAGAGTGCCAGGGATGAATTCCTCCCCCCTCTAAGGCTTCAATCATCCCCTTGTGAAAAATGTGCATCTTATTTCATTTGCAAGTATCTTGGACTCTGGTTACCAGCACTTCCCTCATCTTGCCTTTTCCTGACAGCTTAAAGGGTTTTTCAGTCTCTGTTTTTTCTCCCCATGAAGGAATTCACACACCGTGATGGAGCCGCTCTCGGCTCTTTTCAGATGAGAGCAGATGGAGCCCTTCTGCTCCCTCCCCGCCGGGTGTTTCCTCCTGCCGCCCCAGCGCTCAGTCCCTCCTCTACAAAGTGCATCCTAGAGCAGGGAGCTGCGTTCTCATCTGCACCATCTTGAGGGGCTAAATCCCCGCTTCCCACCACTTGCTGGGCCCTGCCTGCACGTCTGGCTGACGGCGAGCCCCCGTGGGACCAGGGCTGCAGCATGGGCTTGTGCTGAGGTTGCCTCCGCTCAGCCCTACAGAAGCCCACAGCAGTTCTGCCTCCATCCCACCGCTGCCACTCCCAGCCCTGTGGCTTGGGCATGGCCTGCCCGTCCTGGGGGAGAAACCTTTTCATCCTGCCTGGCAGCAGGATTTACCCCTCCAGGAGTCCCCATGTCACCTGGGGGTGCAGGAAAGGTGGTGGCACTGGAGTTTCCCAAGGGCAGCGGCCATCAGGAGCAGCTTTCCTGCCCTGCACAGCTCTCCCTTGAGGATTTTTTGCCAAAAGTCTGCATTTCAGATCCACCACTCTCTTTAACTGCAGTTTTGCGGAGCTGATTTTTAAGCCCAGCCTCTCCCATGGCACTCAGCCTTGCTGAAGCAACGACATGCACACCCAATACTTCCATCAACCAAACTTATTTTCCTGTGCCCAGGTAGGCAACTAATATCCAGGGTTTCCCATCTTTTTCCTTTGCAGGGATAAACTCCCTGTTGTTGGGGGTGAAGCATCTCTTTGGTGTAGGTGTGTTTATGTACAAAGCTGTAGGAGGCTCCTGCAGGAATAAATACCAGCCACCCGTTGGTATCTTCTGGCCCGGAGCCGTCTCCAAGAATTTCCCAGCCTGCTGCTTGTGCAAAGGGTCAGTGAGAGGCCTCAGGGCAAGCACCCAGCAGTGACAGCACAGGGAGGAGTCACAGAGGTAGGAGCTGGGGAAGGAGGAATTTGGGAAATTTCAGCAGGCACAGAGTCCAGAGAGCCCCCAGCCCGCTCTGCCAGCGGGTGCTTTCTCATTTATTTCACCGTCAGAAGGAATTTTTCAAATGAGGAAAAAGAAAAAGAAGGAAAAAAACCAGATAGGAAACACTGCAGGGGAAAAAGAAACAACAAAAAATGCAAATTTTGGTCATTGCTTTTTCCAAACCTTTGAGGTTTGGGGGGCCCCTCTGCACCCACCCTGCTGCGGTTGCTGGAGGGGAGCTGGGGACATGTTAGGGGGGGTGATAGGGAGGGGTCGTCCCCTGGCAGGGCAAGAGCATCAGGCTTCTCTGCGGGGCCTGGGGTCCCTGCGTGGCACCTTGGGGTGCACCTCACTGGCCTGCACCCCCTACACCCCCAGGTCATGCCAGATGTTGTACATCTGCCCCCCTGCCAAGGGACAGATCTGCCGCCGTACCCACCACCACCCCTGAGTGCTGGAGGGGCAGCCACAGCTCTGCCAAAGATTCCCAGATGGGGTCATTCCCCCAAAAAACATGAAAATTCTTCTTTTCATCTTGGTCCTGCTGGTTTTCGGCGTCCCAGGAGAGAGAGAGGTGGCAGGAGCCATGCCTGCGGAGCCTGAGGTTGGAGCACCCGGCATCCCGAGAGCCCTCCGAATGAGGAAACACCAAACCCTTGAGTCAGTGGGGCAAACAGGGAAGCACCATTTCATGTGTTGACTATTGCTCCGGGTTAACAACATCAGACGAAATGAATCCTGTGTGCAGCTCCGCTCCCTGCCCTGCCGTTACCCAACACTGGAGCTTGTCCTGGGAAATGACGGGGTTATGCCAGGTGCCGAAGCAGACGTGTTCCCACTGGTTATTTTCTGCATTTGCAGTGTTTGTGCTGAGGCAGGAGAGAGGTAATGTAAGAAGCCGAGGCCTGTTGAGAAGCCACATGATTTATGCATTTTCCTTTGGCTGTATTTTCCTATTGGGACATCTCCTATTTGCCCTGAGAAATATGAATTTTTAACGTACACAAATGAAAAGTCCCCTGAGGCCCTGAGCTGCCCTGGGCTGTGAATGACCACAGGTCAATGGGAAGGTGCTCTCTGCAGAGCCAGATGCACTGAAGTTTAAATAGAGCTTAAAATGGTCTGGCCAGCAGGGATTGATCTCTCAGGGCGTTCCTCCATGCCAAGAGGGAGCCCTGGTCTGCCCTGTGTGGAAAAGGGCTGCAGCCAAAAGCCCCGTGGGGTCCCGACCGCCCAGCTCGGTTTGGGGCTGGGGAAGGGCTGTGGTTTGCTCCCGGGGGGATGAAGGACCTTTTACCCTCTGCAGCAGAGTACATCCCCAGGAGGGACCCCACAAGGACCGTGCCCCAGCCCAGCAGACCCTGCAGCCTTTGGGACACTGGAGCAGCCCAGGGAGCAGCAGGGCACAGTGGCCCTCAGGGCTGCCCCTGGGTCTCTGCATTCTTCATTGGGTCCCCCCGGCTGGCGTCATCCCCTGGTGAGGGAACAGCAGACTCCAGAGGAATTTATTTTTTGTGTATGTCTCTCCGTGGGAACAGGGGTCACTCCCATCCCCATCCCTACCCTTATCCCAATCACCACACCCATTCCCATCGCCATCCCCATCGCCAATCCCATCGCCATCCCCATCGCCAGTCCCATCCCCATCCCCATCCCCATCCCCTCTTCCATGCAATCCTCCCAGCCCAGCTGGCTGGGGAAGGCAGTATCCCTGGCAGGCACCGCAAGTAAGTCCTCCAAACAGCCCCCATGTGCCTGATGGCACATCCCCATCCCCGTCCCCGTCCCCGTCCCCATCCTGCCGTCCCGTGTACAGCAGGCTGCCAGAGGGCGGGCTGCGATGGGTGTCTTTGTTCTCCGCCTTTCTCCATCCCACTCCTTCCCACGCTGACCCGACAGGTCACTGTGCAAAAGTTCAGCCCGGTCTGAACTCGCATGAATTCCTGCAGCTGCTCAGCCCCGGGCTCACGTCACTGGGAGGGATGGGAGAGATGCTGATTTACAGGAAGGTTGCTCACAGCTTTGCTTTTTTGTTGGAAATGGCAAACGTAAGGGAGACTCCAATGAGAGGGGAACAAGGCATACGTGAATTACACCGTCACCGCTTCAGGGGTAAATTTAGGTTTTCCAGAGGAACGGTTATTCTGATTCAGCGGAGGTCGGGAGACATCCAACAGGGATTTCCTACCGGCCCCTGGCTGAGCACAGCAGCACGTCTCATCCAGACAGGCACTGGCAGCATTCCCAGCCGGAGCAGGCACCCCATCTGCCTTGGTCTCCGCTCAAACCTGGTCCTGGCAGTGATTTATCTATTGCACACCCATGGGTCCCAGCCCTGCTAGCGAAACAGTTCTGCCTGCTAAAACCCCCACAAACTGGGGTCACTTATTCCTGCTTTTCCCAAGCACGAGCTTTGTTGGACCAGAAACCTCGCCACTCCCTGCTCCGGAGAGGGGCTGTGCAGCTCCTGGCCTCGGCGCACAGCAGCGAGGGACCAGCCCAGCTCCTGCAGCCTGCCCGGACCTGCTTGGTGGCCAGGTTGGTTGTACCCTGACGCTCACTGCCCTGAGGGGACTGGTGACAGCGGGGTGGCACAGGCTGCCTGAGCACTAGCCTCGTCCTTCCCCAGAGCTGGGGACACCCCCTCATCCCTGTCAGTGAGTTTGCAAAAGCTTCTGCTCTTGTTGGTGCTGCTTCTTTAACAGAGACGAATTTCCAGGCAGGGTGAGTCAGAAACATGGAAAATTGGTTGCAGCCGTCCACCCCCAGCGAGGACCAGCTGCATCAGGAGCTCAGCCATGTCACCCGGGCTCCATTCCCATCCTCTCTCCTCCAGCTTTCTCTGCTGGCACAGGGCAGCCCTGGGTAAACCACTGGCAGCCCAAGCGAGGGGAGAAGACGTCGGTACCCGGGCTGCAAGGTCCCCTGTGAGCCCCAGAGGATGAGGTGAGGGTTGCAGCCACCCTGGGGTTCCTCTGACCCAGGGAGGATCCCAGGCACCGTTAGCCTGGAGCAGGAAAGCCCGTTTTCACACTTGAAAAGCTGACATAAAAGGCCCGCGCGACACTCTCAGTCCAAGCAGCCTCCTCATTTTCCTGGCGTGGCTGGGTGAAGGTTATGCAAGTCTTCGCTACCCTTTATTCTTCCTGGCACCCCAGGGCTCCTTGGGGAGCACCGGGGTTACTGTGCGGAAGGTCACACATGCCAGAAGGCAGGAAACCGGAGGGCTTGGGTTAACGTGGGAGGATTGGCAGCCGGAGAAATCCGACCCTTATTTTTACAGTCATCTCTCGATTTAAACAACATGCGTTTTGAATTAGGAGCTCTCGCTGCCTGGGTTCGCAGCTCATCAGCGCAGGGAGCTCCAGGTCCCCAGGGGATGAGGCTGCCCCTTGGCACGCTCGATTTGCTCCTGAGCCCATGCGGGAAGGGCCAGACTACCGAAACCGGGGCTGGGCTCTGCTTTCCCAACGAGACAACAGTGGCTTCCCTTTTATTAGCAACCTTTGGCTAGTGACAGAGACAGTGGCTTTGGAAGAGCCTTTGATGGGCACGGGGGTGACAGGGGATTTCTCCAGATGTTTTCTGAACGTCCTTTCATCTCCTTCACTGTTTCTGGAAGGAGATGCCCAGAGCCTCTGGAAGGCGAGAGCCACTGCGGCAAGCATGAGCGGAGCCCACAGTGAGTGCATCCGCCATCCCTTTGTCACTCCTGGCCGCCTGTCCCCTCCTCTGCAATGGGGATGGAGGTGGTTCTGGCACCGCTCAGCACTTCCCAGTCAGCATCTGCCGGTGGCCGTGACCCCTCCATCCTGCTGGCACAACCCCTCGCGGGCTGGATCTCCTGACGCAGCACAAATGGCTTTTTTGGCTGCGCCGTGTGATAAACCTCAGGGTCACTTCTGTTGCCCAGGAAGGTTTTTAGCCACCCCAGGACGTGCAGGACAAGTGGCCACGCTGGCCCTCGGGGACTTGCACTCCTGTCCGACACCGTGCTGGGTGAGTGCTGGGTAAGTGCTGCTTGACCTCCTGAGCTCTCCCGCACACTGCGTTCATCTCTGGCTTTGCTCAGGAGGTTGTTTCCCACCATCCCCTTCTGTGGGGGGTGGGAAGTCCCCGTCCCATCAGGCCACTCCTGCAGTGAGGGATGGTGTGAGCAGCTTGGAGTCGGGCGGGGGGCCGCGCGTTTTGGGTCTGGCTGTCCCCGCAGCCGGCGGCAGCCACGTCTGTCGAGGACTCTGCTGGGTCCCTGCATCCCCACAGGGCCACAAGTGCTTTTCCCCCCGGGAAGGGACCTGCTGGCTCCCGACACCCATAGGAGAGGGCTGGAGCTTTAGACAGCGGAATGCCAGAGGGGACGCTCCTCATTCAGCCAATGCAGGGAAAAAACACACAGGCTTTTGGGCACAGTCCTGAAAACCCCAGCTGGGGATCAAACCTCTCCCCAGAGCCTTCCCGCTCGGTTCACGACTAAGGCGACATGATGCTCGGGCTCCCTGTCCGGCCCTGGTGGCCGAAGCACAGGCAGAGGCATGGCCATGCCTCAAGGGAGCAGGCGAGGTAGTGGTGACATTTCTCAGCCTGCCCGGCCAGCTGCATCCAAACCGTGTACTCAGCTACGTAACAGGGAATACCAGTCTCGGGATGCGTCTGGGAGGTCACGGTATTTTCTACTGCTGCAGAAGGTTACATCGAGAAGGGAAGGGGAAGGGAAGGGACAGCACAGGCTCTGCCAGGGTGGAGGCCGAAAAGGAGTGACGAAACCAAGGCTTTCTCTGTCGTGAACATTTTCCAATAGGGTATATAAATATATCTTAATCTTTAGCTAAAATTTTTCTGGATTTTCATGCTTGGATTCTGGATTTTTCCAGATTTTCACACCCTACCCCACAGGACATGCAGGCACTAGGTGATGAAAAAACCCACGGCTTTCTGTTTACTGCAGTGAAAACCTGAAAAGAAATGGATGAAAATGCCCCAGAGCACCAAAAGCTCCAGCAGCCCCTTTCCCAGCTGCCTCGCTGGCAAAATGGCAGCGGTGGCCGGGAGCCCGGTGGGCGGCAGGGGGGCTCCAGATCCCCAGGGGAGCCACCAGCTGGGAGGTGGGAGCTGGCCCCGTTTCTAGCCCTGGCACTTTCCCCTGCTGTGACAATGACCTCGGCTGCTTCTGGGTTTCCTTAGCTGCACAATGAGCATTCTGCTGCCTGCGGGGCAGATCCGAGCTCTCCCCAGTGCACAGCAGCCCCATCCCTGCTGCGGGGCTTGGTTTCCCAAGAGGGAGCTGCCCAGCACACAGCACCCACAGGTACCTTGCCTGGGTCATCCCACACCCAACACCCAGCACCCAGCCCACAGCACCTGCAGGTACCATGCCTGGGGCGTCCTGCACCTGAGAACCAGTGCACAGCACCCGCAGGTACCTTGCCTGGGGCATCCCACACCCAGCTTTGTCTTATGTCCTCTTGCACAGCCTGGAGAAGGAGCACGTGGGCATGAAGTGGTTCTGCTCGGGCAGGGCTGGGACAAAGCAACCTCTGTTTGGTTTGAATTTCTTAGAAAAACAAATGTGGGGTTTTTGCCTCGTGCAGACGGATGTTTCGATTTGCGGGACTTTGCTCGGCAGATGGTAACGAAGCTGAAGCAGGTCCAAGTCCGCATCTGAACTTTGAGCTCAGATGCTCGCATTGGACCACCTCACCCACGCAGCGCTGAGCATGTGCCCTTGGAGCTGCCCGGGTTTGGCTTCCTTTATCCTGCCACCGCAAGGATAACCAGATACCCAGAGAAAAAGAATCCTGATGCCAAGAATCCGCCTACGCAGCTTAGGGATGCCTGGAAATTGCTTCCCCTTTGCAAAGTGCAGAGAAAAGGTAAATACTGAGCACGGTCCAAGAAAATCCCCCCACCCCAAAAAAAGGAATCCAAAACAGGCTGTTTCACGTCAGACAAAGTGGCTGAGGATGCCATGATCATCGTGGCTGGCGGTGACCCCCCGAGAGCTCCTCCATTTCAGCTGAAAACTAGGGTTTGTGTTGCAAGTATCACTTTAAAATTGCGGCTTTGGGGTTCCCTTCTGCTACCTGGCCATTTCCAAAATCACCCAAATCGATACCCTTGGCCAGGCAATATCTTCCTTTGGGAGAAACCCTCCAGGGAGGGCAAAGTCAGGGTGCAGAGGGGAGCTGTGGGGGGGGTCCCAGCTTTGCAGAGCACCCACACCCCTGGGCAAGGACAGAGCTGGGGGTGGCCTCAGGTGAGTCACCAGCCTCCGGGTGACTTTCCATGTGTTACATTTTTGGGAGGATTTCTGTTTAATGCTGCAAGAATGAATGGCAGGCAGCACAAGATGGTCAGGGCAGGAAAAACCTCATCGGTGTACCTTGCTCTGGAGCTCTGCTCTCATCGGGATTTTCTCTGGACCAACACGAGAAAGCCCACCGGCAGTTTCTGGTGCATGTTCCTCCTCCTGGTGCGCGGCTCCCCAGGGATACCCCGTCACCAGCCTCACCCGGGACTCTGCAGAAAATCTGAATATCATCAGGAACATGGTCTTGCAGCAGGGCCGCGTGCCTTCCTGGGACTCAGGGATGCCTCAAGCACCAATATGCTAAGGGAGAGGGTTTGCCCTTGTGTCGGGGCAGCTTATGGGTTGTGCCAGGCAGCTGCGGCACCACCAACGGGGCTCAGCCCTCCCGGTGTTTTTCTCCACCTCTGTTAGCGTCCCGGGAAGTCCCCAGCCACATCTGGGTGCAGCATGTGGGTGTTCGCAGCCACTGGTTACACATGGGCAGCCTCGCAGGGCTGGGAGCCCCTGGCACCAACTTGCTGTTTTCCAGACGATGCTGAGTCTCGCCGAGATGCTCACGGCTGCTCCCTGCACTTTATGGGGGAAACCATCACCACAGCCTCAGGGCTTTGGTGAAACCCAGCTGAGCAGCCAGCGGGGTCGTGCTGCCACCTTGCAGGGAGCTGCTCATTCACACAGCCCCTAAGCGACTGCATCTTGTAAATGTTTGCAACCCCCTGCTTGGAGCTTGTTGGGATGATTTTGGGGGACATCAGTGGGAAAACCAGGTGGGAGGGACCCTGTCCTCCTGGATTCCTGCCCCGGGATGGTTTCTTCCTCTCTCCCAAATCCCTTTAATACCCTGAGCTGGTGCAAGGGATGGAGCTGTGCCTGGCTCTGTAGCTCCTTTACCTTGGACTTCAGTACATGGTGCAAAAATAGCTGTCAAAAAGGGGAGAGGTGACCTTTGTCATTTGAATAAGTTTGCTTTGTCAGCACAAGCACAGTGTGTTTGGGGATTTTGTAGAAGGTTCCAGGGGCTCTGAGCCAGGACCAGACAATTTTCCCTCTCTCTGGCGGAAGCCGTGAATCGCACCGGGAATGTGGCCTCCTAATCCTTGCACAGGGAGACATTTGGGAGAGGAAATGCCTTCCAGGGAGTGCGAGTGGAGACTCTCAGCTTCCCTGTGTGTCTGCATGCCAGAAACTCTCCCCTGTTTGGTTGCCCGACCATGGGATGGGAAGGGGGAGGCTGCAGGGATGGGATGGGATGGGATGGGATGGGATGGGATGGGGTGGGGTGAGAGGGGATGGGATGGGATGGGATGGGATGGGATGGGATGGGATGGGATGGGATGGGATGGGATGGGATGGGATGGGAGGAATGCCACAAGCTGTTTGGGATTTAACGGAAAATCCTCACATCATGCTGGTCTTTTGAATGCACGAAAGCAAAAGCTGAAAAATTGGTCCCCTGCCTTCAGGGGCTCAAGCAAGGTGCTCAATCTCTTCTGCCACAGGGGGGACAAACGGGGCTCCCGGGGGAGCTGAGAGCCTGAGCGGGGGCCCGGAGAGCAGAGAACGAGGTGGCTGGCTGAGCCAGGATGCCCCCGGCCACGGCAGGGACACTGAGCCACTGCAGAGCTCTACTGCCTCTTTGAACCCAACAGGTTCAAACCCGGGAAGGGCTGGAGCACTGCCCGCGGGTAACCGAGCCTCCACCTGCCGCCACGACCTTTCTGCCCAGCTTGGCAAACCCAGCCCAGAGAATGAAATTAGAAGCAATTAAAAATTAAGCTTGGCTCAGGCTCAGATCAAACTTTCTACCAATTTTAGCTGCTTGTTGCTTTGGAGACAGCATGCACCGGAGTTCAACTGGTGATGCAACACAGCGAGGGGGTTTCTGCCAGCGCGGGGCTCTTCGGGCCAGGAATAGACACGAGAGTGGCTGGTGACTGGAGCGGGATGAGCCCAGGCTGGAACCAAAGTACACCTTAGAGCAGAAAGCAATGGGCAGGTCCTGAAGTACTTAACATCTCATTTGAAAATTGGCAGCTTTGTTTTCTGCTTCTCTACTAATTCTTGCTCAATTAATTTTTTTCCTCTTCCAGAGGAAGAAAGGAGCTTTGGGGGCCAAGGAGAGAAACAAGACACAGCTTAAATCTTCCAGCAAAGACCCCCAAGACCCACAAGCTAAGAAGGGACGTCTGGAGTCCTCGCAGAGCCGCCATGATGCAACGCAGGGGCGGGGTGGGGGGCGGTGCAGCAGGACGGGTTCGCTGGCCAGGGTGTCACCCCGGCAGCACCTAGAGAGCTTCCACAGCCTTTCAGACGCTGACTCACGGCCGCACAGCTCGACGCAGAGCAAACAGGCCTGAGGTTGGGAGCAAGGACAGCAGCAGGCAGCGATGCTGAGCCACGGCACCACCCACCCTCACCTCTCCCTGGGAGGGCAGTCAGCAGTGACGGGCCCCTTGGCAGCAGCCCCGCAGTGCGCCTGTCACCGCCTTTGCCGTGCTGCAGCAAAGAAGGAAACCTCCCCCCTAAAGGCATTTCCCAGCTGAGGGGTGTTTGCACCCTGGGACGGGACTGAGCAATGCCACAGGGGCTCTGCCATCATCCTGCAAACTGGCCCTGACTGATCTCAGGGCAATCTGGTCCCCTCTGGCAGACGCAGAGAGACCCTGTCCCGGTGCCAGGCCATGGCCCCAACCCCGGCCGGGCGGGTGTGCGAGCCAGCGAGCCACCAGGCCATCTGTCACCCAAGGGATACTACAGCTGAAAATAAATTAAGCCCCCAGCTGCCCATGCCAGCAGGGCTTTTGATGCAGAAAAGTGGGAAAATTCAAGCTTTGCAAAGCCCACGAAAGTTTCACTGTCCTGTCTGATTTCACGTGGAAGGGGCTTGGAGAAGGCAAGACGCCACGGTGGTGGGCAGTCATCTAAAAGCCAGCGACAGCCGGCGGGCTCGGGGCAGACAGCCTGGCTGGGACACAGCCCTTCATCTTTGGGTGCCTGCAGTGGAGATGGGTGCGTTGTGCTCGGCAGGTGTCTGAGCTGTGATTCCTCAGGCTAAATGTCTACGTGGGGCTGAGCCGAGCGGCATCCTTGCCTGCAGTGCCTGCACCAACCAGGTCGCCCTGATGTGCAGCGAGTGCCTCGGGTCTCAGACATGGCTCCAGCGCTCCAGACGGCTGCTGGGGAGGTAAATGCCACCCCTCATTTACATTACCCTGACAATATCCCCCATAACTGACCAAACAAATCATGCTCCCTAATTAACACAGTTATTATTAACGACATCAGGACAGGTTTGCAAAAGGCAAGTTCAGAGTCCCTGTGCCCAACAGCAGGGTGGCGAGTGGGACGATGGGACCATCCCACATGACCGGGATGTCCTCTGTGTCACTCAGGGGAGTCCTGACCACATCTGGACCGTGGGAGCAGGGACATTCCTGGGTACTGGTTGGGTTGGACGGGCTGGACAGGCGCCAGTGCTGGCACGGGAGCCTTTGCACGGGGATGAGCAGCACCACGTTGTCCCCAGTCTTCCCCCATGAGCCAAGAAGCTGCCCTTGGCTCATACCCAGGCAAATCCCAAGGGAATCGGGACCTTCGTTATTCAGGCCAAGACTCCCGGTGATCCCAACATCTGGATGTTCAGGGGGAGAAAGGCGAGAGGGTCCTGCTGTGCAGAGGAAAGCGTGCCAGCCGTCCTGCAACACTGCCCCTTCCCCAGCCCCCAGATCGCTCCAGCTCCTGCCTGCGAGCCAGCAGCTCTGCGGCCTCTTTGCTGTATGTAGGGCATCCTCGGGGCGCCCGCAGCAGCTTGTGTGTCACCAGAGCTCCTGCTGCTTCTGCTCCCCATTGAACGCTTGGAGAGGCGCCTAATTCATCCTTTCAGAGCAGAGATAAGATGGATTAAGTTTTGAACGCTTGCCAAAAGAATTGCCATTAGGCCCTAGAGAGCTTAATCTCCACCAGACTAAAAGCAGACAGGCTGCGCCGCAGCTAGTCCTGTCTGCCGGGGGATAAACAGCCAGTGCAGGATTTCAGGGAAACCTTTGGAGGCTACAGAATGCATCCCAAAGTGTACGTGCTGTCTGGAGCACCCAAGGCTGGGTGCCGAGCCCCCCGCCCCCCCCGGCACCCGGGGGCGACCTAGCCGAGCGTGATGCAAAGGACCGTGCTGGCCGCTGGAGTTTCAGACACCTCCGTGCCTTGATTCTCCCTTTCCATGAGCTCATCTCCGAGGCTCCTCCATCCCGGCAGCATTATCTCCTGCAGATTAGCTCTCTGAAGCTGTCCTTGCCTGCGTGCTTCTCAGCTGACTCACATTTGTTATTTCCTGCCCATATCTCTGATTTCCTTTGCTGTCCTCACACTACCCCTCCCCAAGGTCCAGCTCCTCTCCAGGTATCCCTGACCCCCACTGCTGCCTAGGGGACAGCTCGTTCCCCAGCCTCCAGGCTGATTTTTGAGGATGATGATGTCCCTTCCCATGGAGCCAGAGCACTGGGGGGGACAGAGCTCCTTCTCCCCGCCAGTGGTCATGGACAACCCCAAATTCACCCCAGGCACTGCCAGGAACCCTGCCCGCGGACACCTTCATGGCCATGCGTGGGGCTGGGGTCAGTGCTCTGCCCAGCATCACCGCTGGCTTGGGGAAGGCAGCGTCAGGCCAGTGACTCACCTTTGCCCAGGAGGAGGTGGTGAGACTGGCCTGGGGTTTTGGACCTCTTTGAAAAGCCGGGCCAGGCAAGTCAGTGTTTGCATTTTAGTCAAATCTTGGTGGTAAGCAGCAGGGTGTGTGCCGGGTGCCAGCCACCACGGGGGAACTGGCCCCACTGGCTTCACACCGCAGCCTCCACCTCTCGGGATGTGGGAGAGAGGGAATAGTCCCTGTCAACCACGTCCTGCTGGAGACCTCCGTCTGTCTGGCCGTCCCACAAAGGGGATTTTTGAGTTCATTTTTCTGCCAGACCCTGGGAAGAGGCAGGGCACAGGCAGCACCCTGGGGCAGCCCAGGAGGGCTGGGGCTCATCGCACCTCTGCCCTGGAAGATGCTGACACCCCCGATGCCATTTCCTCTGGGCTTTTGTGGCCGGGAGGGGTCTCACTGGCATCCCTCTCCCACCAGCACTGTGTGGGTAAGTCAGGCTGTATTAATGAACAGCCACTAAAACCTCCAGCCCCCAGCCCTGAGCCCTTCCCTCCAGTGCCTCGGGGTGCTCCTCATCCCCAGCTTCTTTCCTGCAGGCAACGAACCCTCCATCTTCACTGCTGTCTCCCCCCAGCCCTCCCGCAGCCATCCTCTCCCTTTCCTTGCCTGTCCCCTGCTCTTGCGTCCCACCCAGCCAGCAGCTCCCTCTGGCCAGGGGAGCAGACGGAGGCTGGGCACTGCTCTCCCCTCTCCACCGGCATGACGCAACCTGGACTCCGTCCCAGCCCAGCAAACACAGCTCGGAGCCTCATATTGCATTGCGACAGCCTGCATGGCCCCGGCACTCACAGCCAGGAATAGCCCATGCCCATGTCCGGCAGCAGCCAGGGCTTCGACAGTGGCAGCAGCAGATCCTTTGGTTGCAAAGAGCCGTCCCAGCATCCCCCCTGGGCCGCTTTCTGGCAGGGCTGGGGCCAACCACCAAGATGGGTGAGTGAGGGCTGAGCTCTCCCAGTCCTCCCACCACAGCCCTGGATACAAGGGACCTGCATCCCAAACTGTCCCCATCCCCACTGGCATGGCAGGAGCCCTGTGCCAAGCCCAGCCGGGGTCCTGTCGTGTCACTGCTTCCTTGCCTGGCTCTGCGCCCACTCTGCCCTGTCCCCTCCTCTGCCCCCCATGGCAGAGCAGGGCTGTCGGGGACACGGTGGGGCATTAGCTGATCCCCTGGGGATATTTCGGTGCTGCCCCTGCACTCCCTGGGGACATGGCAGGCACGTGAGAAGGGGCTGAGGCTGAAGTGAAGCCATGGGTTCCATGTGGCACCGGGCACTGGGACTATCCCGGCTCGTGGGATGAGCCGAGGCACCAGCGTGATTCAGAGCAGGAGCCAAGGGCACCGGCTGCCCCGGGAGCAGTGACGCAGGGACTGGCATGGCCAGAGCCACCACCACTGAGCCAAGCTGGAGACGGCAGCAGCATGGCTGGGGTGTGATGCCGGGGCATGAGAGGAGGCAGTGAGCAGCAATGGGCAGATGTAGGTGAGAGTTAAGCTGTGCTAGGGAAGCTGAGCCTTCCCCACGCTCTCTTGATGTAATATTTGCAGGAGCAGTATGTTCCAGCAGTGCCATAAACACAGGGAAGGAATAAACTTGCCTTTATCTGCCTGTGGGGCCTTGGGACCATCTAAATTAGGAAAGGAAGAAAAAAACAACCCCAAAAGCTTTGTTTTCTAGCTGAGCTGAAAACAGAGCAGAAGGCGGGAGGGGGAAGCTCAGCCCAGACAGGGGCAGGTGGGAGCCGGGACAACTCGCCTGGCCCTCGTGCCACCCTGTGCCCACCGGGGACCCTCTCCCTGCCCTAGAGCCAGCTTCTGCCTGGGGACACGCGCCCAGGGCAGTGTCCCCGGTCACAGAGGGTGATGGCACCTCTGGCATCACCCTCCTCCCAGGGGCGGCAAAGGATGCTTAACTGGGCTGGAGTGCTCCGGCATGGAAAAGATGGGGTTGCCTGTATGCCAACACCCTGCCTGTACCCCTGCCCTGCCTTTTTGGGCAACCTGCCTGGAGCTGTGTCTTCTCTCCTAGGCCCCTCACAGCCCCTTGCCATCCCAGTCCTCCAGCAAGGGCCTATGTGCCATTGCTTCAGGAGTCACACTTGTATTACAATCCTGGCTGTAAATCACTGATTTGACCCTAACTTGGCTCAGTACTGTCCCTTGCACGGGCACAAGCAGGCCCCCAACCCTCTGAACCTCGGCCCAGCACCTGGCATCTCCTGGGCATGGACTAGCATCAGCTCACTCAAAATGAACTATTCTGGGTCATTTTCCTCATAGAAGACGCTGGTGTTGCAGAAACTGAGGTTCTCACCCAGGGATGATTATGAAAAGAAGTTTTAATCCAGATTTACCCAAGCCCACAGCAGGCTATTACCCCTCTTCTCACCCCTTCTGTCCCAAATCTGGGAAGTTTTATGGTACCATCACCAACCTATTGCCACGGTAAGTCAGGCTGTATTCCAACCCATCCCCACCATCGCCAACCCATCACCATCCATTGCCACCCATCAGCAACCCATCATTAATCCATCGCCACCAATGCACCACCACCCATCACTAACCCATCACCACCCACCAACCCATCACCACCCATTGCCAACCAATGCCACCCATCCTCACCGGGGACCAGACCCAGCTCCCGGCAGTGATGGCAAGCTGTGGCCAGATCCTGCGCAGCACTGTGCAGGTGGCTATGGGGACAGTGCCTACCGGTGAGAGTGAAGCACTGGTGGCAGTGTGCTGTGGGGGAGCCCTGCCAGCCCCTGGGGCATTTTGGCCTCCCAGATCACAGCTCGTGTTATGAAAATCATAAATTATTAATTGCAGCTGGGAAATGAAAGGCCGCATGCTGCTGCCTGCGCAGACCCGCCGTTCATCTCCGGGCTCTGTCCGCTTAAAGCAGGTCTCACATTTATATTTCATGAACATGTCCCTCAGAAGCACAGTTCTGCAGCGAAAAGAAGAAATATTTCACGCTCCGCGCACAGAGACCATGAGGATGGCGCATGGCCCCAAGCACCCTTCTCCATCCCAGCCAGACCCCCTGTGCTACTGCACAAGAAAACCCTGCCCAGGTGCTGGATCCTGCCTTCTCCTAAAATTTAGGACAATCCTTTAGGGCTTGTCCTAAACTTTGGAGGCAGGTGTGCCAACAGGCCTGTTGGCACAAGCCAGCTCTGTCGAGGTGGATGCTGGGAGCCCGGCATGCAGAAAGCTGACCTCCATGGAAGTTGTGTCAGCCTGGAAAGCTCATCTGGTCCTGCGCTCCAGCTGCTGGCCCGTCAGAGCAAACCCACATCGTGCCTTGTTAAAAATCTGGGGCTCAGCCCAGGCACCCACCCCAGACATGATGCAGCGGAGGTGGGGGGCACCCACACAGCATCCAGCAGTCGGGGGACACCCCGTGAAGACCTGTCCTGAAGAAACACCTCCCTGGCTCAGTGGTTTGGGCACCTGCCAGGTCCTGGGCTAACCTGGGACCTTCCCCTCCCCACTGTGAGGTGGTTTGGGGTCTCAGGGTGGTGCTCTGGGTACCCCTGTAGGACAAGTTGTGTTTGTGCCCCGTGCGGCTGCAAGCAGAGCATTCCCCCCTTCAGCACCCAGGGATCATCTACCTCCCGCGGGCGCTTGTCAGCTTGGGTTCAGATCTCCTATCGCCTGCTTCGAGGAGACTGTCTGCTTGTTTGTTCTTGCCTGAACCCTTTAATTAACCTGAATTAAAACGTCATTCAAACTGACAGTGCCTGGCTCCCTCCGTGCTCCCTCGTGGTGAGGATGTTCGTTACGATTACCGCCTGTGCAAGGAAATTACAGCAAAACTCCTGCACTGCCAAGGTCCAGGGATGCTCCGCCTGCAGGACCCATGGCCCCGGGACAGGGCTGGGGTAACAGCGAAGAGCCTGTTCCCATGCAGCTTGCTGGAAATGGACAGATGCAAAAACCCCTTGAGCCTCTGGGAGTACAGGGCTGTGCCACGGGGATTTAGTCCCCATCCAGCCTAGGGATGATGGGGACAAACTCCTGTCCGTGATGCACCATGGGGCAGTGGCTGCTGTTCATGGGGTTCAGGTGGGGCCCACTAAAAAGCTCCTTCCCCAGAGGAGACACAGCCCTGGGAGGGGTCACCAGAGCCGTGGGCTGTCTCCGTCCTTGCCTGGGGTTTCCAAACCTGATTGTACAACACCGTAGCCATCCCGACCTGGTGCTGGGGCTGGTCCTGCTCTGACAGGCAGGGACATCCCGCAGCCATTGGGCTCATGGGGCTGTGACAAACCCTTCCCTCTCTCACCGCCCTCCGTCCCCTGCCCGAGATGAGGCTTTTCTTAGAGGTGAGTGGAAACGCACGGAAATCCTTATCATATGAAGGGAGACGATGAGCATGGCAGGGTCAAGAACCATTGCTTGAGCTTTTTGCCCCTATTAGTGACCAAATGGTGGAGGGTCATGCAAAGGTCATGCAGCTCCGTCCTCCTCTGAGCAAGAGCCCCTGCAATGCCCCCCAGCCCAGGACCAGTGTTAGGGGGGTGTTAATGGGAGTCCCTGTCAGGGGTTTCCGTCGGAGGCGAAAGAGTGAAACGCAAAGCGCAGCCCGAATCCGGCCCCATCTGCCCAGGGTTTGTCCCAGCGCTGCTCAGCCTGCAGCCAGGTGCTCTCCATCCCGTGTCCACACAGCACATCACTGCAGCTGCAGACGTGCAGATGGACGAAATGCTGCTGCTGAAGCTTTCAAGGGGCAGAAATGCCAGGGAAAGGCCAGCCAGAGCCAGATTTTAAAACTAATTTATATCTTGACTTTTTCACTGGCTTTAGCACAAGCTGTGATCCTTGTCAATGAACCTCAGTGTGTCTGGATATATTCAGTCATATTTGCATGGGGAGAAAACCCACTTTTCAGTGTACTTCTGTAGCCCTTTCCCAATGCCTTGGGTATCCAATACAGTTTCTGTGTTGCGTGTTCTCACTTGTTCAATGAATAATCAATTTAACTGCCATATGCACTGCTCATCGAGAAAGAAACTGCTTCTTGTTAAAGGTGTGAAAGTCAGTCATGTGTAAAATTAGCTTAGCCCTTTGCTAAGTCAGATGGGAATTGCTTTCAAAGCAATACAACCCGCCTGGATTCCCAAGAGCTCGGCCATTTTCCACATCAGCTACTGCTTTGCAGAAGAGGAAAATATTTTCCCAAAATATGGGAGGAGGGTGCTGGGGACTTGCTAAGGGCTGGGTCGGGGAGGGGAGAGTGGTCACCGGGATGAGATCGCTAGCCCTGTCCCAGAGCTTTGAAGTACTCAGCCAGCTTGGGAGGAAACGTCCCAATGGCTGGGGGGAAATGAGGGTGGCTGTCCCCAGACGGTGCCCACAGGTGCCCCACGGCAGGTGACCCAGGGCTGCAGGTGACCCTGGCCAGCCCCACTCCCTGGGCTGCCAGTCCCTCATGCTGCAGCTTGTGTTTCTCTTTGTTTTGAAGAAAAATGAACTTCTGGGGTGGGATTTGCCACCACTCCAGGGATTTGGACATTAATTTCTAATGGGGATTAAGAATTCAAATCTCTTAAGCGGCTTTTGCAGCCCCATCCTTTGCTCCCCTCTCTGCAGAGACCCCTGGCCGGCCCCGCTCCAGCGTGGATAGTGTCTGCAAAACCCCCACGCCAGCAGGGCCCTGGGCACCGTGGCATCGCCATTGCTTGCCCTGGGGGTGATGGAGACACAGCTCTGCCCACCCCCAGGGATAAGAGGTCAAAAGCAGCCTGGCCAGAGGGTCTCCCTGCCCAGCTCCATCCCCACGCCAAGCACAGAGCATTTGCTGGGGCTGTGGCCAGAGCAGTGGGAAGGGCTTTTACCATCCAAGACCAACACGGGCTTTGGTAAAAGCCCTGATACCCCCTTAAATGTCTTGGGTTCAGCTGTGCCCCTGGAGTCACCCTCCCCTAAACCGCAGGGCTCAGCCTCTGTCCCCCTCCAGTATAGGAGGCCCTTCAGAAATGGAGGTTTAGGGCTGTTTCCCCAAGCATCAGACAGTCCCCCCAGGGCTGAGGAGCAAATACAATGCCTCTGCTGCAAGAAGCTCCTATAAATAGGCTGACACCATTTCCTTGCTTAATTACCAGGGACTTTTGGGCTATTTCCCACTATGTTTCGGGTTCTGCATGTTGCTTTCCTTCCGACTTCACCCTAGGTGCACATCTCAGTGTCATGGTTTAATACGAGCAGAGCTTGCTGGAAGGCAAAGGACAGCTTCAAGAGCCCAACTTCAAGAGCAATAAACCCAAGAAGAAAGGCTGGCTTCCCGGTTTGAATGGAGGGAAAGACTTTGGGTGTGCTGTTTCCACCCGAAGGCTGCCAGCAGCACGCAGGATGCTTTGCAACTACCTTGAATGCCACAGCAGGTAGCAGAATTCTGGAAGGAGGCAGCTGGCAGGGCTTCCCATCTGGCAGGACCCTTGGCCCTGGGGCTTGGCCTTGGCAGGGGGCTGAGGGCGAGAGTGGCCCCTGGGCGAGGGGAGCTAGATCCCTGGGGCATCCCTCACCCCCTGCCCTGGGACAGGGCTTTGAACCATGGATGCATGTGGACCCCCTCCAGGATCCTCCCTGTCAGGTCCCCTCCCCACCCAGGAGACTTGGAGGAGAAAGGTGTGAATTTGGGGGGAGTCCACCTTGGCTGTGCCTCGGTAATGTGGCAGGTCGTACGCGGGGGAGGGATGTGCAGTGCCCTTCTGTCCCCTGGTGTGACGATGCTCCTTGTGCCATCGGCATCGCCCCATCAGCTCCCCTGCTGAAGGCAGAGAGGAGGAGGATGGCCCCAGCTCGTGCAAACCCAGTCTGCCCTCACCCTGCCAGGGTGCCCTGGGACACCAGGGGCTCCTGTCACCAAGGGCTATGGGACATGGGGAGAGGCAGGGGCAGCCTCAATCCTGCTGACAGCTGCACCATGGCCTCTCCACCGAGTCACGGCTGGAGGAGGGTGAGCAAGCGCCCAGGAACCTCATTAGCAGCCCACCCCATTAGTAACCATCTCCATGGTGATGGAGCTCAGAAAGCCATATTGCAGAGCGGCTCCTGTGCTGAGCAGCCCCTGCGGCCAGGCTTGGGCACACCGGGGCCACAAGGCCGAAGGCTGCGTTCCTCAGGGTGCAGCGCGGTCGCTCCCCGAGGCCCGGCAGAGCTCCCCGTCACGCTGTGGGCAGCCACAGGGGTTGGGGAAAACCAGGGATGTCTTCGTTCCATAGCCCTCCTGCCTTTGCAGCATCACTAATCCTGCTGCCCACTCCCAGGGTGGCAGCTGCTTTGCTCTCCCCTCCTCCTCCTTGCATTCCCAGTCTCAGCAGAGATCCCCCTTTAGCCCAGAGTTTGCCACTGGTCCCTGAAAAATCCTGCAAGACCCCGGCAGCTTGGTGCTGCTCACGTGTCCTTACATCGTCCCGGGCCAGCAGCTCCCATTGCTCCTGTCTGCCCCCACATCTCACGGCATCTCATCGCTCCCCATGGTATGAAGGAGGTTCCCACTGCCTTGAACCACCCACAACCACCCATGAAGCAAAGCCTGGCTTGGGGAGGGAGAGGAAAATGGGCTGCACACCGCGCCGTCGGGCTGCTTTTTGCTGCATCTGCATGCCCCGTTGACACCAACAGCCCGTCTGCAGGCTCTGCTGTGCCTCTCCTGCGGAAACTCCATGGGATTTTGTAACTGTAGCAGCAACTAAATGATTTGACAGGTCTTTCGCATGATGTGGGGTGGCCAGCGACCAAGCAAGATGACAATGGGCTGGTGCGGAGCAGAGCCCAGCAAGCAGAGAGTGAGCATGCACCTGCCGGTGGGGGGGGATTTTCTGTGCCAGTGGCCACAATGAAGCATGCCAGACTTCACATTAACACAGCGATAAATGTCTGCAGGCATCTCAAACCAGGCAAAAACCCTCCTTTGCCCACTGGGAAGAAAAGGCAGCAGCTTACTTGGATTTCCTCTGAAAAAATGAAACTCCAGACAAGCACACATTTGAAAAGTCTGCATTTCCCAAAGGCATTTATTGAGCATTTAGGGCCCAAGACAGCACAGTTAAAGCCATGCACAGGTACCAGTGCTTTGGAGAACAGCTGTTACTCACTTATTTCACATCAAGCACGTGTGTAAATGCACTGCAAGATTGGGACCGGCCATGGCGTGCTTGGAGCAGCGTCTGCTGAGCCCCGGAGCCGCGTGCTGGAGATGATCAGCAGAGAGACCAGACGCAACTGCACCAGCCGTTTGCTGGCACAGCGTCCCATGGCAATGGTGGGAATCGAAATCCCTCAGGAGACGAAGCCTGGCCTCACCAATGAGTTAGCAGCCTAAAAAGGCCAGGCACATTAGGTTCTTCTAGCTAAAAAATGTGCCAGATTTTCATGGCTCTGCTTCGTGCTGTGCTGTGCCAACCAAGCCCCCCCCCCTCGAACACGGGGAATGCATGGAAAGAAGAAATGCAAGAGAGATCAGCTCTTTGTGGTTTGCACAAGCTCCTACCCCTGTTTCTGAGCAAGGAAGGCAGCAAATTTGAGGAGTTTTGCCAACGCTGCCCAGAGAAATTCTCGGCTTGGTTGGAGGCAGTGAAAATGAGCAACAAAACTGTACACAGCTGGGGTGGCAGCAACAGGCTGCGCTCAAAGAGGCATCCTTGAGCTTCCCAATACCCTCCGGAGAGCATCCCCGCCTCCCGCTCCAGCTCCCAAGGCAGAGTCAGCATCGTTCACACTCCTTCCCACTGCTATCCGCTGGTGGATCACTCCTGGTTCATTAGGTGACACTTCCACAAGTCCTGGACCAAGGACTGGAGCTCCTGCAGCATCTCCCCACTGCTATGGAGGACTCACATCAGAAAGCTCAGGTTGGGGCCAGTTCCTTCGGTCTTGGGAGAGACCCTTCCCTCGGGGTGTGAGGAAGGGGGGTCACACTGGTGCAGGGTCGGGGACCCCTCTTCCCGCCTGGGATGGGATGAGCAGCTCACACCAGGACACCAGGGAGGCACCAGAGGTGGAAAATGCACCCGGTTCTTGGCAGTATGTTAATGGAATGTCCAAGGTGGACAATGTTAAAATGAAGTGTGATCTTCTGAGAAACAGTCACGACTGCCCAGAAGCTGCATCTGCCCACGCAGGATCCCGGGGTTCGGGGGCTGCACAGGGGGATGGTGCTCCCCGCACAACGCAGCCATGTCTGGCCTGGGGAAGAATGGGACGTTGCCAAGGTTTTGCAAGCACAAGGCACCAGAGCAACATTGGATGTACAGACCTGGCAAACCAAAGGCAAGTACCGCTATCAACACCCAGCGCCAGCACCCCATACCCAGTACCAGGACCAGCACCAAATGCTCATCCCCAGTACCAGGACCAAGACTTAGGATCAATACGCAGTACCATTCCCAGTACCAATCCTCAGTACCAGTACCAATACCCAATACTGACCCCCAGCATCAAAGCACTGATGCCCAACACCATCCCCAGCACAAACACCCCATACTAGTGCACAAGGCACCCGTGTCCTAGCTGTTGGTCCACCAAAAAAATTTCGGGTTTGACCCATTCCCGCACAGACTTTCCCAGCTCCTCATCCCTGGTGAAGGAAAAGGAATAAATAAAATACATAATGCAGGGAAAGGGGCTGGGGGTGGGCACAAGCCCCCTGGTTGCCTGGGGCTGGGCTGGACTGAGCCATCCTCCCGCACGTGGCACTGTTAGTAAAGAGCCACGAGAACTGCTACCTCCTAAACACCCCAAGCACCCTGGGGCCAGCCACGTCCTCCCACGCCTGCGCTGGCCACCTGGCCGGGGTCTCCGGAGGAGACGAGCTCACGCAATAACCCTTCTTCCAAGCACTCGTGCGGTTGCCTTCAGAGCTTTATGAATATTGTAGCAAGGCCGTTCCTTTCATCTCCGCTTCCTTCCAGGGAGCCCCAAACCTTCTGCACATTTGTTTCCACCTCACTATTCATCTTAATTATTTAAACTTGCCTTCCCGAAAGCAGAGCCCTTCCATTATCACTCCTTCCTCTGCGGTGCACGTGGAATTTGGGGACTTGCAAATCCACTTGATTTCTTTGCGTTCGTGCAGAGCGGCAGGTTTCCACGGGCTCCTCTCCCTGCTCCCCTCCTGCCTGACCACGGGCCATGTTTGCAGAGGCCTTGGCCACGAAAACCTCAGACCCAAAGCAGAGCATCAGTGCTTTTTCCTGAGGTCCTGGATGCCGCGGTGTTTCCCAACATGACTCTGATTATTGCCATTGCTCTTCTTGTTGCCGGGCCTCCCCCAAAGCCATGCGTGGGACCGGCTGTCCCTGCGCCATGGTTGTACTGACGCAGTTCACAAGCGGCACATAAGACACTGGAAAAATGCCTTGCTGCTCTGTTGCCAGCACTCATCAAAGCTAAAAATACCTGCGATGGCTCCCTGCAGGGTAGATCCTATCCCTGCCCCTCAAATGAGACATCCCCAATTAATTGCCTTTTAACTAGAAGGTAGGAATGATGAGCCCAGCTCCCCAAATACTTGAAGTTAAAGCCTGAACGCTTGAAAAGCTGTTGGAGAAATGCAGTTTTCAATAATATAGATACATAACAATACCTTCTCCGTCTATTTCTGCAAGCCAGCAGCTGCGTTTGAACATCGCCACGCGTGCCCTTCTACGAGCACAGCTCCCCGGGACACCCCTGTGCTGCCGGGACCCAGCCACGGCTGAAAAGGGAGGGTTTTGGTGGAGCTCCGGTGGTTGCTGGCGGTACGTGGGAACTGTGGGAGGGGGTGACTCAGCCAGGTTTGACGCACTTCGGTCTTCTCCCGTCATGCCTGAACCTGCCAGGTGCTCGACAGCTGGGGCTTTGCAGCCCGTTTCCAACGGCTGCATCGGCCCTGCCCTTGTGCTACACCGTGGCCGGCTGTGAACGGCATGGCCGGGCTGTCTGCTGGAGCAAGACTGAGGGTTCAGTCAATGCTTTTTCTCCCCATACTCCTGCTATTTATGGGTTATTCTCTGGTTATCTCATACCCTGCTAATGGTCTCTTGATTTGGCTCGCCTTCTCCGAGGCCACCGTGGGAGGGTTGGGGTCTTCTCACCCCGCTGAGGGGGATGAGGCGGGTGAGGAGGTGCAGTCTGTGCAGTGAGACCGGCCACCTCCACCAGCAGCACGTTATTCCTGATGCTATTATTCTTTCGTCCATCTACTGGCACACAGCTGCAGGCTGGAAATGGGGTGGGGGCTCTGAGGGGAGGCCAGCATGGAGGGGCTGCCAGAGCCCCCAGCCTCTGACACCAACAGCGGCATCACTGGAGCAGGGAGACCCCGGTCTGAGCAGCTCCCGGCTTCATACCCCCACAAAATACTCCAAGAGGGGCACATGCGACACCTCCAGGGCTGCAGTAGGAATATCCAACAGTCCCAAGGTGGACACCGGTAAGTGCCACTGCAACATCGCTGATCTGCGATCCTGTGACACCAGCCCTGCGGGAGGTCCGTCCCTTCCCAGCCTCCTCACTTGCTTTGTGGCCAGTCCCCAGCAGCAGGACTCCCCGCACGCTGTGGCCAGGCCCAGTGCTCGCCTCCGTGCGTCACTCCCTGAATTAATCATCAGCCTCGCTCTGCGCCAGGCTCCTTACTTAAAGAGATTTTTACACATTAAAAATTAACAGCACTAAATGATTGATGGCTGGGCACCCCCGCACCCCGCGCTCTGCAGCAGAGCTCAGACAGCTCCAGCTTTGCTTTCCCCAAGGGCTGCCACATGTCCTTGTCCCCAGGCATCCACTCCACGGCTTTGGGCATCATCATGGGGAGAAATCCAGCATAGCAGTAACCCCCCCACCAAAAGTGACCATTAGCTATATAGAGCTGCCATTCGTCTGCTGGAGATGTTTTAGGTGGTGGAGCATCCTCAGGGCCCTGGGATGAGCCCGTCACGGCAGTCACTCCCAGGGAAGGGATGCTCTGCCCCTGCACAGACATCGGGGGCTGTTCACCGGCCCCATGTGTGCACGGCAAAACTCATGGTGCAGAACAGCGTTGCAGCCTCTGGAGCGGGAGATGCAATTTGGGGCCTTCTGCTTCCCTCTGCCTCATGTCTCCATCTCTCCGTGTCACCCCATGCTGCGGCCAGGCATATGGGAGCAGCCATTGAGGGGCTGCATAGGTCAGGGTGGGGAACAAAAAGTTTCTTTGAACTGACCTAGGCTGTGTGGTCTCTTGTCCCTCCTGTCACTGTTCTA
>NW_008824671.1:363330-365612 GCF_000699105.1 Pygoscelis adeliae | reverse complement strand
CCCCATCGCCTCATCACCCCGTCACCGCATCACGGCTGCTCCCGCTGGCTGCCGCAACATTCTCCCAAAGCCCCCCGGCCCCAGCCCCAGGGGTTCACGCTGGGTAGGACCCCGATGTGCTGCCCACCTCGCCAGCGAGCCTGACCCCTCTCCCCGCAGACCCCCAACCCCAGCTCCGCCGTGGTGCCCTGCTCACTACCCCAGCTCCCCCCGCCGCCACCTCTGCTCCCCTCTGCCCTGGGCCCAGGTGCGGTGAAACGTGGGGCTCGGGGCCCTTCGGCCGCCCCGTGGTGTTGCCGTCCTGCTCAGAGTGGAGCCGGATGGTCTGCGCCAGCTGCTGCTCCGGCGCTTGGCAAGGCTTTTCCTCCCCATCTCCTGAAAGCCGCATCGATTCGGGGGACCTTTTCTCAGCTTCATGCTCGCCCCCAACTCGCTTGACTTCGATGTGGGTCTGCACCCAGAGCCTGTGTTTCATCCCCCAAACAGACATTAATTGTTAACAAATGTCCCTTGTTTTGGATGTTTACCCTTCCTGGGTCCCAGCGCTGCCGGGTGTCCTGCGCTCAGGGGGAGATGTGTCTGGAGGGTACCCATGGGTGTTGCTCCACCCTGGAGCAGTGCTGGGAGGGCCGGAGCAGCACCCCTGCTGCCCGCAGTGCTCAGCCCGGCAGCCCCTGCGTGCCAGTAGCGCTGCGGGTGCTCCCCTGCCCATGTCCTGTGGCTGTGGAGCTGGGCCACGCTGTCCCTTTTGTCCTGCTCCTCGAGGGAGGAAGGACGCAGGTCCTGCATGCCCGGCTGCTCCCCATGTCCCCACAGAGCTGTCCCTGTCCTCGCGGTGCAGGTGAGCTTGGGCCAGCAAGTTAGGAGGCCCTGACTTCACCATGCATCATCTGCAGAAAAACTTTCTGTAGACCAGCCACCTTCTAGCTCCGCTCCGCTTGCCAGCAAAGAAAAAAAAACAGCTGGGTGCTGGCAGCGGGGCCGTTTCCTTCACCATGGTAGCCAGGATGCGGAGGTTGGTCGGGAGGGAGCTCTCAGAGGTGGTGGCGATGGTGCAATACTTGGGGAACCTGTTTCTGTCCGGCGGATGGAGTGGGACATTCCCGGCGGAGATTCGAGAGCAGAAAGCAACAGCCAGGAGGAGGATTCAGGCTCCAAACCAGCCCACGGAGGGGAAGGAGCGGGAAAGCTCATCTCCTTGGCCCTGCTCCGCTGTCACCGACTCAATGGCCCGATTGTACGCTGGGACCAGATGCGCCGCTTCGGGCAGCAGCACAGAAAGGCTTTTCTGCTGCCTTTCAATGGGAGATCTATGCCTTTCCCGCCGGGAAGGTCCTGCTGCACCACCCCGGCCCTTGCCAGATCCCCGGCGGCCGGGAACCTGCCGGCTGCGGGGCGCCGGGTGGAGAAGGGCATTCTGTGTGCTGAGACACACACGACCTTTCTCGGCTTCGCTGGAAATGTCAAAATGGAGTTGGATGCCATCAGCCCGAGGGCTCTGCAGCGGGCGGGGGGAGCAGAGAGCTGGAAACAGCTGGAAATAACTCCCCGTGGAGAGACTGAGAGGTTGGTTTGCTGGTGGCTGTGGCAGGGCAGAAGGGCATCCGCTAGGCAGGACATTCCCTCTTTGTCCTAAGGACTCAGCTGGCAACTTTGCTGGGTGCTAATGGCCAGAGAGCCCAGAAGAAGAAGGTATTTTGGGGCTGGTTTGTCCCCCTGGTGCCCACCCATCCCTGTCCTGCTCTGCAGGATGAAGGGACGAGCTGGAAATGGGTGCATGAAGCTGAGCCCACGTCACCCACCGGGTGGTGGGGACATCCGTGTCCCCAGTCAAGCCAGCGTCCTCCTCTCTCGCCGAGAGCTGGGGATCTCGGAGCTGTGCTGGGGCTGTTGCTCCTGTGCAAGAGCATTTCCCACGGGGACGGGGCGGCAGCCTGGAGTCCATCCTGCTGCAGGACCGACCCCAAGGTTGCATGAATTCATGGGAGCAGATGTCCTCTCTAACTGCCCCCTTCCAGGAGTGACCCCATTTGGGGAGAATCAGTGTGGGCACTTATTTTCAAAACACATTTTGCAGCCCACCAGCTACAGATGGACATCAGGATACAGCCCAGAGGCCCCAAAAGAAACATGTCCATTTTTAAGGAGTGCTGAGTTTAAGCCAAGGTCACAACTTTTCAAGGCGCCCCAGGCTGCAAACCGTCCGTGCACAGTATGACCTGGGTACCTGGAAAGTCCCAGACGCGGGAGCATCCTGCCAGCAGCTCCCACTGACCGTTGGG
>NW_008824671.1:359396-363266 GCF_000699105.1 Pygoscelis adeliae | reverse complement strand
CCCCCAGTGCTGCTGGCGGGGCTGGCCGCCAGCCAAAGCAAACCCCAGCTGTGGAAAGCCCGCACAGCATTTTCCTCAGCCCTGATAAGGCTGACCTGCAAATGCAGCCACAAAAAAACGCCGTCCTGGCCTTCCCCGGGCTGGTTGGGTGCTGTGCCAAGCGCGCAAAATATTGCCTGAGATAAAAGCCTGCGCCCGCTGTGCTGCAGAGGCACGAAATGTCACCTGCGGCCGGCTGGATCAGAGGGGACACGGGAGAGGGGACGGTGGACAAGGGCACCCTGCACCTGGGCGAGGGCGGGTCTTGCAGGGGACGAGCGGGTGCACAGGGTCACATACATCAGGGGGACGTAGGAGGGGGTGGCATGGAGCAGGAGGTCCCTAGGGAGCAGGTGACATTGCAGGTGTTCTGTATTTGATGCAGCTGCCACAGCACGGCCCTCAACCAGGTTCAAGGGAGTCCCTGGGAGGTGATGGGGTGGTGGGAGGTGGCAAGGGGGGAGGCTGTTGGCGAGGGGTCTGTGGTGTGCCTGTCCCGCTGTCGGGGTACGGCTTCCCCCAATGGCTTCAGCCTCCACCATCAGCCCCTTCCCCGCCAGCCTGGCCGGGTCTGAGCCCAGTGCGGGCGTCTGGCAGCCCCTCGAGGACCCTTCCCCAGGTCCTGCCAGCCTGTGCACGGCTGGAGAGCTGGGGAAGCTGCTCCTGCTCCGCTCTCAGGTCCTTTGTTTTGCTGCAGCATCCCAGGGAGGAAGGATCCGAGCAGAGAGGCGACGAGAGGAAATGAGCTTCCTGCCCGCTCCCAAACCTGCAGGCAGAAAACAAGGACATCCTGCCATGGCCGGGCCGGGCAGGGACAGCAGAGCCTGCCGGGAGGGACGCGTGCTGGGCTGGTTTATTTATGCAGTGCGGAGGCGTTCACGCCGCTTTCCTCCAGGGACTGCGCCAGGCAAAGCTGCAGCCAGCCTGTGCCTGTGGGTCCCACGCCGTGCCCGGCCTGGCCAGCCTGTTCACGGGGCCGTGGAGGGGGCGATGGAGCCGGGAGCCGGGCTCGGGCAGGGGTGGCAGAGCTGGAGCAAGCGGAGGCGAACTCAGGCAGCCAGGAAACAGCTGGAACACACCCCACCGGCCGCTTTTCCAGGTGCACCCTGAGCATGCACTAGTTCTCCCAGCCATGGGTCACCACCAGCCAGCCCTGGACACCCAGGACTTCGGGAGCCTGTTGCCCTAGAGAGGACCAAGATGCTCAGGCCTTTGGGGGCCTGCTGCCTGTGGAGGGGACCAAGGTGCCCAAGGGTTTGGGATCCCACTGCCCAGGGAGCAAACGGAGTCGTCCAGAGCTGCAGCGAGGGGGATGGGTCGTGCTGCAGCACACAGGGCTGCAGCCCTTCCCCACTGGCATATCCGACAGCGTTTCACAGAATCTCTCCATCCAAGGGCCACCTGAATGAGGCAGGATGACAGAAAAAGCTTGCTCGCAGCCAGCTGAAAGCCTGGCCAACCTTTGTGTGTTTTCTTGTGTGCCAACACCACTCGATTTCTGGGCTGCATGCAGAGGCACATGGATGCAGCCTGTTCTGTCAGTCTGCAGCCACTTCCAGCTCCCAGGGCTCTGTTCCCCGGCACACTGCGGAGAAGCACCCTGCCACGCTGGTGCACATCACAACACATGCACACATGTACACACGTAGTCCCTTTCCAACTGCCCTGATGGGGAAACTGAGGCACGATCGCATGCACAGTCCCAGTTGGGGCTGGCAGAGAGCAAAGGATTGGGATTCACAGGGAAGGCCATTTACTGAGACTCTCTTCTGGACCAAAAAAAGCTTTTTAATGTTTCTGATTAATTGAAAACTCATCAGGTCCCAGAGCTTTTTGTTCAGACGGATGCTCTTGGGAGGGTCAGGGCCGGTTTCCCTGGCCAGTGTGAGGTCCAGAACTGGGGACAGCTGTGCCGGGCCCTGCCATGATGCCATGAAGGTCTGCAGAGCCCCAGAGAGCTGAACTACAATATTCCAGCACCAGAAAACCACCGGGGTTTGGCAAAACTGCCCCTACAACAGCAACAAAAGCCTGTCTAGCCCTCCCCACCACTCCATGCAGGATGATGAGAGAGATGCTGAATACAAGAGCTCGGTCCCAGGCTGTGGCAATCCCTGATCCTTTCCTGTATCCTTACCAGGACTGAGCATCTGGGTGTCTTTCACCCACACAGGCACCCACTTGAATATCCGCAGCCTCACGGTTGCACCTTTACTAACTTGAAGCTCGGTACGCATGCAGGTGCAGCAGGAAAGCTGGCAGGCGCTGCCATTTGCCTCCAAGCCTGGGTTCGTCGGCTGCCGGGGGCTGCCGGCCCAGGCAGGCAGGTGCCACAGCTCGGACCGGTCCCAGGTCAGCATCCCCGGCTCGGGGTGAAGCCACCGCGCTGGCCAACAGCCAAGACTTGGGAAGTGCTTTTCTCCGTGCCGTCTGCCAGACGCAGTCGTGATCTACATGGGGTTAAAACACTGACTGGCCCTTGTGACTTCTCTGGCCGTGTCTTTGTATTTGAGCTTTGCAGAGTTTCCGCAGAAAACCATGAATGTTAGAAATAAGGGCTGTCCCTTGGATTTAATTCTTGTTGGTCACCAGAGCTTAAAGCCAGAGGAGTCTGATCAGCGCAGGGAACAACTCAACACCTCTTGTTCAAAGGGTTCAAAGGCTGCTGTTGAGTTTTAGCCTGGAAATACATCTGAGCTGGCACAGTTCTGTTCTCCAGCACCACACTTAGGCAGCCCCAGGTCTGTATTTCCTCGGGGTTGCTGGGTGTCTTGAGGCCCCCCCACACTGTTTCACAGCTCTGGCCCGGTGCCAGGGTGGCAGCAGTCACGTGGGCAAGGCCTGGCACCTGCAGAGCTGGGGTGACATCGCTTTCCCAAGCTCATTTTTCCTCAACTCCTCCTTTATGGGTTTTTTTCCCCTACCTTCGCAAGGAGGAAACAAGAATTGCTGTTTGGTGATGGGTGACATTTTTGTCGGATGTCCAAGAGCGGGAGCGAGGGACCTGGATGTGGGCCCTTGGTGGAGCTCTGAGCCACGACACAGGGCACGAGCTCCGCGGCACAGCCGGCAAGCGGACACCAGTGGGACTTCACTCATCGTGCCAGACTTTACCTTTCTAGATCTGGATGGAGAAGGCAAGCTGCACGGCTACGGCGGACCCAACCGATTTCTTTGCCAAGCAGTCAGCGAATCGACAAGAGCAGTGCTATTCTAGACCTGCTTTGGAGACAGAATGAGGGCATGAAATCACCAAGTTCATTACCACAGGATGCCGGAGAGGCCAAGTATGTAAATGGGCTGGAGAGGGACAAGGTCTGTCGGTGGAGGTAGATCCATTAGGGCTATTAAGGTACTTCCGTCCGGATGCAAACCCTTTCTCAGGAAGTCCCCAAACTGCCAGCCGGCAGCTGGAAGGGATGCCGGGAAGCACATCTTGTTTCTCCTGCTCTTCCCGTGAGTAGCATTACAGAAGATCAGCTGAAAAGGAAAGAAAAAGAAGCAAAAATCCTTGCTCAGGGTTTCAGCATTGAAGGGAGTTGGAGCAGTTAGTGAGGGCAAGCTTTAAGGTGTGAAACTGCCGGGGGTCCCTGCGGGATGGAGGACGGCCCAGACCTCGGCGGCTGAGCGACCAGCGCGCAAAGCAGGCGGGGAAGAAAGCTGGCAAGAAAAGGAGACAAACAGCCTGCTGCTGGGACAAGGGAGGGCTGCCAAAAACCCAGCGGGACCAGGCCCTGGGAGCCCAGCCAGGGAAAGCGGCACAGGGCTCCTGGCCATGGGTGGGACGAGGGCAGGCGGTGTGCGAGGCCATGGGGGCCAGGCAGGCTGGGG
>NW_008824671.1:357206-357628 GCF_000699105.1 Pygoscelis adeliae | reverse complement strand
GGTAATAGGGGAGGTGTTGGTGGAAAGTGCTGGTGGGCAGCTGCGGCAAGGGTGCAGGACAAGCGTTTTCCAGTGGAGATAGAGGAGCCCTATAGAGCTATAGGTGTGACGGGGCACGTAGAGCTGATCCCCATGTGAGTACGTCTGCATACAGACCGTGTGCCTATTGTCCAGGTGTTGTGTGAGCTTGGGGAGGTCCCCGAGGTGCTGGAGTGGGTGCAGAGCCCGAGCAGCACCCGCGGCCTCCCAACCAACCAGGCCAACGATGATGACAACTCCAGAAATAACAGTCAAACCCTGAAATTAGGCTGTTGAGAAGATCTAAGTGTTTCCCTTTCCCTCCCTGGGTCAGCACCAGTGCAGCTACCCGCGCGGGATGCGGCTTCTCCGGGAGCAGCCCCCGCCCGAATGGGCTGGACAAG
>NW_008824671.1:352806-357108 GCF_000699105.1 Pygoscelis adeliae | reverse complement strand
ACCTCCCATCCGCACCCAGCCTGCGTCACTGGTGGGTGACACTGCAGGTGACAGGCACGCATGACGGCTGGCTTCGTGCGAGGAGCCCAAATCCCGGCAGCTCGCTGGCAGCGGAGGAAGCCGTGTGCTTGCTCAGTGGTTTCCCTTTAACTTTGGAACAGCCTCAGCCCTGAGCTTCGAGGCTTATCGCCTGCGCGCAGCTTCGAGGGAAGCGTGCCTGGCCGAGATAAATCAAGTCACACTGGCCAGGGCTGCTCTGGACTCTGTTCTTCTCACATTCCTCATGACCTTAGTATTTTGGCCTGGGAGGAGAGCCGGGGAGAGCCCTCCCCATGTCCGGCCCCAGCCACGCCGATGGAGTGCCTCAGGCTGCACGGCAGCGCGTGGCCGAGCCAGGGTGGGGGCTGTCCCACTTGTGCCCCTGGCAAGGGAAAGGGCCCAAAGGAGTCCAGAGCTTTAAAAATAGCTCCCCCAGGCCTGTCCCCTGCCAGCCCAGCGGCTTGGGGACACAGAGGGGGGATCGCCCCATGGACCATGAGGCCGGGGGTCCCAGGGGGCTGGCTGGGGCTGGGGCATGGGTACCGGATGGTACCTGAGCTGTGCCGGGGTGCCCAGGCTGCCCCATCCCTGACATGGCTTTTTATTGTAATTGAGCGGAGCGGCTCCAGTTTTGGCCTCAAGTTTCCTGTGTTGGCATTGGTATGATGGCAAGAGGGAGAAATAGAGTTGCAAGCCCAGGGTGAAGCATAGCCCTGCCTCCGCGGGGACGATTGGGTCCCTGCGCATCCTCCTCCTCCTCCTCCTCTCGCTGCCGAGCCTCGCCAGCAGCACTTCGCTTTGTACCATCCTGCTTTTCTGTGGAAACACTGGAGCTAGAAACAACGTTTTCTTTTCTTCCAAAGAAAGCTGGGATTGTGCGGGGTCCCCTGCCTCCAGCACCTGGGGGTCCCTGGGCCCAGCCCCGGCAGCACCAAGCCCCGCTGCCCAGGGGAGCGGCTGAAGCTGCCGAAAATCAGCCTTTGGCACCGAAGTGGCCGGCACGGTCTTCCCCATCAGGACTTCAGCCCAGGTGGAGAGCGGCTTTTCTTTGAACCAGTGCCGCGGGGATGGCAGCTGGCCGGCCGCGGTGATGGCAGCTGGCTGGGGACAAGGCTGGCTTTGTGTGGCCGGGCCGGAAGGTGCCGGCCGTGGCTGGGCTGCGGGTGTGGGGATTTAACCCTCTTTCCGCTGCTGCATGCTGGGGTTGTCTGCCTCCATTGCTGATCCTCACCAGCTCAAATCCAGCCTGCCACGCACCTCGCCGCCCAGGCCAGCCTACCAGCAGCCCGGGACACTTTGCACGTCACAGGGACCCCATCGAGGTTTGCACATCGCAGGGTCCCTGGGGCAATTTGCACATGGTTGGGAGCCTGCAGGTCCCATCACCTGGCCTGGCCCTTTGTTTCGGAACTGGGTGAAGGCAGAAGCTGCTGCCCTGGGTCCAGTCCATCGCATCAGACCAAAAGTAATGGGGGCCGAGAGCCACGAAGGAGCTGCGGGAGGATCTCCCTCAGCTTTGGGGACAGGCAGTGCAGCCATGCGGTTGACAGCAGCTGCTGGCGTCAGCTGAAGGGGCAGGACGAGGTGGCAGGGGGGACAAGCGGTGCGTCCCTGGGTCAGCAGAGGGGACAGCGAGGCAGTGCTGGCGGAAAGGGCACCTTCGCCGCAAGCGGGAGGAACGGTGTGGGAGACCTCCCGGCAGGGGTCCTGGCGGAGGCAGCTTTTCCTGGCACGGCCCCAGGCAGGACAATACCCGGTCAGGCAGCGGAAGGGAGCTGCCGGCCGCTTCCCCCGAGGAAACGCACCCGCTGGCTCTGTCTCCTGTTGCTCTCCCTCTTCCTCCTGTTTGATTTACAGTGTGCACGGAGCCTGGCGGGGAGTCTGTCCTGGCCCCAGTGCTGTTTAATTACCTGCAGTGAAGGCCGTGCAGAGGAGGAAGCCGGCTGCTTCCCAGGGCGGGAGGGATTAGACGAGGTGGGGGATGCGCAGACACTTTTAGGCATGAAGCTGGCAGCACAGGAATGGTGGGGTGCCAGCAGGGAGCTGGGATGTTCCCAAGGGAGGTGGAAGGGGTGCTGACACAGAGCCAGGATGTTCCCAAGGGAGGTGGAAGATGGGATGTGCATCGGCTGCAGATGGGTTGGCAGAGGAGTGGGAAAGCCCTGGGATCCGGCCCAGTGACTGATGGGAAGCGACTCATCCCTGCCCGGTTGGATTCAACCCCTCGACCCCATGCGCTGGGGCTGGTGGTGGGAGGCTGCCACATCACCTGGGTGACCAGCCTGAGCCTGGCCTGGTGCTGCCTGCCTCACAGCTGCTCCTCCAGCTTCTGGCAGTCGCGTGGTCAGGGCGAGCCACAGGCTGGCAACCGCAGTGGCATGGCTGGGGCTGGGGAGCAGCAGGGGCAGCATCATCGTGGGCAGCGGGTGCGAGCCAGGGGCCAGTGCATCATCCCCAAGCTGGGCCGTGTGATGCGGGTGGCCACAGCATCTCTGCTAGAAAAGTCTGGATCCTCCGGTCGTCATGGGCAGGGGATTTGGGGATGGATGCAGGTGTTTCTCTGCAGCCAAGGCCAGATCCTGCGCCCCTCTCTGGGCAGTGCTGAGCCCTGGCTTCCCTTAGGGCTGTGTCTGAGCTGCCTTTCCTCTGCGGCACGCCTCCTCCCCTGCTTTCTTCCGAAAATAACCCAGTGCCAAATGCTTTGCCCACTGACAGCTGCACAGCCCCACGGCCACCCGCGCCCCGTGGGCAGGGCCACCATGTCCCTGCCATGCAGGGACCCCACAGGTCCCTGGAGGGTGACGCTGTGCGCAGCGGCAGTGGGTGCTCCCAGGGTGCTGTTTGCCCCCATTGTGCTCCTGCCAGGAGCACTTCCCACCTGGTCCCTGGCACCCAGATGCTGCCAGATGTTGCGGCAGGTCCCAGCTGAACGCTCACAGCTGGCGGCCCCCCCAGCTCACCCATGGACCACAGCCCCCACGTGCTCTCCTCCAGTGCACTTGTGCCTGGCTCCTGGGAAAACCAGGCTCCCATTTCATTCCCCCCCTGCCTTCCGCCTTGCTTTTTCTTGCTTTTTGGCCGGGGAAAAGCAGCCAGGTCCCTCCTGGGTGTCACTGGCCCTGGAGACACCCCCGAGGCGGGGGTGGGCAGCACAGGGCACCCCAGTCCCGCTCAGCCTGGCCGGTGAGGATGCACATCACACCCAGCGACCGACGGGTGCTGGCAGCTGCCTGCAGTCACGTGGCTTTGCAAAAGCGTCGATTCCCTTTATCCAAAGCAAACTTCGCTGAGAATTGCACCTGTAAAGGCTGCAGCCTCTTTTTTTTTTTTTTTCCATCCCATTCTCCCAGTGCAGCCGAGCTCTGACTCATGACTCTGCACCCTTGGAGCTGGCAGCGCGACCGCCGTGGCTGTCCCAGCCTGGGCTGCAAAGCATTCCTTAAATATATAAACAATCCCCAGCCCCGCAGGCAGTGCCGCGCTCACCCGGCAGCAGGCTCGAGCTTCCCAGGGCTGGAGGGAGGCGAGGGGGGCCCGGCGGATGGCAGGGGGTGGTCGCAAAGTGCTCCCCGGGTGGGGGGCAGTGGTTTGCGGCCACATGGGGCTCACTGGCCCCCAGTTTGCAGGGTTTCACTGGACGTGGCCCTGTTGTTGTTGCAGGTTGATGGTCCCCTGGTCAGCGGCATCCTGGGGAGAAGATGGCTCAGCCTGCACCCCTGAACCAGAACCTCCCAGGTAAAGGAACTGGGGTCGTCACTGGGCAGGGACAGCAGAAGGAGCGTGAGGAGCGTGGCAGGGCTGAACTGTCCCGTCCCGTCCTGATGGGTTTCCTCACCCCAGCACCGACCCCAGCACAGAGTGGGTGCCCTGTGACACCCGATGGCATTGAGGGTGCTGGGGACGGGCCATCCGCTCGGCTCACTGCCAGCAGCATCATGGCGGGGAGGGAGGCTGCAGGCTGCAAATCCCAGTATAACCCAGTTGGAAAAGCCTTCCTGTCTCCACCAGGTCCCTGCCTAACCATCCCTGCTCCTCTTACAGATCTCGGGGGCCCATTCTTGTACCGGGACCAGGACAATGGGGAGAAGAGCTCGTATTCAGTGGAAACCCCCTATGGCTTCCTCCTGGACCTGGATTTCCTGAAATACGTCGATGACATCGAAAGCGGCCAAACACTCAAGAAGGTGCCACTGCCTCGCAAGGCAAAAGGGGCCCGGCAGCCGCCCAGGGCCCTGCGCAGCCCCAGCAGCCACGCCCGTGCCT
>NW_008824671.1:349723-351607 GCF_000699105.1 Pygoscelis adeliae | reverse complement strand
CAGGGAGGGCAGAGGCAGGCGTGGAGTGCTGCCCACCAACCACCTCCATTGGGGTGGGCTGCCGCCCCGATGGGCGGGACGTGGCAGTCGGCCCTGATTCGGCTGCCAGGTGCGAAGACAAGGGCAGCCAGACCGACATGGACAGCGCTGTCCCAGCAGGCGAGGAGACAGAGCCCAGTGCGGGCAATGCACTGAGCAGCCCCTCGGCACAGGGCGCAGGAGCAATGGGGGGGACGTGCCAGGGCAGCCCAGCCCCTGGGGCAGCCGTGCCAGAGACGACGCACAGCAGCCGGAACACGTCCCCAGTGCGGGATGGCGGAGCTGCCCCGAGTCCTGCGGCTGGTGAGTTGGTGCCGGGGACGACAGCAGGGTCTGGGTTGGGATGTTCCTGTGGGAAGGGAGAGGGAGGCCCTGTTGGGGACAGCGCCTGCAGGGCCAACGCTACCTGTGTCACAGCGGCTGCCTGCACTCTGCCCACATCCCTCCCATGCCTGCCCTGGGGTCTGGTGGGTTTAGGGTGCCTGGGCAGCCCCGTGGAGAGGTTCCTGCCCGCTGGCCCCTGACACCCATCTCTCTGCCCCCAGGAGCCCTGAAGTCCATCATGAAGAAGCGGGACGGTCCCCCGCGGAGTGAGGCCGAGGGCAGCAAGAAGAGCCTGCAGTTTGTGGGCGTGCTGAACGGGGAGTACGTGCCGAGGGGCTCCTGCCACCCCCCTGAGCCAGGCCCGGCCCCCAGCATCCCTGTCCTGGGCTGGGGGCAGTGGCAATGGGGGGCCTGGAGGGGACCAGCTGGGTGCTGCATTGCCACTGAGCATCCTCCCTCTGTGCAGGTACGAGAGCACATCCAGCGAGGAGGAGGAAGGAGACAGCTCCTCTGAGAAGGCTTCGGCTGACAGCTCCGACAGCGAGGAGCAGGGGGATACTGAAACCTCAGATGAGGAGGCCAGGGAAGGCGAGTGCGAGCCAGGATGGGAGCACGAGGGGGCTGGCATGACCCTGCCGGAGCCCCCTGAGGTGAAGGAGAAGTAAGTGCTGATGGGGGAGGCTCCCTCGCCCCGCGCAGCTGGGAGCCACGGGCTGGCACCGGCCCTGCTGACTCGGGGCATCTGCCCCAGGTTTCAGTGCAGCCGATGGGAAAAAACATTCAACTCCTGCAGAAACTGCTTGGCAGGAAAAAAATCCTTCCAGCTTCTTGGGTCTGCTAAGGGAAGGATGAGACTGAGGCCCCAGATGCCTCTTTGCTGGAGAAAATAGTTTGGAGGGCGGGGGGGGAAACCAACAGCCCTTAATGGCATTTTTCAACAAAAGGAAAAAATTTGGCCTAAAAATGGGTAAATCGTGCCTGAGCGCGTCCGTATAAGGCTTGGTTCAGTGGGGGGTTGCAGAGGCTGAAGCTGCTAGGGTGCAACCACTGGGCTGGACCTTGCACCATGGGGAGCTTGTGGAGGCTTGCAGGCATCGGGAAAAGGAGCAAAACCTCCACAGGGGGACTCGGGGTGCCCCTTGCCAGTCTGGTTTTGGTGGGGCAACACAGCCCCGCGCCGCAGATGCCCTCGTGCTCTCCCCAGGTTTGAGCTGAGCCCCAGGATGCGGGAGGCCTGCCTCATTGTCAAGACCCACCTGGGCCACCCCGGTGCCACCAAGAGCAAAGAGGTGGTGAGTGGGATGCTGTGGGTGGGACGGCTCGCCCGGCCCCTGCCAGAGTCCTCCGCTGGGGCTGGCCCTCCCCAAAGATGGGCCAGCAAAGCCCAGCTCAGCACCTTCCCCCAAAACACAGCCCTTTGCTCCAGGCTTTGTCACAGATACCCCAAAACCCATGTGGACTCAGCTTGGGCCATCCCAGCGTGGTTTTGGGGTTTCAGGGTCCTGCCTTCACCCAGTCCCT
>NW_008824671.1:348302-349125 GCF_000699105.1 Pygoscelis adeliae | reverse complement strand
TGTGCCCGTGGGACAGCTCACAGCCCCCTGGGCAGGGTGGGAGCCAGGCACATATCTCGGATGGTGCCTCCCCCCAGCCCTGCAGTACCCCGAGCTCCCCCTCTCTGCCCATCCCCACAGGGGTCTGTAACGTGGACCACCAGAACAAAGCCGGCTACACAGCTCTCATGCTGGCAGCGCTGGCGGCCGTCGAGCAGGAAGATGACATGAACGTGGTGAGGAGGCTCTTCAGCATGGGCAACGTCAACGCCAAGGCCAGTCAGGTTGGTGTGGGCTGCAGGGCACCACGTCCTGACCCTCTCCCCCCACCCCCAAGCAGCTGCCAGGGCCACACTCAGCTCTTCCAAGGGCAGGACTGTGGCTCCAAAACCTGGAGGGGCCGGTACATGGGGAGGGCGTAACATTAGGAGCGCCTTCTGCCTGGCATCAGGGTTCTCAGGTCTCACCCACACCTCATCTCCAGCCAGGGAGGGTCTCAGAGACCATCTGGGCACTGGGGATAGCAGTGGTCCCTCCCTGGGGCGGTGGCAAGAGAAGGTGGCACAGCTGGGGCGGGAGCAGCTCCAAAACCTGGAGGGGCCGGTACATGGGGAGGGCGTAACATTAGGAGCGCCTTCTGCCTGGCATCAGGGTTCTCAGGTCTCACCCACACCTCATCTCCAGCCAGGGAGGGTCTCAGAGACCATCTGGGCACTGGGGATAGCAGTGGTCCCTCCCTGGGGCGGTGGCAAGAGAAGGTGGCACAGCTGGGGCGGGAGCAGCCTGGCAGCATCCCTTGCCTCGCAGGCTGGCCCGACCGCGCTGAAGCTTGCCGGCCGTCGCG
>NW_008824671.1:347392-348145 GCF_000699105.1 Pygoscelis adeliae | reverse complement strand
CGGCGGGACGAGGGGGGCTCGACTGCGCTGATGTGCGCCTGCGAGCACGGCCGCGTGGAGACAGTGAAGCTGCTGCTGGCTCAGCCCACCTGCAACATCTCCATTGTGGACAGCGTAAGTCTCTGCTGCTGGGGCCTGGGCACACTCGCCCACCCTGCGTCCCGTCCCCAGACCTCTTCCCAACTGCTCTCCCTTCCTTTTTAGGATGGTAACAACGCCGTTGCCATCGCGCTGGAGGCCGGCCACAGCAACATTGCCGTGCTCCTCTATGCCCACCTCAACAGCACGAAGGCACAGCTGCCCGTGAGTACTGCAGCCCCCCCCCGCCCCAGCTCCTGCCACCTGCCCTGTCCCACACAAGGGTCACGGAGGTGGCACTGCGCCACCGATTCAGCTGCACGGTGGGCAGGTGACCCCATGGGAGGGGACAGGGCTGTGACACAGATGATGGTCCCCAGGAAGGGGCTGCAGGGGCGAGAGCAGAGCGTCCCAGGTGCCACACGCTCAGTGCATCCTCAGTAGCAGGGAACCAGCCCGGCTGGCCCTGACCAGGAGTCACTGGAGGGGTCTCTGGTGACATTTCATGACTCTGCTCTCTCCGCAGCAGGGGACATCACCAACAGCCACAAAGAGCCCTGGGAGCCCAAAGAAACCAAATTAGAGTGACCTTTGGATCCAGCCAGGGGCCAGCCATGTGCCAGCCAGCCACCATCAGCGCTAGGCTGTAACTTACGTCCCCTCTCCTGCCACTCC
>NW_008824671.1:345069-346931 GCF_000699105.1 Pygoscelis adeliae | reverse complement strand
TGGGAGAGGGGACACAAACCAGCTGGTTAACGCTGCCTCGGATGTGGGCTGGGAGCACTTCCAGACTGAAATACTTGCCCTTCTTTTGTGGCATTTCCTTTCTTGGCTGAAATGAGAATTTTTTCTAGCACACGCACACAAAGAAAAAAAATTGTATTGCTTGTTCAAAGGATGGAGTTCAACATGAAATCACTCGGTGATTTGATTTGCTCAATGGGAGCAAAACTTCTGGGCACTGGGGGCTGCAGCCAAGCTTACAGAAGGGGGCTGAGAGCCATGAACGCATTTAGGGACCGAGACTGCCCAGCCAATACCCCACACTGCGAGCGGGACCTCCCTTTCTAAGGGAAAGATAGCAGTTACCTCCTAAACACTTCCCATTTTAAACAGTCTCACAGCCACTGACTGTGAAGGCAAACAGAGCCCGCAACCAAGTCCCTCTGCCCACTTTCCTTCCCAAAAGGGAGGAGAGCGGCTGAGGAAAAAAAGATCGGCAAGAAGAACTGAGAGAGCGCCTAGGGCCCACAGAGGTGGGCACGTATGTCGGAGGACGTGTGTGCGTCTGTGTGAGTGTGTGTGCACCAGGCGGGGTGGGAACAGACAAGGTAAGGACCAAGGACCAGGAGGAAGAAGAAAGAGGCTTTTGCATGTGAAGCTGGCTCTGCTCTCTGAATCCTTCACAAAGGTAACGCGTGTCGCAGCCCCCATTTCTGCTCCTTGGCCCAGCCTCCCCCACCATCACTCCTGCCCCACACAGGCCTGGTCTGAGCCATACTGTAAGCTGGGAAATGCTCCCCAAGAAACTTGCTCTGGGCAACACGCTGCTGTCCTCAAGTGGGCCTGTTTCAGCTTTGCACTGAAGTTAACATACGATGCTCACAGCCACTCTCTAGTACACTGCTCTGTATGTATTCCATACTCACTGCTTTGGTTTCACAGGTTTGTTTACTGATATTTTAATACTGATGTTTATTTTTAAGATATAAATAAAATTTAAAGTAAAATTATTTTGAAATATCACAGTGACCATCAGCAGTCTCCTGCCTCCTTGTCTGGCTCAAGCTAAAACCCCCAGAACAGCCTCAGCCAAGGGACAGCCTGGCACAGCCCTCGCCCTGAGCAGTTGCCCGCATGTTTCAATTCATTCCCTGAAAGTTTATGAACTGGCTACATCCATCAGTCTGCTTTTCTTCCAGCTGAACCGTCCCAGTCAGGAACCAGACTCCGGTACCGTGGTGTCTTCTGGCCCGTTTCACTTCACAGGACCAAGAGGGACGCTGGGACCAGACGTAGCCCTTCGCTACCCCTGGCTCACCCTGGTGCTCCGATATTAAGCTGCATTATTAAAAGGCAATCATCAGATTGAGAGTGGGGCTATAAAAGTCACCTCCCTCACGTGGCCAAGGGCCACGCCAGCCCCACAGGGATATTCAGGAAGGGCTACAGGCTCCTCTGAGCCACCCCCACTACAAGTTTACCTCTGCCTGGGCACCAGCTCACAGCTGATGCCTCCTGTCTCGGTGACTCAGCAGTCAGGGCTGGCAGTTGTCAGAGCAAACGCTCCTCGGTCATTGCTAAAGCTGTGCAGAGAACAAACAGCAGCCAGAGAAGTAAACTCCGAGGTGGACTTCTTGCACTCACAGCTAGTTCCCCAGAGCTCTGCTGCGTCAAACGAATCAGGGGAGCGCAGACTCACCCAATGCTCTGAAACTGAACCACTACCAAAGAAGAATCAAGAAGTAGATCAAGGAACAGCACGAGCACATATTGACAAGGGCTTTCTCTAGCGCACAAAATACACCTCAGGCTGCCCACGAGCTGACCGGGGCACAACTAACACCCACAGGAGGGAAAAAAAGCCA
>NW_008824671.1:344053-345045 GCF_000699105.1 Pygoscelis adeliae | reverse complement strand
AATCCTCACTATCTGCCCAAGTTGAGTGATCTCAACATCTGCTCCAGAAGTGCTCTCCTCAGCTTTAGGATACTCAAACCCTCAATCCCACCTGCCAGTAAAGTGCCTTAAGCAAGTGCAGGACATTGAAGAATGAGGAACGCTCCCATCAGAGACCGCAGAATCAGGAGCCGCAGACCCGACTTGGTTCAAACACGCCACAAACCAGTATCCCTCTCATTACCAGATGGAAAAGACCAGTACTTACATACCAGGCCTTGAACCGTGACAGTTTTCAGGCTCATTCCTAATCCATTCCGCCCTACTTTTACTTTATATAATAGCCTAAACCAGTAAATCTTTCTAGCTGATCATGTGGCGGAAGGGAAAGCTGAGGAAGAAAATAAGTGAGATTGTTTTACTAACTCCTCTAAGGGGAGAGAGACAAGCACTCGCTCTCGGTGGGTGACCGCCAGGAAGGACAGCAAGTAGGTGTATTTATAGCTGCATTTACAGAATAGCTTACTGAAGACAGAAAGGCAGAAGCAGCAGGCTGCTGCTCTGCAAGCTGGTACAAAGCCTGGCTTTCAACTTGTGATTAAATTCCACAGAAGTCCAGTCAGTTTAGCAGCGCCGCTTTACCAGCTACGTACAGAAAAACGCTTACCAGAAAGGTCGGGATTAAGGTTGCTGTAACCGAAACAGAGTTATTTTTGTTGTAAGTGACAGGTTAGTAAAAACGCAGGAACACAGCAACGTTACAGCGAGGGCACGGCGTGTAGCCCCGGCAATAAGCGGGGCGGGCGTCTGTCCCTCTGCCCAACCCGAGAGACAGGCGCCCGAGTACCGCGACGGGCCGGAGCGCTCACGCGTTCGATAAAGGAGACCCAGGCAAGGGGCTGCTGGAAAAAAAAAACACCCTTTATTGCAGTAACGCGGCCGCCGCGCTCCTCTCCATCCTCTCCATCCGCAACCCGCGCCGGGCCGAGCGGGCGCCAGCCGGCCGCTCCGAG
>NW_008824671.1:340979-342284 GCF_000699105.1 Pygoscelis adeliae | reverse complement strand
GCGGGAGGGCCGCCGAGAGTCCCTCCCGCCCATCGTGGTCGCGGCGGCACAGAAAACCCTCGCTGCGGGGGCTCAAGCTGGCAGGTAGGTCTGACCTGCTCGGTCCCGCAGCTCTGCTGCCGCCACTGTTTGGGCTGAGCGGGTTTAAGCCTGGTTTGGCTTATGCCAGAAGCACGGAACTCTTCCAGCAAGCAGTACTGGATTTCACAGGTTGGTAGAAGAGTGCTGAACTAATTCTTTGTGTCTGTGTCTCCTCTTGGATAAGTGAAATGGCTGGAAGTCGGCTTAACAAACCCCTTTAGCTGGAGCGTGCCCAAAGAAGAGCAACAAAGCTGGTGAAGGGTCTAGAGCAGAAGCCTTACGAGGAGCGGCTGAGGGAACTGGGGTTGTTCAGCCTGGAGAAAAGGAGGCTGAGGGGAGACCTCATCGCTCTCTACAACTCCCTGAAAGGAGGTTGTAGCAAGGTGGGGTCGGTCTCTTCTCCCAAGTAACAAGCGACAGGACGAGAGGAAACGGCCTCAAGTTGCGCCAGGGGAGGTTTAGATTGGATGTGAAAAATGTCTTTACTGAAAGAGTGGTTAAACATTGGAAGAGGCTGCCCAGGGAAGGGGTTGAGTCACCATCCCTGGGGGTATTTAGAAGAAGTGTAGACACGGCGCTTAGGGCTACGGTTTAGTGGTGGACTTGGTAGTGTTAGGTTAACGGTTGGACTCGACTGTTAAGGTCAAAAGACCTTTAGGCCTTTTCCAACCTAAATGATTCTACGATTCTGTACTAAAACCTCAGACTGCTATGAGTCTGGTTTTCATAGCGTTATGAAACACTCTTCTCTCTTCCTTCCTCTACCCCAGTTCAGGCTCTGCAGTGACAACAGCTGAGAAAAAACCAGTGACACCAGGACCAGCACTAAAGAAGTGGGAAATTTCGAAAGACCAGCCGTATTTGTGAGACACAAGTATGATGAGGCTGGACGTGCGGGTCACAGTTCATTACAAAGCAGCGCTCTAATGGGGAGGCCTGTGGTGGATTTTGCTACGGTGATGCTGCGTGGAGCTTGTCCTAGTGCTGCTGCTGCATGACCAATAAATGTATTTAAAGCTGTGATTATCCCCCTCCCCCCCCTTTTTGTCTGTTCTATTTGAATTATCCAAATTACACCCAAAACAGTATTAAAAAGCAGTAAGGTTTTCTTGAGGGAACAGCACCGTAGCACGTGTGTTTGAGCTTAGGCTCTTGCAAGCTACAGCCGAGACACCACTTAAGGACAGAGCTGAACAAAACACACCCTAAAAAGAAAAAAAAAGG
>NW_008824671.1:327489-339720 GCF_000699105.1 Pygoscelis adeliae | reverse complement strand
GGGACGACGACAACGGCGGGCTGAGCCGCGGATGGCGGCGGCCGTACTCCGGGGGTGATAAAACAGACTAAAGCCTTTCATCTCTGTCGTTTTTAGCCTCTCTGAGACAGTTGCATTCCTCACAGCTTGCTTTGGGCAGAGGGAGCACTGTAGGGTTAGCCCCACCTTGAGCTTCCTCCTGTGGAGATGGCGTTTAAACATCCATGGGCTCCCTCGGGAAGTGCCTTTGAAGTACCTTCTTCCAGAACATGCAATTCTGGCTGCTTCCTTCCAACAAGCCAGTGACATTGGAGTCTCTGTCCACCCTTCTGAGCTCCTCTGATCTCTGGGGAACCGACAAGCTGAAGGGAAGAGGATGGGGGAAGCGCTTCTGGGCCATGCGGGCAGGATCAGAGCAGCAGATACTGGTACCTGTCAAGCTGAAGGGTGTGTGCATCCCCAGGACTGTTTGTGTCTGCTGCTCTGCTCCGAGATGCTCTGGAGCTTTCTTTGTCGCAGACCTGTGGCTGTCTGAGGTGCTGCTCCAGCTTCCCTTACCCCGGGGGTTTCTGTGGCGTCTGGGAGCTGAAGCACCGTGGATGCAGAGAATAGGGGGATTACTGTAGGCATGAGAGACTGTATTTGGATTTGATGCCTGCACCAGTGCAGTTGGTAGGTGGGGAGATGAGCTGCATTTTGGTTGTACCTGGGGCTTCCCAGTGCCACAAGGAGAGGTTAGGATGCTGCAGCTACAGCTGGGAAATTTCCCAGCTTTCCTTGTTATGCATTTCCAGTAGGGCTTTTTTTCCTCTGATGTGGAATAATCACAGTAACGGCCAGTAAGATTTCGCTTAAATTGAAAAAGGCCTGTTGGCACTCTTGAGGTGAACTGGGAACTCAGCCAGGTTTGGGTTGGAGACTGCTTTGAATGCTGACCGTAAAGTGAGTTGGAAGCCTGATGGACTTCTTGCTCTTTCCTCGCAGAGACTTCAGCTACGCCTGCGCCTGGGGACTCTGTGCCATCGAGGAGTCAAGGCCGCAGATGGATCTTGATTATTGCAGGTGTGTGAGACTCGGAGGGCTGCACATGGTCTTGGTCCTGGCTTGGGCTATAAATTGGGTATCCTGATGGAGTTAATTCCAGACCTGTATCAGTAGCTGCTTTCACTGGGCTGGGAGGGCTGGGGGAGGCCTTACACCACAGCTTAGTCATTCCTCTGACTTGGACGCACTATGACCTTGGAAAGGCCATTCCATGCGATCTGGCACTAACTCACTTCCTCTCTCTCTGTCCCTTATCCTTGAGGGAAGCTGCTGATCTCTACCTGGTGGCTAATGCTGTTGAGCAACAGAGCCCAGTACTGATGTCCAGACCAGGTGGAGTGAGTGGTTCTCTGCCTGTGCACTTTCCTCTCTAGTGCTCCTGAGCATCCTGGTAGCTGTGGGTTCTATTGCTGTGTGGGGCCTGTCCAAAGCCAAAAGCAGATCTGACATCTTCAGTCTTGAAAAAGCATCCAGGGAACAGCTGATGCCTGACAAGAGCCAGACGGGCTCATTTCCCTGAAGGGTAAGTTTCTCGCACCCCATGCGCTCTGTGTGCATGAGGGAGAAATGCCTTCTTGCCCTGTGTTTCTAGCCTCTAGAGCTTTCCCCACTGGGGGTAGCTTTTTCCCAGCTGTTCCTGCTGCTGGTCAGCCACATGCTTGGGGTTTCAGTCTGCCTTGAAGCAGCAGAACTCTCCCCTCATCTTCCTTCCTCGCAATCAGGCATGAAGGCTCTTGACTGCAGGGATAGTTGCACAGCCTAATTTGAGAAGATGATGGCTTCTTTTGATAGTGATGCACTGGTCTCTGTCCTTCCTCTGCTGCCAAGGACACTGAGCACTCATGCTAAGATACTAATCTTCTGGTGTTGGTTGTTTACCTCCACTTTGCACAAACCGAAGTCAAACCAGGTTTTTGCCCAAAGGACTGTGAATAACCAGGTGTTTTTCTGTTCTTGTAACAGGGATCTTTACCATGAAGTGATAAGATGGGACTAGCCTGGTCTCCCTCCTGCTCCCCGCAGATGCTGACTGAATTGGACATCAGCTCTCAAATCTGGGTTGTTACACTGGAATAACAAGGAGGATGCTCCCCTTGGAAATGGGTCTTAGATTGTGGGACTACTTTGGCTCTGGAAACAGCACAGAACCTTCCCCGGTGCTGTGAAATCACCCCTCACAAAGGTGGCAGAAATTTCTTCATTGTTCTTGCCTCCAGGGGTTGTTAATGCTGATTCTCACCAGTGTGGCCTTGGACCCAAAGATTTTATTCTCCATGAAATGACAGGTGCTAGGTGCTATTCAACTGTTTCCTTCCACTTCCAAAGCCAAGAGACTTTTTTCGCCTGCCCCATTCTTCCCCCTGGATATTGTCAGGGAATGGGGGCTTTCTCATCCATTTCAGTAGGAGCTCACTGACTCCGCACAGATCAGACGTAGACTCCATGTTTGCGCTAGTGTTTTGATGCTACTCGATCCGATGTACAGGAAGCTTTTACTGACAGGTCAAGCACAGGGGTGAAAGTTGAAAAGCTTCCTGTCTGCTCTGGCTTTGCTGTGCTGCCACCCTGAGTGAGCAAGGGGCAAGCAGCTTCTCGGCACGCTCCCTTCCAGCAAGGATCTCTGCCCTTTGCAGAACTGCACTTTCCCCCCCAGCGCTGAACTCTGGATGTTGCTTCTCTAACACTGTTAATGGTGTCTTCCTTATAACTGTTTTGACATGAGTGGTGTCCCTCAAGGGTCCATACTGGGACCAGTGCTATTTAATACCGTCATTAGTGGTGTGTGCAGTGGGATCAAGTGCACCCTCAGCAAGTTTGTGGATGACACCAAGCTGAGTGGTGCAGTTGATTCACTTGAGGGAGGGGATGCCATCCAGAGGGACCTTCAGGCTGGAGGCGTGGGCCCATGTGAACCTCCTGAAGTTCAGTAAGGTCAAGTGCAAGGTCCTGCACCTTGGTCAGGGCAATCCCTGAAGAAGAGAAGGCTCCAAGGACGCCTTACTGTGTCTTTTCAATATATAAAAGGGACTTGCAAGAAGGATGTAGGGAGGCTTTTTACCAAGGCCTGTAGTCCTGACAGGACAAGGGGCAACAGTTATAAACTGAAAGAGGGCAGATTTAGCTTGGACATAAGGAAGAAATGTTTCATGATGAGGGTGGTGAGACACTGGAACAGGTTGCCCAGAGAAGTTGTGGATGCCCCATCCCTGGAAATGTTCAAGGTCAGGTTGGACGGGCCTCTGAGGAACCTGATCTAGTGAAAGATGTCCCTGCCCACAGCAGGGGGGGTTGGACTGGATGGTCTTTAAAGGTCCCTTCCAACCTAAACCATTCTATGAGTCTGTGAGGTTTTGAGTATTTGACTGTTGGTTGGTTGGTTTTGCTTTCAGCTTCAAATAACTCGTGTCTTGGATCAAACACTGCATTGTGGCATGTGTAGCTCTTTCCGAACGGCTCAGAGCTGTACACTTCTCAGAAGAACTGTCAGTGGAGGCAGGAGATTATTGACCAGTGCCTCTAGTTCAGTGTTCACCACATATTCCTTCCACAAGTGTTCACCAAGTGCACAAAAGATAGAAAGCTGCTGCCTTGGCTGCTTGATCTTTGTGCCTTAAAGGTGAGAACTTGGCTTGCTGAGCAGACACTGGTCATCAGCCTTAGAGCAGGAGTTTTCCACTCCTGGATAGTGTGAGTGTGCTGCTGTACCCCACAGGAGAAAATTCTGTATGTGGTACTGAGTTATTCCCAGTGCTGCTATTTTTAGTACCAAGAGGTCATTTGCAAGGGTGCACACAACCTTGCTTCTGTTTCCACAGGGACAAGTGGAGATAGCTGTTGGTGAATGACACAGGAGAATAAAGAACTTGAAACATAATGAATTCTGGATTTTTTTTTTATTTTTCTTGGATTTGTGCATTTGCTTGAATTCTGTACTCAGGAGGCCGGGGGCTGCATCACCTTTGGATTGTCACATCCTGGGAAAGAGGACTCGTGGTGGGTGGGCTGGCATGGGCAGATAGGGAAAGCAAGTGCTGCTGTGCCTGCCTGGGACTGAGGTGACTCCAGCAGACATCAGCTGTAATAGAAAAAACGAAATACAGGGAGCAGGGTGAATGGAGTGGGTGGAAACAAGAGAAACAGCTGGCACTGGCACCGGGGGAGCTCCTGCAGAATAGGTAACAGGTGGAAGGCTTAGCCAAGAGCAAGGCGAAAAGCTTAAGACCGTGTGAGCTTGTTCCTTTTTCATTGGAGCAAGGGAAAGGAGTGGGGTGCCCAGCAGAGCAGGAAGGTGCTTCAGAAATCCCAGCAGGACAGGGCTGAGCTAGGGCTGATACAAGTGCTTGTGCTGTTAGGGCCATGTGGCAGAGGTCAGTTGCCACCAGCCTGTCCCAGATCATCCTCTAAGCTCGAGCTGCTGAGCTGAGACGTGCTGTTCTGTTGTGTGGGGCAGAGCCCTTTGCTCTGTGCGATGGGAAGCAAGGCCGGTGGGTAAACGCAGCAGTCGCAGCCTCTTCCCACTGCAAGATCACGCAGGTTTTTGCTTACTGATCCCTGAGCTGAGTGTTTCAGGGTTGAAAGAAACACATTTTTATGGGTCTTGTGCCAAAACTTGGAGCCGTGTTTGTGACAGCAATTTCCCTTCCTCTGTCTGGTGCCAGAAGCATTTTTGTTGTCCTAATCCCCAGGCTCAGAGACTTCAATTGTAGCGGAGCCTGAGCTGCTTTTCAGCCTGGGAGCAGCTTTGTGCTCCAGGTCTCTGTATTTTATTAGAGCAGCTCATGGAAATCAATGTGATGTTTTACATGCTGAGGTAGGGTTGTGTTCCAGGGTAAGACATCAAAGATCGGCCCGTTTAATTTTGTTTCCCCTTTTACTTGCAATTCCTCCTTTTCAGTTCCTATAGTTCAGGGGAACTTTTACTGCATACTTGCATTCCCGGTGTCCCATCCCATGTTCCTGCCCCTGCTTGTGGGAGTAATGGGGCTGAAGGCCGGTGTGATGAGCAGGTGGCACAGGGCAGTGGTGCAGGAGCAACGTGTCACGTTGGGGGTCTGCTCGGGCACTGGTTCCTTCACCTCTTCCTCTGTAAATCTGCGCTGTGGGGTTTTGAGGGACGAGCTGGGAGGTAACAACCGTTTCCCTTCTCTGGGCTATGCAGCTGATGGAGCAGGGGCAGCTGCATTAGCACTCGTGTGCTTAATGAATGACTGGTGCCAAGAGCAGCATCTGTTGTGGAGGTACAAAGCTGATGATTGATACAAATCCTGCATGTCTGCACCTTTCTGTGCCTGGCAAGGGAGGTCTTTCAGGGTTAAATCAAGGCAACTTCATGCTTTCTTTTCAACTTGCTATCGTGGATGCCGTCCTTGGAAACAGGGTAGCGTGTGACAAACGCAAACGGCTAGTAAGAACAGAATAAGGAAAAAGAGAAGTGCAGAGCTGGAAATAGTTCCTTACATAAAGGGCTAGTGCTTCAATCTCATTATTGTCTTAAGGGACGGACACTGAGCTGCTTCCGACTCCTACAGTGCAAACCGCAATCTGACAAGCAATCAGCTTTGGGAACCTGGCAGGTGCCACGTGGCACCATGACACGGCCAGTGCCCCTCGGGCAGCAGCTCACCACTGCTCCTCTGAGCTCGCAGCACTCGTCCCAGCCAGCGTACGCCTGGTGGGAGCGTTCCCATGAAGCCAGAGCTGCTGTCCCACGGCCCATAACAGGAATCACTGCCTTGGAGGGTCAGGCACGATGAGGCAGCTGGGGACGAGGCGTGTGAGTCTCTCTGCCAGCCTGAAGATAGGGGATCGCCGGGGCTGCTGCCAGACACTGGAGGAAGATGAAGTCAGCATCCCATTTGCGCAGGACAGCCTGGTAAAGCAATGGAGCTCCATGCAGAACGTGACGGACAGAAACCAGGGGAAAAGCAAGACTCCCATCCAAAGGAACAAGCACGTGCTCAACATTAACGTGGGTGGCAAATTGTTCCAGATAGCTTACAAGGTAGCGGCCCAGTATCCCATCACCAGGCTTGGGAAGCTGGCCCTTTATACAGACCCTATGAAGAAGCTGCAGCTCTGCGATGACTACTCAGTGCAGAAGAATGAGTACTTCTTTGACAGAGATCCTTCAATTTTCCACTACATCTTCCAATTCTACCACAGCGGGGTCCTGTGGGTAATGGATGAGATGTGCCCCAGTAACTTTGTAGAGGAAATCGAGTACTGGGGAATCCATCTGAAATACTCCCAACGCTGCTGCCGGATCCTGTTTGAGGAAAAGCAAGATGAACTCAATGAGTATCTGAAAATACAGAAGGAGCTGGAGGCAGAACTGGAGCCCCTGGACTCAGTGGAGCAGTTTGAGGGCAAATTTCTGGGACGGTTTCGGAAGATGATCTGGAACCTCATTGAGAACCCGTACTCTTCTGTCCCAGCCAAGATCATTGCTGTCATGTCAAGCATCTTTGTGCTTATCTCCGTCGTGGGCATGACACTGAGCACAGTGGAGGAGATGAAACACAAGACAGGGAAGATGTGCATTGAGCAGCTGGAGGTGGTCTGTGCCATCTTCTTCACCTCCGAATACCTCATGCGGCTTATAGCCTCCTCCAGCTTCAAGAAATTTTTGCGGGCAGTGTTTAATGCTGTGGACCTGGTGGCCATCCTGCCCTTCTACATCCAGATCCTCTTTGAAAATCTGGACGAAGGAGAACTGCTTTACCATGAGGAACTGCACAAGGTGGAGAATGTGAGCAAGCTGGGCAAAGTCCTCAAGCTCATCAAGCTCATGAGGATCTTCCGCATCCTCAAGCTGGCACGCCACTCCACCGGCCTCCGGGCCTTCGGCTTCACCATTCGCCAGTGCTACCAGCAGGTTTGCTGCCTCCTCCTCTTCATTGCCATGGGGGTCTTCACCTTCTCTGCTCTCATGCACTCGGTGGAACATGATGTCCCAGGCACCAACTTCACCAGTATCCCCTACGCATGGTGGTGGGCAGCGGTAAGGTGTGAGCACCTTCTTCCAGAGAGGGGTGCGGTGGGGCTCCGCGGGTAGGGGCTGCCCTGGTGCTCAAGGGATTCACCACTGCTGCTGGCCAGGAGGCAGAAAAGGGCCCAGTCTTCCCGACAGCTCAGTAATGGTGGGAAACCCAGAGCCCTGCACACTCTGAGAAAAGAAATCAGAGATTTGGACTAAGCTCAGAGGCTTGAAAGCCGGTGCTGGGGTGGGATGGTGGGACAGAGGTGGTGGCCTGGAAACCTCCAGGCCTGGGTTAGTGACAAGGGGGATGTAACTCAGCCTGGGCTTTATCTGTCATGGGACCCAAGTGTTGGGTGGATGTGGTTCAGACCCCGTGGGCATGGGGACAGCTGCCTGGGACAGCCTGAGTCTTGTGCAGCATTGCAGCCCGGCTCGGCTCGGGAGGCTTGGGGGGGGCAGAGCTTACGGTAGTGACAAGGTAAACTCAAGTAACAGGTGACAAGTAACTCAGCCTGGGCTTTATCTGTCATGGGACCCAAGTGTTGGGTGGATGTGGTTCAGACCCCGTGGGCATGGGGACAGCTGCCTGGGACAGCCTGAGTCTTGTGCAGCATTGCAGCCCGGCTCGGCTCGGGAGGCTTGAGGGGGTCAGAGCTTGTGGGGCTGAGCCAGGGGACCCAGGGCTGCATGCGGGAACCAAGGAAACATGGTCACACCGTGCCTCAACCCGTGTCCTGAGAGAGGACACAGACCGGGGTGTGCTGCAGCTGGGGACAGGAGCCCTTGCTGGCTACCCTGCTCGTGCTGGGAGCCGCCAGCTCTGCTGAGCCGAGCACTATAGTAAACCTGGGATTACCTCTGAGATGAGGAGCAGCTAAAGCACTTGAGAGCCAGGGGTTATGAGGGCATTTTGATTTACCGATGAAATGATCCCACAGATCACTTCTGCTCTTATAATCCCCCTTGGCCACCACAGGCTGCCTGCTTCAAATTCATCCCTCCTTGAGGAAGTGCAAAATCACTTCGCAAAATGACCAGATTTGCATATTTAAATGTCACAGGCTGATCCTGTCCCTGGTCAGCATGGCTCCATGCAAAGCCCAAACCTCTCTGTCCCAGCTCTCACCCTGTCCCCATAGTCCTGCTGCCCTGTCATCCAAAAGCGGTTCCTCTGGGTGCATTCCTGGGCAGTGCCTCTGTTTCCCTTGGAGGGAGGGTCTGGGAAGCTTCGTTCCTGTGGGACCGGGCAGCTTACAGCCAGGAAGCACCGGAGCCGCTGCTCCGTGGGGGCAGGAAGCTCCAGCAGACAGTCTGGCTGCTGGGGAAAGTTCAGCCCGGTGATGTCCAGCTGCTTTTGAAGAGACACACACGAAGGGGAGGAGGGAGCGTGGAGACTTGCCTCTGGTCTCTGCTGTTGGGGCCTCATCCAGCCCTTTCCTTGGGTTCTCCAAACCTGCCAGGTGCAGCCCGGGGAGCCGAGCCCTGGCCGTGCAGGCTTGCTGGAGCAGGGACAGCCAAGCTGGCTGCAGCCACAGTGCAGTGCCGTTCCCAGGGGATACCCGGCTCCCACACAGGGGCAGAGGGAGGTGGGTCCCAACACCAGCAGGCGGGGTCTGCTGGACTTGTTCATGTAGGATTTTATCCTTTCCCTTCCCCGCCCAGGTCAGCCTCTCCACTGTGGGCTACGGAGACAGCGTGCCCGACACGGTGCTCGGCAGGGTGGTGGCGTTTGGCTGCATCTCCTTTGGCATCATCCTCAACGGCATGCCCATCTCCATTCTCTACAACAAGTTTTCTGACTACTATGCCAAGCTGAAGGCTCATGAGAACAAGACCAGCCACTCGCTCAAGCTCTCCAGGAGGATCTGCTTGAAGGAGCGAGTCCTGCAGAAGCTGTCGGAGTGCTGCAGAGACGACCCTCACTGTCACCACTGACCACTGGCCCTTCACCCCCCCGAACACCCCCTCCACCATGACGCGTCCTGCCCTCCAGCCTGGCCATCCCTCCAGCAGGTCCTGTCTCCTAGGGAGGCTCCACAACTCAGGCAGCGAGTAGCAAGTCACAGCAGCGTCTGGGGGGGTCTGCTGTTGTACAGGTGCTGCTGCCAGCTCGGGCTGTTTGGAAGGATGAAACATGCCTGTGACTGTGTTGTGACCTTCCTCAATATTGCGTGCTGGACCCTGCTGTCCCGTAGAGTGGTCAGTGAAGGACCAGCTAAAGACCGCACTGTACGGCCAATGCAGGACATCTGTCTGTCGTGGTCTGGGGCATGGGGCACCCCGAGGACACAGGAAGCAAGCGGTGGGATGCATGAGGCTGAACTCCGTCACCTTTCTGAGGATGGTAGAAGTTGACACCCCTGATGAGATGAAGGCTGGTGTGACACCTGCGCAGGTGCTGCTCCGCTCCTGGGTTGAGTGGGACATACACAGGCTCCCCCTGCCAGGCAGTAGCCCAGGACCCCATGACTCCTTCCCAGCCGAGCAGACGTTCAGCCCAGGCTGAGTCCAGTGTGGGGATTTGGGTGAAGGCCCACAAAAAGGACTGCAGCCATGCGTCCTGCCAGCCAAACCCCCTTTCCTTCCCACTCCCCTGAGAGCCTGAGGACACGGTCCTGGCTCAGGATGCTGCTGCGATAGGAACTGCGGGCACCCTGGGGGCGCAGAGCTGGTAGCCAGAGCGTCCCCAGGAACAGGAATCTAATAAACCAGGCCAAAACCATTCATTGTCTTGAATTATTGGCCAGCCGCTTGGTGTAATTCAGCAAAGTGCTCTTATAGAATCATAGAATCATTAAGGTTGGAAGAGACCTCCAAGATCATCGAGTCCAACCATCAACCCAACACCACCATGCCCACTAAACCATGTCCCTAAGCGCCTCATCTACCCGTCTTTTAAATACTTCCAGGGATGGGGACTCAACCACTTCCCTGGGCAGCCTGTTCCAGTGTTTAACCACTCTTTCAGTAAAGAAATTTTTCCTCACATCCAATCTAAACCTCCCCTGGCGCAACTTGAGGCCATTTCCTCTCGTCCTTTCGCCAGTTACTTGGGAGAAGAGACCGACCCCCACCTCGCTACAGCCTCCTTTCAGGGAGTTGTAGAGAGCGATGAGGTCTCCCCTCAGCCTCCTTTTCTCCAGGCTAAACAACCCCAGCTCCCTCAGCCGCTCCTCATAAGACTTGTGCTCCAGACCCCTCACCAGCCTCGTTGCCCTTCTCTGGACACGCTCCAGCACCTCAACGTCCTTCTTGTAGTGAGGGGCCCAAAACTGAACAGAGTATTCGAGGTGCGGCCTCACCAGTGCCGAGTACAGGGGCACGATCACTTCCCTGCTCCTGCTGGCCACACTATTTCTGATACAGGCCAGGATGCCATTGGCCTTCTTGGCCACCTGGGCACACTGCCGGCTCATGTTCAGCCGGCTGTCGACCAACACCCCCAGGTCCTTTTCCGCCAGGCAGCTTTCCAGCCACTCTTCCCCCAGCCTGTAGCGCTGCATGGGGTTGTTGTGGCCGAAGTGCAGGACCCGGCACTTGGCCTTGTTGAATCTCATACAGTTGGCCTGGGCCCATCGATCCAGCCTGTCCAGGTCCCTCTACAGAGCCTTCCTACCCTCGAGCAGATCAACACGCCCACCCAACTTGGTGTCGTCTGCAAACTGACTGAGGGTGCACTCGATCCCCTCATCCAGATCATTGATAAAGATATTAAACAGAACTGGCCCCAATACTCTTAATTCGGGGGTGAGGAGGGGGAGTCTCCCCAAGGCTCACAACCACCTCTCCTGCCCATCGGTGGGAGGATGGGGCTCTCACGGGACACGGGTGAGCCTGTCTGCATATTGGTTTTGGGACGAGGTGCCTGGCCCTGGGTGCATTGGAAGAGGAGCTGGGACATCTGCATGTGCTCAGGACGCACCAGTTGGCTCTGCCCTGTGTTCACATCCCGGTGGCAGTGAGGGCAGTGGGGGACACGTCTATGGGGCACAGGGGAAGGATTTGCCCCTCCAGTGTGGGGCCGTATCTAGTCAATGAGGTCCCGGGGACATTCACCCTTCCGCTGGGTGGGATGGGGAGAGGGACCCCAGGCTGCAGGGCAGGCAGTGGTGGGGAAGGGCCAACAGCTGCTGGTGCTGCTTTCGGGTGAGCAGTGGGAGGAAACTGGTGCCTGCCAGGCCAGGGTGGGATTTGGTCACTTGCAAGCTGGGCTTGGAGATGAAGAGCTGCTGGGGAGGGGCCTGGTGTCAGCCTGGGACCATGGTTAAGCCACTGCTGTTAGAAACTGTTGGAAAGAGGCTTGGAGGGGCTGAACCCTCTGGCAGGGACAGCCACGCTCCAGCTGATTCCTGGACCGCAGGGGACAAGGGAGCTGTGCCAGCAGGTGCGAGACAGGGACCCCTGCCCTGACCCCCAGCACCTACACCCGCTCCCCGGTACCCACACTAACAGCAGCCCTCTGTACCCCTCCCCAGCACCAACCCGGCCCCACAGCCTTGGTCAGCTCTGTTTTCTACCCCATTTCTCTTCCACAAGGAACCTTCTCTCTGGGCACGGTGCAGCCTCCTCCAGCCATCTTCACCCAATACTGTCCTTCCCCACCACCCACCTGCCCCGGCAGCATCACCTCCGGGCACCTCTACAGTCCCCCTCAATCCCAGACCCTGTCACTGCATCTCCCCACGTGCCTCCATCACCTGCTCGGGGATCCCCTCCCAGCCCCCGTTGTCGGCTGGCTGATGGATCCTGAGATCATTCAGCTTCCAAGGAACGGGGGCTTAGCAACTGAACCCACCCCTGGAGACCGTGCTGCAGCTGAATCGTCATCTCTCCGCTTGCATCACCCCTCCCCGTGGCCGCAGGATTTGCTCGCCCTCAGCCAGCCCCGTCCCAGGCAGCGGTCCCACAAGCAGCCCCTCGGAGAACGGCACTTTTAATAGTTCCTCTGAATTCATTTTACAAGTCACAACAATGCAGAAATGTACAGACATTTACAGGACACTGTACAAGCAGTTTCTGTCATATATTAGTGCTTTTGCTATATACATATAGTACAGCTTGCAGGAAGCCTCTGCACAGGCAAGGAAACCTGCACCCCTGCACAGGGCACCCCAAAACGGAGCTGTTGCCCCAGGGCTGCCCAATCGCACAGGCTCATTCAGGTCGATTTAATCAGAGCTCGGCCCTGAGCCTTCCCGGGCACTACCGGGGGGGTGATCCCAACTGGG
>NW_008824671.1:327058-327326 GCF_000699105.1 Pygoscelis adeliae | reverse complement strand
CCTCAGGGCCAGCCGCAGCTCCCGGCCACCATGTCGTCATACTGCTTAAGGACCACGTTCTCATCATCATCGAAGTAGAGGAGGTTGATGGAGTAGAGCTTGTCGGGCACGCAGCAGGGGCTGCTGACGCCCTCGCTCAGCTTGAGGGCGTTGATGATGGACTGCACGGTGGCATGGTTCGTCGGCCGCATGTTCTCGCCCAGCGGGAAGGGGCAGGAGCCCTTGCAGTGGTAGGCGTTGTACCCCCGCGGGGGGATGATCCCGGCGG
>NW_008824671.1:326199-327016 GCF_000699105.1 Pygoscelis adeliae | reverse complement strand
GCTCGTGCTGCGGGGCCAAGTCAGCTTGGGCCCCGACATTTTTGCGGGGACAATGGAAGCCTGAGGCTGTAAATCTGCCAGAAAGGAGCATCCGATGCCATTAGCCATTGCATGAGCCTGGGAGGAGGGAGAACATGGTGCAGCCCCCCCCAGCCACCCCTCCCCACAGGTTTTGTCTGCAGCTCTCTGGTGCAGCGAGCCCTTTGGTCACAGCCTGGCACCAGCCCAGGCAGAGCCACCAGGAGGTGACAACTTCACAGCCCCACGGCCACACGCATCAGGGCAAGCAAAATCCAGATTTACATCTGCAAGTCTGCACCCCTGCACAGACTAAACCAGAAAGACAGCCTCTCCTTCTGGCCGGACAAAGAGCTTTGGATTTGAAGGAGCCCAAGTGCAGGGTGCACCCCAGCACCCCGCAGGCGAGGAGATGGCAGCACCGAGGGAGCCGTGCCAGGGCATGTGGGACCCACCTGGGAAGCCGGCCATGGGCAGGGACGCTCCCCGGCGCCCGTCGTCCGTGAACAGGACCAACATGGGCTTCTTGCTCTCGTGGTGGTCCCTGCTGGTTGCGAACTGCAGCGGTGGGGGGTCGAGCGGGCTCCCGCCCAGGCCCTGGACTGTCACCAGCAAACCCTGGTTGCTGCTTTCGTCTTCGGTCCAGTCGCGAACCTGGGGAACCAAACCGGTGTCACTGTGGCACCACAGGCCAGGACAGGCACCGCGCTGGTGTCCCCACGGCAGGTCCCAGCCCAGCAGACCCAGCGCCCTGTCAGCCGTGGGGCAGCGTGAACCAGGACCGCCCCCCCCCACGGCC
>NW_008824671.1:325467-326046 GCF_000699105.1 Pygoscelis adeliae | reverse complement strand
GGGGGCAGCCCCCCGGGGCCTCTTGGCAGGCCTCTTTTTTCCCGCCCCTCCTAGAGGCTGTATCCCCGCCACATTGCTGCAGAGACTACAGATAGGAAATTGCATTGGAGCCCTAATGGCTGCTGGGAGTGACATGGGTTAAAAAAAAAAAGCTCCTCCATGCAAACCCCCAGGGTTCCCTCTGTGCCACCCGAACCAGGGGAAAAGCAACTCACAGCCTGCGTGATGGCAAAGACCTCCCAGCCGGAGCCCTGCAGCGAGACGAGCCTGGCTGCCAGCAGCTTCTTCCCTCCGGGGGCGTCCGGCTCGCTCTTCTCCAACACTTGGTAGACGCTGACCTGGGGAAGGCAGTAAAGGGTGGCTGCCACCAGTGCATCCTGCCCGAGGGGAAAGACCCCAGACAAAGGTACTGGGGAATAAAAAAGGTGGGAGGTAGGGGAGTTGTCAGCTTGGATTTGTGCGCACACAAACCAGAATGATATTTAAGAACCCGCCATCGTTAAATCGTTGTGAGTCTCTGTGCAACGTGGCGACATTCGGTTGTATGGATTTCACAGCGCTGGACCGGGCTCCCACTGC
>NW_008824671.1:310155-324216 GCF_000699105.1 Pygoscelis adeliae | reverse complement strand
CGGGCTGCATGAGCATCCCCTTCCCACCTCTGCCCTGCTGCAGCAGCTTGTGCTGCCCCGTGCCGCGGCCACTGCCAGGAGCGAGGAGCATCGGGGGGCTCGGTGTCACACCGGTGTCCCCATCCCATGTCCCCATCAAGCGTGCAGGGTGGGGTGCCCAGGTACCCTTCACGCAGCAGGGACAGCCCAAGCTGCGTGTCCCCCGATGCTCCCCACTGCAACGCCCGCGCAAAGGACCCGGCGAGCCGAGACCACAGCGCAAAGTGGGTTTCCAGCGGAGAACCGGCAGCCCTGGGGGCTGCAGCTTCCTTCCGCAGCACTGCCAGGCCCTGGGCTGTGGGAGTAACTCAGCAACAGGAGGAACCAAACCAAAATTAAGCTTTTTTTTTTTTAAAAAAAAAAGCCAATTGGCTTCCTGGGGATTAAAAGGCATTTGCTGCTACTTCCTGAAAGCTTGATATTAATGAAATACCACGAGAACCCTATGGACTCCAGATGAGGGGATAAAACCCAATTCTTTTGCTCTTATTCCCCAAGCACAGAGAAACCGGGTTGGTGAGGTGGATGTGTTGACAGAGTACACTCGGACTCTTTACATTTGCTGTTTGTTTTAATGCCATATGACTGAATGGAAAAAAATAGCATTATACAATACGCATCAGAGCAGGATTAGAAAAGCCTTAGAAAAGGTCTTACAGGGAACAGGGAAGCCCCCTGTGAATGAGGCCCACCGGTACGGGCTCTGCGAGAGGCTGGGCCCGGGGAGGGGAAGGTGCAGGAGTGGAGCCAGCACCGTCCATCTGTCCATCTGCCGGCAGGGACCGAGCGGCGCTCCCCGGCCCCGCAGGCACCCGGCTGAAGCAATTCCAGGCCAACGCGACAGGAGACAAGCTGAAGGCTACTTGCCCAGTTGGTGTTATAATTTACTCTAACCCAATGCTTGGTGGGTGAAAGGGCTGTTAATTACCCAGAACAGGCAGGGAGGCAATGACAGGCTTGAGTTAATTGATAGAGGAAACCATTCGTATCCTCTGGATCCTTTCCTTCCTCCTCCCAGCTCACCAGCAGCAGTGGCATGTCCTGCAGGATAACTGGGGCTGCCTGCAGAGGGGACATCTCTACCCCAACATGCCTGCCTACCTGTTTCCCTCTCCTCTCCGACTCCTGCTCCACGTTTTGTAAATGGGAGCAGCCGGGTCCGTGCAACCCCCAGCCCGTGCCAGACGGCCGCATCCCTCTGCACGCCGCATCCTCCTGGGACGCTTGGGCAGATGGAGGGGCCATGGGGCTGCACAGCGGAGCCCCAAGGAGCTGCGAATTGCCCATGATGTTTATTTTACAGGCTGCAAAACATTTTGTAGAGGGTTCATTTATACAGGCACTGTTTAAAGTAGCTTTTATTCAAAAAATAGCCTTCTCTCATTTACATATCCTACAGACAGTCTGGCGGGGCTCTTGCAGGAGCCCCACCTGCAGCTCCCCAGCTCCGCTACCCCCTGCACTTGCACTGCCGGATGGCAACAACTGTGCGAACACGGTCTCGGCGGCTCCTGAACGTGTGTACGTCGTACCGGTGAGGGGCGCAGCGGCTGGAGGCTGCTTCTGCCCAAACCAGACATTTCTCTCCGCCTTGTGACTCCCTGCAGTTAGAGACAAACCCAGTACATCCCCTGGCATCCCACACCCCGGGGCCCTGCGTTTCATCACCTGGAAAAAGGGCAGATGCCCCGGACCAGGGTGGGGGAGAAGGGAGGCATCGGATGCTCCTTTCTTTTTTCAACAGATAGTAAGGCATCTATTCCTTACTCCTGGTGTAACTCAGTGAACTGTCTCCTCCCTCTCTGCCTGTGCAAAGCAGGGGTAATTTCTTTCTTTGTGGTTTGATTTGCTTCCCTTTGCATTCGCCACATTTTTGTATCTGCAGGCAACACAAAGTGCTGCCCCCCAGCCTGAAACAACTGTCTGGACCCACCCTGCCCCAGAGCATCCCCCTCCTCCTCCTCCTGCCCCACGGCATTACCAGCAGGCGGCGGGGGCAGGAATGGCACATCCCAGGCTGAAGAAAGCCACTGTCAGGACCCATCTGTGTCTGCTATCGTGGGGGACCACAAGCTCTATTAACCAGCTGCCCAGTGGGCCAAATTCAGTACCATCATCGGCTGGTTGTTCTTTACCCCTTGAAGGAACGGAGCAGTGTGCTGCTGTAGCACCACTGCAAACACTGCTCTGCTTCAGCTTTGTCCCTACGCGGTTAGACGCAGCCCAGAGGGTGAGCTGTGGGTGCTACCCAAAATCCACTCCTGTGTTACCCTCCCAGGTCCTGCCCCGGGAACAGCAGATGCATTCACTGAGAGGAATGGGAACAGCTCAAACCTGCCTCGGAATGTGCGCGGATGTGCCAGGGAACCAGAACAGCCAGATCCTGGCAGCTGTGCTTACCTAAGCAAGCAGGGATCCCCCGAGGAGCAGCTGCCCAAGCACCTTCCCACATCAATTTCCTGCAAAGATTTGCAAAACAAAGGCATGAAATTCCCCTGCAGCACCTCGCTGGGGACACCCCAGGGGACCGGCCGGCGGTCACTGCACCCTCCGTCCGCCCTCCATCCTCAGGCTGAACACACACCCCTGAGAAAGGGCAGCAGCGAGGCAAAGCTTGTAAGGGGAACTATTTTGGGGGCATACCAGTGGTTTTTTGAGTCAGAGGTCCCTGGGCACAACGGTATGTTGAAGTAGAGTCTCCACTGAACTGAGCTTAAGACATACTTAACAATTAAATAATTTTTAAAATAAATATCTCACTGCTCCCTTAATTGTTTTTTAAAGAAATCCTCACCCTAAAGAAAAGGCCATTTGTTACTTTATGGCACTGATACATACACAAATTAGCAGCAGTAAAACACATTTTATAGCATAAATGTGAGATTTTTACCACTATAGTTGCCAGGGTGTGCTTAGCTCTACCAGGGTGAAGCTGCCCATGTCAGAGCATCCACCTGGCTGTTCAAACCCCACGTGTGGGCCCAGCGGCACAGCTGAGCCCACCAGAGAGGAGGCCGAGCCACAGGAAACCAACCTTGAGCCGTTCCTCCCTGTGTCCCGCAGAGGTGTGCACGATTTCATAGTAATATTCCACCTGGGAAACGCGATAGCATTTTTCCTTCATTTCGCAGTTCTCCAGCGTCCAAACCACCTCCCCACCTTGTGGGTTTTTGACTAGAGCGGTGTTGAACTTTGTGGGCATGCAGAAAAGTCCATCTGCAAGGAAACAAGAAGGGAACTTAATCTGGGGTTGCATCCGAGGCCACTATGGCTGCAGCACCTTCACCACGGGTCTGCCGTGCGGCACGGACGCAGCGTCAGGCTCCGGCGTCCAGCACCTGGCGTGGAAAGTGCTGTTTTCTGTGTGAAGGTCCCCAGTTGAGAGTTTGGGGGTCATTCCTTCACCAGCTCAGGGCCTCAGCAATAGGTTTTGTTCCTCCATATCATTTTCAGACCACAGGGCAAAGGGAGGTTATTCTGGGTGCAAATTGTGAATCCTGCACCTGACCCTGTGAAAGCCCCATCTCTGGGGAGACAGCCTGAGCTATTACGCATTATCTTTGAGAAAAAAGGTCTTTGAACATAAAATATTCATGGCAGTGCTTTTTCAGAGACATGCTCTCACACCAGGGAGCTGGGGAACATTATTTAACATCTACTCATTCAGCATTTCTCTCTGGATTTGCCAGGGGGCTGTGCCCTGCACGGGCTTCTTGGATGCTGGAATCACTGTAGACAGCTCTCCCAGAGATATATTCCACCGGGCACCTCCAAAAGATTTGCTTTGGGCAGGGCTCTCAGCTCTCCATGCAAGCAGACAAGCTGGCCAGGGCTGAGGTGATGGAGGCAGCATCTCCCCATGTCAGCACAAGTTATTACATCTGCCCTACCCGCGTCGTGGGACAGAGGAAGGCTGGTACAAGAGGGGAGGAAAGGGGAGACAGGCAATGGCCCCGGTTCGGGGGGCACAGGACCAAGTCCTGCTTTGCCTTTTCTTTCCCTCTTCAAGCTTTAACTCAATGAACAATTCCCAGGGCAAAAAAAAGTTACGTTTGGATTTGACATACCTAGTCTGATTGTTAAGGAAGCCATGCAGAGAGCAGGGCGAAGGGGGGATTTGGGTGGACATGCCGAAAGCCCGCGTCTTCGCTGCCGTGTCACCTCCAGGCCAGGACATGCTGCCTCCGAGGCAGGTCCCAGCTGGCCCAGGCAGGGGCTCGGCAGCTCGAGAGGAGAGACAGAGGCTCCTCCAGCAGTAACTCATGTCCAGCTGGAAGGAAACAGGCACAGACTGTCCTGCCTGGCTCAGTTCTGCATAGAAAGAGACAGTTTATCTGCTAAACCTCCCAGCTTTTCTCTCCCTCACCAAGTAAATTAGGATTAAAATCTCCACTTCATGAGTTAGAGGAGGGGACGAAAGGTGGCTAAGATGATGGCTAAGTCAGTCTTGGGTTTTGGCTCTAAACAGGACCTAGTCCCAGCCCCTGGGTGCAGGTCCTTCAGGGTTTGTGTTTGGTTCCTGGCTTTAAAATGGTTGTGAAAGTTTCCTGCTGCCTCCCAGCTACTTCATCAGCTGCTGGAGGAGATTTCTTTGTTCCAGGATGGGGCTGTGTTTTCAGGGAGGGGAAAAGTGTTTTCTGAAAGCAAATCTCTCTGGGATGCCTTAAGAGGGGGACACAAGATGACAACCAATTTCTGGAAGCCAGTATTTCTGGGTAAGATTTTAACATCCTTCTCCAGGCCCCCTGCTCCCCTGATGTTGCCAGTCTTTAACATGACACTGAAACTGTCAGCCTGACTTTACAGGGGAAAATCCAGAAGGAAAGTGCTGAGACCTGCTCTAGGGCAGAGGCAAAGCTGGGGGCAAGTCCACATTTCCCAGCCCTGGGCCATTATCACTGAATGAGCCGCCGTCCATTAGCCACCCCAGGGACAACAGCATCGTCCAGCACCTTCCAGTCACACGTCTGGGAAGTAAATGCTGATTCTCCCACCTCTGGAAAAAAGCACTTCACACTGCCTAATTTTCTTTTCCACTTGCTGTGTCTTGCAGCTGGATTACACAAGCTGCAGGGCTGCGGGAGCGCTGATGCCTGTGTGCGGACCCTCCTCCAGCTCTTGGAGGATGGGATGCACATCCACAAGCAGAGTCCCTTGGGGTTTTGCTTTCTCCGCCACCCATCTGACTTCCCCAGCCCCTCTAGCTCAGGCCCCTTCGCTGCTTTTCAAGCTCACGTTAGGACTCGCATTGGTCTCTGTCCCTCTCTAGTGGCTGTTGTATGGCCATGTCACAGGAGCTGCCGGGAAGGTTTTAACGGGATGGTTTTAGATGCAGAAATGCCAATAAAATGACATCAAATTCCAGGAGAACTGATTTTATCAAGCAGTTGTGGAAAATCATTTCAACATGACTTTCCATTCTGACAAAACCAGATCAACTCATCTTCACTGATGTGATGCTCACATTATTTTATGTGTGAGCTCACAAGACAGCACACCAGTTCAGGATGAACCAGTTCAGCTTTATCCCAGTGGAAGGTTTTGACCTGTCTGGAATGATTTGGTTTGGAGTTTCCCTTTCCGAGTGATTTTTGAAACATCAGTGTAGTTCACTGGTGCTGAGATGAAAGGGCGTTTCAGACCGTCAGAAAGGAAACTCCATTTTTTAGGTTGCTAAGCGGTCTGTTTGCAGTAGAGCTTTTACCATCAGGTTGGTTTTCTTGCTTTGAGTGTGGGGGGTTGGAGCAGAGACCCCCCCGAGGTCCCTTCCAGCCTGGGTTACCCTGATTCTATGATCTCTGGTTAGAGGACGCTTCCCTGTAACACGAGGCAGTCGTATTTCCATCCTCACACCATGCACAGGGGCAGAGAATTACCATTTCACCTGCAAACCCGTGCTGTAAGGGCCCAGCAACAGAAGGGAAAAGAAAACCCAAACCTCTACAGTGTAAAATACAATCCCATTCCCACCTAAGGCAAAGAGGGTTTGCATAGCAGACCGTTATATCACGCTCTGAACTCTGGCGTTGGTGCTGGTCACACAGAAGGGCTTGTCCCCATATTCCTGGAGGGAGGGGAGCTCTCCATCGTTCCCATACCTGCACTGTAGGTCGGGTCAGAGCATTTCCCCACGTCAACTGTGACCTCCCAGGGGGAGTCTGGAAAGAAGGTTTTCAGAGCTGGGAGACGGAGACATTCCTCGGGGCACGTGCTGCAGTGACAGCTGTCGACCACCTCCACCTCCCGAACGCCTTCGAAGAGCAGGAGCCGCTCCACGTGCAGGCGGGCAGGCTCACAGCAGGAACCCAGGACCCCGCAGGGCAGGAACGCGGGGCTCCCGGCTGCGGCGGCGAGTCGGGGCGCCTGACCTGCAGCTTCACAGAACAGGGCAAGTGGCATATACACTGGTAAACACAGGTCACAGAGAACAACTTCCAGCATCAGCTCCCTAATAAAAACCTCTTCTGACCTAGAACTGACTCAGCTTTTACTCCTTTCTCCCTGCATGGTAGCACTGCGTTGTTGGGGTGCTGCTCTTCCCAGTAACACCCTGATATCAAAACTGTTCATTCCCCAAAACCCTGCTACAATCAGCTGAACTGTATTGGCTAAAGCAGTCCTCGTTTCACCCCAGGCTCCTGGTCTGAAGGGTCAGCATGATGACAGCTCTGGGGCATGAATGTGGACCTGCCTGCCTGGAAGATGTTGCACCAGCAGTGCCACAGTGGTGACAACAGTGGGACAAGTGGCAACAAGATTTTTCACAGTTACAGCCTCCCAAGCGAACACTCACAGGACACACACGTGCAGCACCCTGCAGAGCTTGTTTCCATTCCCTCTCCAGTGTTAGTTATCCTGGTGGAGATGGGACTTTAGGCAACGTCAGCTCTCCTGGGATAAGGAGAGCATCGCAGCCTGTGCATGGCTGTGTCCCCAAATGCATAGGCTCCTTCTAGTCCCTCCTAGGAGTGACACATGGCATTGATAAGGGAATGACATAAGCACCTCAAAGGCCAGATATTCATCATGAAATCACGGGTCCTGCCAGTTTTGCTCAACCAGGCAGAAAAAGGCCTCCAACCCCTCTACATATAGGACACCAGCTCTCATGCACAGCAGATGTGGCTGAAAGAGTTGGTCTCGCTGCTGGGCTGGGGGAAGACAGAAATACGCTTGGATGCTGCCTGGAGCAGCTGGGGAGGTGCTGTGATAGCCCTTCAGCTGAACTCTGGCCCTTCCTCCGCCGCGAGGTATCCAGCATCGCCAGATAGTTTCCATTTTTCTGGCCTGCATATTCCACTGCTTGCTGGCTAAGGGAGGACAAGAGGCTCAGTGATGGGTTTTCTGCAATGCGGAAGGCAACAACAGGTATTTTAAAACATGTACAAAATCACAGCCCCAGGCACCAGTGCATGACCTTCACCCAGACCCAACTGCTCCTGCAACGGGGATGACACAAACAACTTTTCTCACCTTCTTGCTTCTAAGGAAATCGAGCATGGAGGAGTGTCTCGAGAGCCCCAGGAGGCCGGGGTGCGGGCAGCTGATCCGCTGGGACAGGCAGCTGGACGGGCACTTTCCAACGTCCACGCTGACAGGACCGCCAGAGACATCTGTGAAACACAAGATTGACAAAAGGATTACTCCTCACTATTTGCATGATGCTGGGGAAGCCCAACCTCAAACCACGGCCAAGTACGACACAAACACTGAACAAAAAGACATGGTCCACCCCTGGGGAGGAGATTCCTTCAGCCTGAGCTCCTGCAGAAATCCCAGAGAGAAAGCCCTTCACTAGCGCTGCGCATGCGTCTACTGTGTTTGCAGACCAGAAGTAAAACATTTCATAATAGACTGGTAAGTGCACTACAGAATAAAAAGAATGCAATTAAAAATTCACTGAACAGTAGGTTTTATATTCTTTAGTGAGCTCATGAAAGATGGGGTGAGAATAGATGAATACATTGAGCAGCAAAGGGAAAATGTGAACGCTCAGCTGTCGCTGAACTGCAGGCCTTGAACGTACTGAACAAGCCTGAGCACCCAGCGGATCCAGGGCAGAAAGAGAAACCCAGCTCTCCTTGCCTAGAGCCCGATGAACCTGTTCATGGAGCTGCTTGAGCTGAAAACAAATCTGCTTCCTCCCCGCCCCCCAAATCCCAGTTTCACAGCCCCCCAAACCTGTTGCATTGCCACATTAGCACTACAGGCAGAGGATGGGAAGGTGGGAATGGGTGTGGGAACAGGGGAGACACGGGACCACGGCATCCAGGTTTAGACTGGCTTTCTCTGCTGTATTTTGAGTTTGCAAAGTATCAGCGGTTATTGGCTAATGGCTGTTTCTTCTGGAAATCCTTCTAAAATGAGCTATTTTTCCCCAATAGTGCTGTCCATACTGAAAGGGTTGATTGATGCAAATCCTCATTTCATCATGTAATAGGGAAGAAAACTGGCCTTAAAAGCACTCACTGAGTAGTTCAACACCACTATAAATCATTTACTTTAACCTGCTGGAGTTGTAGACCCAGTGTGTGCCGCTAAACTTTAATTCTGCATTGATTTAAAAACTGATCTTCAGTGTCAGTGCGAGAGACAGCCACCATCACCACGCTGCACGACACCAGGAAACACGTAGGGACATTTTAAACTCACATTTGGGTTATAGCTGCTGTTAGCTGCCTGAGGATTTCTTTGCAAGTGAGCAATGCAAGTGAGCCAGGTAGCAATTTGCAGCGTATTAGCATCCCTGTGGATGCTCCTCGCTCACAGAAGGGCGCAGACAGCTGGTCACTTTGCAAAGGACACTTTGCCAGCTGAAGACACCGTTAACCCCTGCTCTCCCATCCCACAGCCATACAGGCCATGTTTATTAGTTTTATCACTATCTATTACTATTTTCACTATTTTCACCATTATTTACTCTTCTAAAGTTGTTTCCTCTGGAGATGACAAGCTGTCACTGCTTGTGACAGTTCTTAATTTGGATATGATCATTTTATAATGCCTACTGTCCACATAAGAACCTGATATTTTGCGAACACTAAAGGCTGAATTTGTACAAGTACTGCTCTCATGCACTGAAAAAAACCCCTAAGAAACTTCAGATTTTCAGCCATGCAGTTAAAGCTGTTTTCACATATCTGTGCTAAGATCAGCTGAAGCTCATTTTATGTAGCCTTACTGCCACTGCAAGGGGAACTGAGACTAATGGCTACTCCTAAAGGCCACAGACTTTTTTCTGGTGAACAGATGGAGCTATTTCCTACTTTCTCTGCACAGTAAAGTCAGAACACCCTGTTGTCTTGCTGACAGCCCTTCCAATGTTAATCCCAGGAACCAAAATTCCACGGTAGTCCCAAACTTAGGCAGTACTAAACAGAGGCAAACACAAACACAGAATTCAACCACATTGCAGCACACTGGTACAGAAAATGAAGCCTCTTTCATGCAGATGAACAGACCTAGGGTCCAGGCTACTCATCAGTTCCTGTTCTACAAAACATGCTTTAAGCATTGGATTATCTGGGCGATGAGTCCCCAGCGTATTTCTGTCCTTAATCCCCTAAGGGAAAAGTCACTAGGTTAACTTCAACATACAGAAACATCCGAGGGATGATGGGCGGGATGTGAGTGGGGAAGCTTAAAAGATCCAGGTTTCTTGCAGACGAGGGGGGGAACTCACCATGCCCGACGTGGAGGAAATGGCTCTGCCTCCTGCAGCAGCCCCTCTCTGCGAACAGGTTCCCTTGCTCGTCCTCTCTGCTGATGGTTCCGGCACCTGCAGTCACAAACCACCACGCCCAGCATTACCCCAGTTATAATTCATCACCTTTCCTGCTTGAGCTGGGAGGAGGCACTGAGCACCGAGCACAAGTCCCCAGCCAGCTGCCGTCTTGAACCAAATGGCTTCAGCATAAGGAAGAGATTTAGTGTAGTTATACATGGACGTGACCCATTTGACCTCTCAGACCTGGCTACTTGGGCTAAACACCCCGAGAAAAGGCTGTGTTTAGCAGTGTTTTAGCGTAGGACATCAATCCCCTGCTGTCTTCTACTTCCACGTTACTGCAGTGCGAGCTTGGGTAAAAGGAGTAATCTCACACAGCACAAAGCAGCTCACAGGCACCAAACTCCCCAAAGATTTCTGCACAGCAGCTTCCTCCGAGACAAACCCTGAATTACTTGCTGAGGGCAGACAATCCTCCTTGCTGTTCACAGTGAAGCACTGTAGAAAACATACACCGTGCCCATACAGAAGCATCAGACGAATGAAGCCCGCGCACAGCCTCACACCCGCACGAGCCCTTTTCTCTCCTACGCATGAGGCCAAAGCAGCACCAAAGACAATGAGAAGGAAAAAGGAACTTACTGGCAAAGATGGGAGCATGCAAGAGCCCTGCAAAGAAGACTACAGCTAGTGGGTCCTGCATACTGCACCTTGGGAAACACAAAAAGGTCTCCAGTATCTCCGATACTTATACTGAGCCCTCCCTCAGCAGGCGAGAAGGTGAACAGCTCAGAGACAAATGGGTTTGCATATCGCCAGCAAATGTCTCCGGACTGTGATCTGATCAAACACCTAAGCAGCCCGGGCAGTGACGGCATCTCTCCCACAACTTGTCTACGGGATCAGGCTTTGAGCAAACTTCAAAGTGTTTCTTGAGAGCAACTGATTTTGCTCTCAGCCTGGGGAAGCTCCCTTGGGGGTCTTTGTTCTTACCACCACTTTCAAACTAATTAAGTTTGTGGTGACTTGGGAGTCACTTTCAAGTCCCCTCATTTGAAAGTAACGTGCATCCTTCATCCTCACTCATCGCATTCAATGGCCTTTTTATCTAGGGACAACCCTCTTTTGTCCCTCCGCAACACCAAAACTGAGACAAAGCTGGCTCTTCAATAAAGATGGCAACACGCTAGGACTCAGCCACATCAGCAATGACAGCATGTTCCCCACAACTACACGGAGAGGCCTGCAGCTCTGTTTTTACCTCTTTTCAGCATGACTGAGCCCTGGAGCCAAGAGGAGGCATCTTTCTTTCTTTCTAGCTTGTTAAATACATGTAGGAAAGTACTAGTCTCCCAAGTCCTGGAAACAGTAGGGGCACAGATAGCACTTGCGTGCTGTAAGGGACTTCCACAGACACGCTGGCTGAGGGCAGCGGTATGTCCTGAACACTCGCTGCATGTGGCTCTTAATTACAGAAGTTAGGATCTCTGCACCGATTTGGCCAAGTGCACGTGGCAGGGACTAGATCAAATTCCCAGAGAATTTTTTTTTTGCCAGATTCAGGAATGAGAGCACACAAGAGGACAGTGATGGCAACGTAATGCATCTGACACCATTCTGGCATTCAAAATAGGGGTTTGGGTGGGGGTTTTTGGCTACAATTACTTACAGGTGCAGCAATCACAGAAATTTATGGAAGCTGTACACCCCTAGGAACAAGCCAAGTCTCCCTGGAGCTCACACATAGTTCCTGGAGGACAGCTGGGCTTCACTGGGATAGATGCCTTTAGGAAATAATTAGCAAAAGCAAAATGCTATTAGAAGACATCCTTTCCAAACTATGCCATTTACCACAGTGCTACAGGAACACCATCCCCTTTGTCCCAGCAGCACGGAGGAGAAATCAGGACAGTTGTTCAACAACAACAAAAAAATTTAATTGTGTTTGGCCAAGAAACAAACATATACAAAGAAAAATACATCTCCATTAAAAAAAAAAAATCCACCATGCCTGGGCATCTGAGCCGAGCCACCCTCTATTCACAGCTTTGGGGTGCTGCAGAGTACCTGGAGAGGCAGGGACCGCTACTCTGAGCAACTGCCGTGTGACCTGGCCAAAGCTGGAGAGCAGTCTGCACCATGGTGGCAGGGCACAGTCAAGTGACATACAAAATATTTATGAAAAAATATGCATTTTAAATAAAGAACTTAAAACAACTTAAACTTCATATAAAATATTATGGTTGCCATTTCAGTGTCTCAATTCTAGGAACTATTTTTGAACTCTCAACGTCCTCTTTTCCACCCCACGTCCAACTCTGCAGTCTCTTTCTCCACATAGCTCCGTCTCTATCCAACTTAGTCCAAAGTACCTAAAAATGAAAAAAAAAAAAATTGTAGTCTCAGGAATCAGAAATGCAGTTATGTGAACAAATGAAAGTTGTTTACAAGCTGCCAAAGGAATATGCAGTAACTTTTTAAAGTTTAAGCAAATCACACATGACTAAAACCAAATCTAGCTAAAAAGTATTGTACGTGTCTTAGGGTCATCTTGATTTGTGTTTCACCTCTCAGAGAGGGACATAACAAGTTACACTATTAATTATTAAAGATGTGGAAACAGAGGGCTCTGCAAATGATTAAGTTCTTTCTTTCCCAAGAAGATTACAGAAAATATTGAAACCAAGCGAAACCAAGTAGAAACTCACCTTCCAAAAAAGCGAATTCATCAATAGCTTCAATAGCATTATCTGCAAAGCAAATTGAAAACAATTAACATAGATAAACTGACTCCATATTTGCATCTGCTTCAAATAGCAGCATCTGAAATTACACCACAGTACAGTGACCAATTTCAAAGAGGTTTACTTGTTTTGGAGCTGGTGTGTGAAATTATTAGCGTAGTATTTGGTACAAGAGAAGTTTTTCTCTCCCATCTTCAGAGAAAGAAAGAGAAGCACCTATGATTGCTTCATCACACCGGGACAGGTAGAAAAATCCTCCATCCTAGCAACCCTTTGCTGAGGATAGCACAGAACATGCTCTCATACCCAGGTCTTTTCTCTGCAGAGTTTTCCTTTTTCCTTGCTGAGCGTACACGTAAGCATCTTTGGCTATGGTTTCAACAAACAACTCCTGCAAAGCAAAAACAAGAGAGTTTCACACAGGGGATGAGAGAGGGAAGAGAAGAATATCCTGAGGAAAGGAAAGGTCCTAAAACACTTCAGGGAGAAACCAGAATTTCCATCTTAACATTTCCCCTTTCCAATAAATGGCTCTGAAAATAACAAATTAGATTGTTGGACAGTGATGCAGATGAGAAGAAACAAGGGAGGAGAAAAGGCCGAGAGTGTATTGAACAGAGATGGTTCCTCTGAACACGTCTGGGAGACCAGCTACACACCAGCTGCTCCCAGGGCACCTTCTGAAGGAGGAAAGGCGTCCTGCGCTCAGTGCATGAAGTGGATTGAGCACGACCCTCCTTGCGTGCCACCCAGCGGATACCCCAGCTGCGGGAAGCAGATGCCCAGCAGCAGGCCTAGGAGTTACTGCAGGGAGACGCCGAAAGGGAGAGACCAGAGTCTACACACAGATGCTTTCACATGATGCCAAAGCCATCCCACCAAACACACCTTGCCTGTGCAACGGGAGACACTTTCCAAAGGAGGAAAAAAACCCCTCTGTTACACATTGCTCCGATTTGCACATCGCAAACCCTCAACGTGCGATCAGGGTGAGCTGGAAATCCACCCGAGCGGGCGCAAAGCCGTCTGGCGGACGCAAAGCCCTGGCACTTCCCTGAGAGCAGGTTTCCACAGCCACGTTCACATCGTGGAGACAGCAGCGACCTCAGGGCGTTTCTTCCCGCCACCGGGGCAGGCTTCGGCGGGATCCCTGACGAAGGGAGACATGTTGCCACTGCGGGCAGCGCAGCCGGCTTTTCCCGCAGCCTCCCCAGCCTTCTGCCGGCAGTGCCGAGCGGTAGCAAACCCGGCACCTCCCCCGCCGCCAGGATGTCCACCTCCACGGGCAGCAGGGCGAGGGCAGGGGCTACTGTCCCGCTTCCCAGCGGGAGAGCTTGGGACGGGTGCCCAGCTACCCTCGCTGCCCGCGGCGGCTCTGCCTGCTGACCGGACAAGGCATCAGTTGGAAGAGCTGGGAGAGGAAACGCCTCAAACCCTCCGAAAAAAGAAAAAAAATACTTAAAGCCAGGCAAGCGGCTCCACGTCCCACAGACGCCGAGCGCCGGGGGCTGCGGCCCCCAGGACCTCCAGCGCCGGCCTGGCGCGGCCCAG
>NW_008824671.1:304422-309263 GCF_000699105.1 Pygoscelis adeliae | reverse complement strand
GGGATCAAACCCTCCAGTGCCCCCCTTGGGCACCCGCCACCCTCCACAGGACCCCCAGGGCTGCCACCCTTGGCCAACACATGCCCACCCCAGCCTTCCCCACATCCTCGACGCACTGTCTTATCCTTAACACCACCCGCAGGCGGGAGCCACCGCGGGCACTGCTGGTGGGATACCTTCCCAAAGGGCTGGCGGGACGTGCCACCCCAGGGCAGGGACATCAGCGCCCGCCTGCGGCTGGCCCAAGCATCCCTGCCACAGGGCTTGACTCAACCTTTCAGACCTTTCCTGCCTTTGAGGCAACAAACAGTGAAACCAGGACGTTTCAACACAGAGATGGCCCAACTCGGCGCCACGCTGTGCAGAGTGCTTCCCCTACTTCCCGGCGGAGCTCAGCTCTTCAACAGAGCAAATGTCCCCTGGGTTTGGATACGCTGGAAAGCTGTAGCCCTTGCCCCAACCCTCCTTTGCTCCTGCAGAGCTCGGCTGTGCAGGGCTGTGCTGGTTTTGCCGTGCAACCCCCATGAATCGCCTCCACCCTCTGCAGGTCCTGTGGGGCTCTGAAGACCTGACCTGCAGGTCCACGTCAGCCACTGTCAGGTGAGAATGTAACCTGCCCTCCCGGTCCTTGCAGCAGCCTGTCCCTCGCATCCCGGAGTCGCTCCCCAAACTCCAGGCTCTTTTCTGGATAAGACTGTCTTGTGGGTGGCGGGGTTTGGTGGGCTTCAAACTTCTCAAGAGCAGCAGAGTCCAAGCTGCTGGTGCAAGGAGCAGCTCTGCGGCGGGTGCATCAGGAGCAGCGGCTGCTGCTGCTGCTGCTGCTGCTGCTGCTGCTGCTCCTCCTCCTCGTCATGCTGTTTCACGGTCAGGCTACAGCAACTTCCTGGCATTGCACACAGCTTCTCGACAACTGTTAGGAAAGAGCTTCTGGTTTCAGGGGAGGGGGACTTGGGAGAGTCTTGCCTTGCACAAGTCCTTCTGCTTGAATGCCTCCGGTGGCCTTCAGAAAGGAGGTGAGCACGCAGGAAAGCATCTGCTGATGGAAAATGGTGAGTAAGAACCGGACCTGGGCTACGCTGGACCTGGGGACGGGGCACAGGGAGCAGAGCCATGTCTCCTGATTGGAAAGGCTTTGGCGGTGTGCTTGCGAGGGATCCTGCCGAGACCCTCTCTCCTCCTGGAAGACAGAGTCCTGCTGTATGTCTGAGCTGGTCGGAGCTTCAAAGGTCTCTGACCAGTTCCTGGCTGAGCGCGAGATTTGCTGGGTGACATCGGGCTGGATATAAAATCTGTGAAAGAGGAGGAGGCCACACTCTGCCGCTGAGTCCGGGAGAGCAGACACCAGTGCAAAATGTATTGAAAAAGTTGGAACTGATCATGGTGACGGTGCGGCTGTATCCCACAGGTACTCCTGGGGGCTTTGTGCAAGTCCCAGCTCATGGAACGGCTCCAAAATTGATGGTTACAAACCTCTGAAGCATTCAGGTGCCAAAAATCCCAGCGGCATGTTTGGGAATCTGGAAAAAGTTGCTTTTTTCCAGTAGTTTGGGTGAAAGCCCCACTGCCTGGTGTGCAGGAAACAGCGAATTCGCACTGCTCTACCACAGGCTCCACTCGGAGTGCTGCATTTGCGGCGTTTACCGGGCAAATTGGGGTGACTGCCTGGGGATGCGAGGGGAACTTGCACTTATTTAGGTATATATATGTTTGAGCACTTATGTCTAAAAATATTGCGCTAGCTTCTTTGCATACTAGCCTTTCTGTTGTGAAAGAAAAAAATTACGCAAGAACAAACCCAGACTGAAATCCCAGAGGCAGGAGAACTTCAAAATCAAAGCCTACGGCCTGCTGAGGGCAAGTGGAGCAGTCAGCTCCGGTGCAAAGGGACACTGTGGTCCAGGAACAAGGGGGTGGGAGAAAGATGGGGGAGGGCAAGATGATCTCTCCCATAAGGTCCATCTGAGAAGCTTAGGGAAAAGGTAACCCCATCCTACCTGACCTTTGTGCCGTACCTTGAACCTGGCACTCTTCTTCCAAAAGTCATCCAGATTCCTCCTGGCAGCCTTTCTCTGAGGCTTCAGAAAAAGGTGCTTTTTGGTGATTCAGGAAGATGGAGGCAGCTCTGCGCTGCGGCCAGCGTGTCCCAGTTCACGTGTGCACGGTGTGAGCAGCACAGGAAACACACTGGTCAGAAAAGTAGGGCAGATCTGCTGCCTCTTGGCCTTTTTTTTTTTTTTTGCATGCAGGTTTTGGCAGGATGAGTTTCAGCAGCGCTGTCCCGGGTTTTCTTCCAGGGAGGGATGCTGACAGCTCTGTGTGGTCTCTCCCACCAACTGGATGATCTTAAAGGTCTTTTCCAACCTAAATGATTCTATGATTCTATGACTGCCATGGGTTCACCACTGACTTCATGGGAATCAGGACCAGGGCAAGGCAGGTTGCTCCCATCTGAGCCCTGGGCAATCTCTAGATCTCAAATTCTGCCCTCAGGAGCTTTGCTACTAGTAGGGTATAATCCCCCACCGCATCCCTCTGTTTTGATGGTCCCTGGTAGTGGATGAAGGGTGGATCAGACCAAAAGACTCTATGGAATGCCTCCTGGATTCCCTCATGGTGGTGAGACCTGTTCCTGATCTGGTGCAGCCCAGTGTTGTTTTCTCAGACACATTCCAGGACCGCTTTGAGCAAAGACCACATTTCGTGGAGGAGGCTTAGTGTCAGGCCATGTTGAAGAAATACTGAATGCCCCAGGGGGCTCTTTGACTCGTTTTCCTCCGTGGTGTTTTAACTGGAGCTTTTCTTAATAGTTGCAGACACATCTGGAGGGGAAAGAGGCCGTGGTGAGGCACCTACGGGCAAAGCTCCAAGGGAACAGAAAAGACCCTGCCGAAGTGGGCAGCTGGCCGGAGAGTCGCTCTGCAGCGCTGGCTGCAACAGAGCCAGGACAGACTCCAAGGGTGAGCCGCCTCCTGAGCCTCCCCGGACCAGGGTGGTGGACTTCAGCAGAGCTTCTCCATCTCACAGTAAAGGTCGGAGCGTGGGACAGCATTTGCCTCCTCATCCCGTCTTTGAGACCCCAGAATGGATGGTGCGACTGAAGAAGGGGATTGCTCAAGACACCAGCTTCCGCCCAGCCCCTGCAAAGCCAGGAGGAGGAGACGTATTGAACAAGGAGGTGGGAGCCACCTCCACTCCTCCCCAGAGAAACCCAGCCCAGCAGACATGGCCACTCGCCAAAGACAAGGGTGCTCCAGTGGTTCCTGCCAAAGGCGCAGCTGTTGCAGCCTCCCTGGACACTGCGGGAAGCCTCCACGGGACAGGGCACCCAGCTCTGCCTCGGAGGAAGCCTTTGCCACACGTCAAGGCGCTGGGACCGAGGCCGGCCAAGCCCAGGCGCCCTCCTGTTGTGGATCTGGAGAAGTTCGGTGCGGCTGCACATCCTGGTACACCCGTCCGTCCTGCCGTGGAGCCACCGAGGACTGCTCAGCCAGGTACGGCCAGGCACCTGCAAGACCCCAGCAAAGGCAGCCGCTTGTTCAGGAAGGAAAGTCTCCCCAGTCAGAGTCTGGAGCTCCTGGGAGATGGAAATATTGGGGGGGCTGATGGAGAGATGGGGGCTGGTAATGCCAAAGGGGCTTTTCTAGGCATAGCATGTGGAAAGGAATGAGAGAGGACAGCAGGTGAAGAAACGAAGAGGACTAAGTGCCCTGTCCCTGGCTGGGGATAGGTATCAGGCTCTGGGGTGCTTGTAGGGAATAGGGCTGGAGTAAGTAACGTGAGGGATGCTGACAAACTGGAGTGAGCCCAGTGATGCACTGGAGCTGACAAACTGGAGTGAGCCCAGTGATGCACTGGAGCTGACAAACTGGAGTGAGCCCAGTGATGCACTGGAGATGACAATCTGGAGTGAGCACTAAGATGATTAGGGGCTAGAGCATGTGAAGAAAGAGAGGCTGAGACCCAGGCTTGTTTGGCCAGGAGGAGAGCAAGCGAAGGGGAGATCCTCTCACCACCCACAGCTACCTAACGGGAGGAGAAGATGGAGCCAGACTCTTCCCAGAGGTGCCTGGGAGCAGGACCAGAGGCAACGGGCATGAGCTGCAGTAGGGGAAATTCCAGTTAGATATTAGGAGAAGTTTCTTTCCTGTGAGAGCAGTGCAGCCCTGCAGCAGGCACCACGGAGATGGGTATCTCCGTCCTTGGAGGTATTCAGTTGTCACCTGGATGAGGCCCAGAACAACATGCTGCAGCTCTGAGGCCAGCCCTGCTCTGAACAGGAGGTTGAATGACACTCCAGAGGTCCTTTCCAACCAGTCCAACCTTGTGTGGCTGTAAGACCAAACAAGCCTGACTGGTGGGAAGCAGAGCTGGTCTCCATCTCATGGGCAAGAAGCACTTACACACCCTTTGGCCAAGAGGCAGACGCTCTCTGAAGCTGGCAGCATGTTGCCTGCAACACCGTCTGCTTCCAAGCCTGAGGGAGCTGCCGAGACTCCCCAGGCACAGCCACAGCTATGGCCACTGGGGCCATGGTGGCGGCTTGGTGTGCCCTCCTTACCGGCTGTCTGTGGGACGCAGGGCTTGGTGCCTCTTGGACGTGGCGGTTCTGTGTTCAGCATGACCCCTGCCACGCTCCACAGCGGCCTTCTAGATCTAGGCAGATTTGTTGGTTTCTAACAGCTGCCACGCTGCTAATCCACACTCTGGATGATGAAACTCATTTCAAATCCTGTTTCTTCCTCAACTCCTCTAAGTTCTTGTTCACCACCCTGTTTAAAGGATGGTTCCTTATTAACCAGCTCATGCCATAGCCGCGGGGTAGAAGGCAACCATGAGAGTAG
>NW_008824671.1:299473-304388 GCF_000699105.1 Pygoscelis adeliae | reverse complement strand
GGTTTTTGTTATTATTATAAGATGTTATTATCGTATTAGCACTCAGAGGCCTTTCTCAGGCCCGGCCGTGCCATTGTGCTGAGAGATGCTCATCCACCGAGACTGGCCTCGGCCCTGGGCTGAGTGTCCCTGGCAGAGGGGTGAGTGGTCTGCTCTCTGCATGTCCTACAAACCAGCAGTTTTCAAGTATTTATTTGTCTCATAGCTACTGAGACAAGTTTGAACACCTAGAATTACACCCCCACCCTGCTTTGGTTATTTTTGTTAATTTTTAGGGCAATCGTACAATTTTTAGGGCCTGGTATATGATTGCGCATTACTTGGTACAATAACCCAGCAGAGCTGCGATGTTGTACCGCCGATCTTCGTGACGGTTGTTGGTTGGTCTGGTTGACCAGGCTGGTGACAGCTACGAGGCTGGTGATAACAGGATCTTAGCAGGGATGTAGATATGCCGGCAATCGTACAGGGTCCAGCAGCACGTTCTGGCTGATGATGCTCCTGAGCACATGGAGATATCCAGGACTTGCCCTGACTTTGGTACAGATCTGGAGTTTAGGGTTTTCACCACATTCAAAATACCCATTTTGGCCTCTTCCCCTCCTCTTTCGTCACTGGTCCAGGGAGAAAGTAACGTTAGGGACATAAGAATAGGAAAATATATATTAAAACTCCCCAGTGAGCTCCCCAGTGAGCTGTTCCCCAGCACGCTGGGAAGGGAAGAAAATCCTCAGATGGGCCGTGGAGTAAAAACTCCTCGCTGGATCCAAATATGCAGTCAGTTTTATCTCCCTGCATCCCTCTGCACTGAATCTAGCCCAGGGCGGCCCTGACCCTCTGGGTGGGTGATAGAGTCGAGGAGAAAATGTGAAATAATCCCTCACTGCTCCCTCCTGTTCCTGTTTTTACCGTAGGTTACCTGAAATCAGGCTACGTTGCATCAGCCCCAGCGCGGTTCCCATTGCAGGATGGTGTGAGTGTAACAGGGTAAGGACTGAGGCAGCGCTTTTATTCTAGGTGGTTTCCAGGCTGTCCTGACCCAGTGGGAAGGGCACAAGAGGGGACAGCAAGAGGGTCCTTGTGTTTTCTTGCCTGCTCCTGGAGCCCAGCGTGGGACGGCACCTTGTGCAGGCAGCTCCCATGGTGCAAAGTGCCGTCCTTCGTGACCTGCATTACCGCACAGGTCCAGCTGCTGCCATCGCACCCCGCCGCCCATCTCCTGCATCCCAGGCTGCTGTGCCGCATCGCCGAGCCTTGCGAGGAGCTGCTGGCACATGGCACAGAGCTGCTGTCCTGCTCTGCCCCTGACCCAGGGCCAATACAGGGGTGCGGGGATTAACGGCACGGACTCTGGCAGGCAGCAACCAAAGACCTTTATTGCTCTATATTAGGGTAATTTATAGCAAGCAGAAGTGTCCACGCGCTATCCGCAGCCTGCAGATAGGTTACAGCCTTGTGTTCACGCGCATCTATGCTCCAGCGGATAGGTCTGCTCTTCCTGACCATACAGCATGACTTCATGGTCCTTATCTTGTTTACTCCTTTCCAGCAGCTCATTCCTTTCTTCCTTATCTTCTGCCTGCGTGCTTTCTCACGGGTACAGCACCTGCTCATTAAAACCGAATTCAGTAATGTCCATAGTTAAAAATCCTATCCCCACACATGGGCAGCCCACCCTCCTCCTGGCAGCCTTGCTCCTGCTCTTGGCCCCCAGTGCTGTCACTGCAACAGGGCTTCCTAATGGCTGTCTGCCTCATTGCAGGGATGAAGATGAGCTATACGATGACGTAGAGCCCGTTGGGCTGCTCAGGAGAGACCAAGGCTTTCTGCTGCCCCCCGTGTCCCGGCCGCCAGCGTATCCTCACCCTGGAGGAGGTAGGCACAGGAGGGGCTGGGCTGCTGGTTGGGGTGAACGCTGCAGCTCAGAGAGCCTCGAGGCCCTGACGAGCCATGGGCAGCAGCAGAGCCCACGCTGAGCCCGCTGCTCCCATGCACAGGAGAGGTTTCTCTGCTGCCTTGTAAATGAGCACGGGAAACCCTCATCGCCCCCGCGCTCAGGGGGCAAACTCAGGGTTTTGGCCCAGGAGGAGAAAGCTCTTGCTGCTGTTTCAGACTTGTGTCCTGTCTCAGCGGGTGTCTACACCTTATAGCAGCCTCACAGCAGCACCTCTCCTGGGGTTTGGTTTTACAGGTAGAGATGCTGGTCGAGCCTCTAACAGGGTTGCCTTGCTGACAGCTGCACAGAGGTAACCGGGGTTTTTACTCTTTCTAAGGGTCCCAAAATGGCCAGGGCTCCTTGCTGCTTTGACAAAGCTGGTGGTTTAATGGTCTCTGCTGGGCTTGTGATAGAAATGTCCATAGTGAAGAGCACAAGCGGCAGGTTTAAACCTGGCCTGAGAGCCCCAGCAGCCCTGGAAGGAGGCACCTTTGGGTGCTGGGGGGGAGGTGGTGCAGGGAAATGCGATGGGGCAGCAGCTGGGGTGGGGGAGAAGGGGAAGGGAGGGAACAGAGCGTGGGGTCACCTGAGCTTTCCTGTGACTCACAATGACTCTGCAGAGAAGCCCAGGTCTCCCAGAAGATGAAACCAATGACACTCAAGGAATGCAAGAAGGAAGAGAAGGCAGACAGGGAGTTTCAGAAGAAATTCAAGGTGAGCAGCGAGCGATTGCTTATCCCTCTAAGCTCCCCCTCACCTCCTGGGAAGGGCGCAAGGCAATGGCAGGGAGGAGCTGTGCGGTGCAGAGACCAGCCCATACCCAGGTCACACCTGCCCTGTTCCCCACTGAAACATCCCCAGATCAGACCGGTCCCCCAGACCATTTGGCTAGAGAGAGATCTGCTTTTTCCAAGAAGCGAGAGCGGTTGGAACTGCCCAGCTCGCATTCCCCTGGGGTGGCTGCCGAGCTGCAGCACTGCTGTTTGTGTTTCAGTTCGAAGGAAGCATCAACATCCTGACTCAGATGATGGTCGACCCCGCAGCAACGGAGAAGAGGGGTGGAGGGAAGAACCTGCCGCTGAGACGAGGAGAAATTCTTGATGTCATTCAGTTTACAAATCAGGATCAAATCCTCTGCCGAAACAGCCAGAGGAGGTGTAAGTCTGTGGGGGCTGAGGCTTTGCCCGCAGCGGGGATCACAGCACATGAAGTTTTGGGAACAAGTTTCTTTGTGTGCACACACTCCAGCAGGAGACATCCCCTCGCTGTTGGACAGACCTGACATGTACCCTGGATCTCAAATGTTCCCACTACTCTTTGCACAAACGTCCTGCTCTTCCTCCCGCTCAGCACCAGCATTTCTGCTGTTAGCTGGGCTTGTCATCTCCCTCTGCTAAAAGCCTTCACAGTTCCCGGAGCCTCTTGGCCACCAGCCCAGCACATCAGGCTTTGCTGGAGGCATGGACTCCACAAGCCATGTTTGCACCAAAGGATGCTCAGGCGAAATGGGCTGCAGATCCCCCAGGCAGAGAGATGGGGATCAGGCTCTTCCCAGCCAGCTGCCACCCAGCCTGGCAGGCTCATTCCCTGCATTGCCCCGAGCAGGTTCCTCCCAGGGGTCCAGCTCGGCTTCCCAGAGCCGGGCTCCTCCTTGCCCCCAGCTCTCCCTGGGGATGTGAGATGTTGCTAAACCCTGCCTGTCTTGGGCAAGGGCAGGTGCTGGGGTGAGACCTTGCTCGTGCCCCAGCTCCTGGCACAACCTGACATGCTTTCCCTTCCTCTGTTGCAGATGGCTACGTGCCCCGGGCCGTGATGCTACACCTGTGAGTACCTCTTCCCCAGCCCCTTCCTCCTCACTCCATGAGCTGTTGCAATTGCCCAGCGAGTGCCCAGCACCGAACCAGCCCTGGTCGTTGAGTGCCAGCTCCAAACCATCCAGCCCAGGCAGTGTCCATAAGCATAACACTGGCTAGTTACTCTGGGGGTGGAATCTGCCATTTCTGGTGTCAGGAGAGGTTCTGGCACTGGGAGCAAATTCCTGGGGTGCTGTGAGCCCTCCCCAAGCAGTGGTCCCTCACGTGGGACCTGCCCAGACACTGTTCAGATGCTGCTGGTGGCACGGTGTGAGAGGCCAGCGCTGCCCCTCTGCGTGGCCGGTCTGCAGCTCCCGGCAGCCTGGGACGGGGCCACTGTCCGTGCGCAATGCGAGAGGGGCCAGAGCCGTGCCCACCCCAGGCCGGAGGATCCTGTCTCTGTGGGGAGAGCACGAGGCTGGGAGGAGGCGAACGGGGCTGCGTGGTGGACACCAGAGCCCGTAGACATGTTAGGAGAGACGGGACAGATGTGGCAGCAGGAGCTGGCCCTTGCTTCAGTGTTGGGAGGCGGTGGGGACATGGGAGACCAGACTGCTCACGGCACCCTGTCTTTTTTCTCGCAGGGACACTGACATCTATGATGACGTTGAGATTTACGGTAGGTGCAGAGGGAACCACTGCCATAGCCCCTTCACCAAGCGCTGGGTGCTGCTCCCTGACATGGGCATGCAGCAGCGATCCCCATGCCAGCACCAGGGCCTCCTCTCCTGCCCCCTTGCCGTTTCCCCAGCTTCCCCCTCTCCCCTCCCTTTCTGTGATTCCTCTCCCTCTCTCTGGGACATCCCTTCCTTTCTCTCAGTTCCACACAGGTCCTCTTGTTCCTCCGTTTCCAACTGTTTGGACTTCCCCACACCCTTTCCCTTCTCAGCTTGCTCCCTCCATTCGCTGCCAGCCCCAGGGACCCTTTGATGTCCTTTGAGATGTCCCTGATCCCCCAGACAACTCAGGATGCCCTTTCCTGAGCAGTTGCTTACTCACAGCATGCAAACTCCATCCCCTGGCTCACAGACGGCTCTGAAGATGGAGCTGAATAGAGACAACTGTATTTTAGAATCACAGAATCATAGAATCGTTAAGGTTGGAAAAGACCTCTAAGATCATCCAG
>NW_008824671.1:295698-298861 GCF_000699105.1 Pygoscelis adeliae | reverse complement strand
TGTGGCCGAAGTGCAGGACCCAGCACTTGGCCTTGTTGAATCTCATACAGTTGGCCTGGGCCCATCGATCCAGCCTGTCCAGGTCCCTCTGCAGAGCCTTCCTACCCTCCAGCAGATCAACACTGCCGCCCAACTTGGTGTTGTCTGCAAACTGACTGAGGGTGCACTCAATCCCCTCGTCCAGATCATTGATAAAGATATTGAACAAGACTGGCCCCAAAACTGAGCCCTGGGGAACACATTAGCTGTGGTGATGAGCAAACATTTTATCTAATTCTGCCTGGCAGGTTGAGCGATCCGTGCTAAAGCCAAAGGCACAAGACAGCACCAACAGAGACCTCCCCACGGGCTGAAACATGAAAAGCACTATATGCCACGCTCCTGCTTTGGAAGGAGCTCTGCTTCCTCTGAGATAGCCTGCAAAAGCCACCGTGTCCCTGCCGAAACAGCAGCAAGGCTGTTCAGCACGCTGTGGGGCTGCAAGAATCCTGTCCCACAGGGCAGGGGTTTCAAAGACATCCTCAAGTCAAGCCTTCTCTGTGGCTTTGTTTTGTCTGTGTAAAATATGGCAATGGTTTGAGAGGGTTTTGTGGTCTTATTTGTGGGTGGGTGGTTTAAAATCTGGGCCAGAGAGGTTTTAATATTTCCTCATTCCCAGAACATCCTCAGCCTGGGAACAGCGCTGTATCCCTAAACCCACCCACCCCATCCGTCAGCTGCCTTCTGCACCGCTCTCCCACCTCAGTGAGACTCCTGGCCTGAGCCAGAGACAAACTAGACATAGAAATACGCTAAAATATCGTGGGCAGCAATGATTATTGACCAGGCATCCCAGCAGCATCCCGTGGCCTTGCGGGAGCTCCCCTGCAGAGCTGGCGGGGGCGTGGATCTGTTGGGGTAGTTATTCCTGTGGGTACATTCAGCACCATCCGTCGGAGCCTTGGGCTGACAGTCTGTGCAGATCACCACGGGAAATTCTTCGATTAACTGGGAAACAGTCTTCCTTTGCAAGCTTTGCCCTCACAAAGCCCGTACAGATGCGGGGTAGGACGGGGGTGCACTCGCAGCCAGTGGGAGCACAAATCCTGTGGCAGCCTCCAGTGGCAGGACCCAGATCCTTTTGGATCAGGAACTGTGATGGGAAGGGAGTTCCAGGGCTGAATCCCTGCTCTCAGCCCGCAGCACATGGCCCTGATCCTGGGGGTGGAGGGTTAACCTGGGATGCTGGGTTCGGCACCGGCACCGGCAGGATGCCAAGCCCAGATTAACCAGTTGAAGACGTCACTTTCCATTACGGGAAAGGCTCCCAAATAGCCCCGAAGCTTTTGGTCCTGGAGATTAGCCACCAGCACGCTCGGCTCCCAGCAAAGGGCAGGGGTCTGTCGGCGCAGTGGTGCCCGGGGCAATGAACAGGGACGGGAGCTGCTCCGAGGGGCACCGCCTGGGTGGCTGAGGACGACCATGTGGGAGCGGGGCAGGAGAGCTTTGCTGAACTCACTGTCCTCGACCTTCCTGCATGTCTGGAAGTGGGTACGGGCTTCCTGGCATAAAAATGGCCTCTTGGCCCTGTCGATGCTGTCGGTTGCCACCGGGTGCCTCCTGGGGTTCCTGCTGCGGAGGCTGGAGCTGACGGAGCTGGTAAGCCTGGCTGGGACGGGGATGGGAGCAAGGGGGATGGAGTGGGGCAGTTGGGGTGACCAGTCCTGGTGCCAGCAAGACATCACCACCAAGGGCCCCAGACGGGCACAGCCCCAAAAGCAAAGGCTCCTGCCCGAGAAAACCACCTCAGGGCAGGTTTCTCCCTATGGCTTTTTTTTTTTTTTTTTTTTGACCATGATGCTGCCAACAACTGCCAAAGCTGCAGGACAAATCCTGCCTCCCTCCACTGGGAGTGAGGGGATCCAGGACAGACCCCATGGGGCTGCAGGAGCCTCCAGGTGGGATGGAGATAGGAAAGGGGGGAATGGATGCTCGGCTGCCGGACGCTCGGTAACGGGCTCCCCCCAACACAAACAGCAGCACTGGGGTCCAAGGGATGAGCTCCTCCTGTTACTCTCCCCAGCTGCGCAGATGCTCAACCAAAACACGTTTCCACTCTCTGGAGAAGGCCCAGCAAATAAATACAGGGCTGATGGAGAGCCTGGGGGGCTTCCAGGGGTCACCTTCCTCTGAGGACCCTTGGAGACAAACGCATTGGAGAAAATGCACCTAAAAGGTGCGTTCGCTTGGTGGTTTCTAGGAGCATTGCGCTGTTAAAGGTCACCACATTAAAATCCACATGGTTTTAATGACATCAGGCATCTTGGCTGTGGCTCAGCCCTGATCTTCGGCCAAGCTGGCTGAGCCAGGGAGGGGGGATGCTGCTTCGGGGAGAGCTCGGCTGGTGCTGGAACATCCCCATGTCACCCACAAGGATTTAGCAAAGTCTTGTCACTTCAATTACACCCTTCAGCATCACCACCCGCAGCGGGGATGATCTTGTTACTTAGTTGAAGCCAGGTAATCTCCCTGCGCCCGGGTGCACGTGCCCACGAGAGCCTGGCAGCCTTCCACACCGGGCTTGAGGCCAGCAGAGCCTGGGGGCTCCTGCCCCTCGTCCTGCCATGCACTGAGTTCATCCATCCTCTGCCCCAATCCCATCCTGCCCTATTGCCACAGCCCTGCATGTGGTCCCCGGCAACCACTTCTCCCTGTTAGAGACTTTTGTCCCAAAATCCATGCTGCAGATGAGGGGCTGGAAAACCAGCCAGTCCCCACTTTCCTCCCCACAATGGGAAAGCATCACGAAGCTGAGAAACCCACTGACAAAAGAGATGCTGTTCAAATCTCTTACTACTCCTTGCACCCAGCTGGACCCATCACGGCTCCACTCTACATGAGCTCCCCAGGGAAATCAGCCAAGTTTAGGCCACAAGGGTGGGTTAGCGCAGGGACAGCAGTGTGGAGCATTTATTTTAATAGTTTGCCTTGGCATCCCTCAAAGCCTGGTGGTGTTGGTTACTTTGGAGTAACCAAAAGTACCTGCTTGGCTTGGGGCCATCTCGGATCCATCCCCAACACCTCTACAGCGGCGCAGTGAAAGACTTGGGGGCAGGGAGGGAGGGAGGGAGGGAGGGAAGGTGGATGGATTGATGGAGGGAGGGATGAATGGATGGAGGGATGG
>NW_008824671.1:288990-291036 GCF_000699105.1 Pygoscelis adeliae | reverse complement strand
TGGAGGGAGGGATGCTGGCCAGGTGGCTGCTGGTCTTGCAGACCCCTCACTCTTCCCTTGGTCATGGCTGTGGGATCCAGGCTTTGGGGTTCTCTCTCCAGGCAGCCCTTCCCCATGCTCATGTGAGGAGTGTAGGGGGTGGACGGATGCCACGGGGTGGAAAACTCCCTCGGTGCACTGTGAAGCTGCACCACAGATGGGCCGGACACCTGGGCTCTCCCTGAGCTCGGCTTTGCCATTTGCAGCCACAAGGTATTTCCACCTTTTTCTGCCGGCACCAGGCTGCACCCAACAGCTTCGGGGCACATTTGCATGTGCAGTCGAGCCTCTGCTCCCCAATAACAAGTGCAACGAGGCTCAGGAGGAGCCAGCGGTGGGGCCGTGAGGACCATTCCCTAGAGGGCGATGGACCCAAGGATGTTTTTGTGAGGGGACCAGCCCCACATGCCTCTCTCCACTTCACAGCCAGGTTTCCCACATGGCCAGTACTTCCCACCCCTGACCCAGCTCCCAGTAAGGGACAGCTGGAGAAACAGTGTCTCTGAGTGCCGCAAGGAACGACTGCCAGCTGGGAACGAAGCTCAGAGCTGGGTCTGGTTGGGAAAAAGGCAAATTTATCAGGTTTGAGCCCTTAACCTGCAATCAGCATCCACTTCTCAGCTCTCACCTGACACAACAGCTCTGCTCTATGTGCAGGAGAAGCAGTATTTTTCCTTTCCTGGAGAGCTCCTCATGAGGATGTTGAAGATGCTGATCCTGCCCTTGATCACCTCCAGGTAAGACATCATCTTCTACTTCTAAAGTACCATCTCTCCATCACATTGAGGAGATTGTCCCGTGATCCCCCGTCGAGGAGATCACCCCAAAACTGCCTGGGGTGAGAATAACCCCGGCCCCAAGCAGCCAGCAACCAAGCAGCATCCCCTGGCTTGGTGTCCATCAAACCCCATGATTTCTCAGCAATGGTTTGGGACAAATCCTCACCTGGATTTGGTAGACACCTGCACCCACGTCAGACACCTGCACTGGCTGGGGCGTTTCCCTTCTTTTTGGGCCCAGCCAGCTGGCGCTGCTGGGACCATCCGTGGGTGGTTGATGATGGGCAGCTTTTTAAACTCAAAGCAGATTTCCTTTTTAGAGGGTTTTGAGAAAGTTCACATAGAAACCACAAGCATCCCTCAGTGTTGCATCTATGTTTGCAAATCCCACTTTTATCAGCCCATCCAGATCTAGAAATAAGAAATAGAGCTGATAGAGTCACACTCAAGTCTAAGCAAGGTCTTGAAAAGCTTACATGGATTTACATATTTTAAACAATTTCTAGCACATGCTCATTAGAAATACCCAAACAATTAGCTCTTTGTTCCCTGGAGGATGTGTCACTTCTCTGTTGTTTTTCAGAGTTTGCTTGCCGTCCCATTTGCCTTTGGTTTATTTCTGGGAGCTGTGTGGTCTCTATCCTGGCCACACTTGGCCTTTTTGGTATCAGCCCTTGCAGACCTGCTTTCTTTTCCCCTCCAGTAGTTCACACCCCCTTCCCTGATGTGCTGCCTGGGTTTTCCTTCGCCCTCGGGGTGCTCTCAGCCCTCCTCGCAGCTCTGTGATGCTGGGTCATCCCAGCCGACCGCTCTCCTGCCTGCAGGCGTGGGGTCTCCACAGGGCTCCCAGGATTTTTCTTGCACATTGAACTGAACCAGGCTTTTTTCTTATTTAATTACTGAATGATGGTGAAGTGGTATCTTCCCTCTATGCACCGTCCCAGAGGGGACCAGGTGTGCTCTGGGCATGGATCTGTCCAGGTTGGGGCTCAGCTCTGGAGCTCCCCAAGCCCCACATTGGAAAGCGTCACCCACCTCTGCGTTGTTTTTGTGGCCTCTCTTGAGCTTCCCAGGGTCTTTCTCCTCCTGGACACATGGCTACTGGAGGGGATCTGTGGGCTGGCCACCACTTCAATGACCTGTCCCCGAGGGTGGCATTAACCCTCGCAGCCTCTGTCTCCATCACGTCCCGCCCAGGGGTCGTCGGGCCACTGCCGAATGCCACCGG
>NW_008824671.1:287012-288937 GCF_000699105.1 Pygoscelis adeliae | reverse complement strand
CGGGGCCTTGGGGGAGCTGGAGCAGTGAAAACCAGCAGCCAGGAGCTCGGAGTGGGTCCGTGTGCACATGGGGCACGCTGTAGCCCCCAGACGCTTCCGTTTGCCCCCAGTGTCAGCACCACCTCCTGCCAGCTCTCCCTGCTGGAACAGCCTGTAATACTGTCTCTATTTTTAGTCCAGTTTTGTTTAAAAGTAGCTTATGGGCTACTACTTAGGAAAGCTTACGTGTACGTGAAGTCTGAACCAGCAGCTCTCTCCTTGGGGGAGTGGGGTCCGTCCCCACCAGGATTTTATAAACCTCGCTAATACCTTTCTTCGCTGTTCACCGTGACACGCAGCAGCAGCACAGGGCATTGGAGATTTAAAAGAACAGTATCACACCAAAAAAAAGAGCAGCATTAGTTATTCACCATCAAAATACACTAAGAACATTTACTTCTTATCCTTTGGAGAAAACAGAAAACATGGCCAGACCTTGAAAAGGGACTCAGAGAGGTGTCTCCTGCCCTTCGCAGCTCAGCCTGGGTTGCCACAAGCCCATCCTGGGTGTGAGATTCTGCGGGCACAGGCACATGAGTGTGCAAGAGCTCACTGACGCCCTTAAGCATTGGTTAAAAAAATATCTATGGAAACTTCTCCCACCTTGGAGATCTTGCCCATCAGATGCATCTTGTGCAGTTTGGGGAGCAGACACTGACCACAATCTTTCCTGCTGCAGCCTCATGTCTGGGCTGGCCACCATGGACTCCAAGGCCTGCGGGAAGATGGGGGTGATCACCGTCACCTACTACCTCTGGACAACCTTCATGGCAGTGACTGTCGGAATCATTCTCGTGGTCAGCATCCACCCTGGCGCAGCTGCCCAGAAGGACGACTACTCTGTGGGAAAAGTGGTGCTCAGCTCTGCTGATGCGTTACTGGATTTAATCAGGTACATCGCAGGATTTCAGGAGGAGCCAAGTTTATGATGATGTTTCACAGACAATATCTTCCCACGAGGCATTGAGTTCCTGGGAGATATTGAGATCTCAAGGGAAACGGGAGAGCCGTTGGCCACGCTGACCAGGCACCGGTACCTCCAAGCCCAGCGACGTGGGGTTTGTTTCTCCCCACGCATGTCCCTCTGGCCACTCTGTCACCCCCGTTGCTCTCCTCGCAGAGCCACCAGCAAAGAGGGGTGCGGCAGCAGAGAACAGGAAGATTTAAATTCCCTGCAGAGCTCAGTGGTTCTCCCTCTGCAGTCCCAGCCATGACATGCCAAGCCCTGCAGCTCCTTGGGCTTTGCAAGGTAAAAATGAGCAGGAGTTGGCCCAGGGCTGGATTAAAGCAGTGGACGAGGGTTAACTGGGGAGGGGGTGCAGCACGGACCCGGGGGCTGGGGGAGAATCTCCATTTCTGGAGAATTGACTGGACAAGGCTCTGAGCATCCTGCTCCAGCTTTGCAGGCGGTCCTGCTCCGAGCAGGGGGCTGGAGGTGGCAGACGTCCGTCCCAATCTCTGGCTTTCTCTGAGTCCAGTTTACGCGTTGTTCACAGTCCTGCTCTTCATTCACCTTCCAGCCTGTCTTCGCCCTCAGCTTGCACAGAGGACATCAAGCTGGTGTTGGCTGTAATGGTCGTCCTCCTGGCCTCGTGCCCACCAGAGGTGCTTCCCAGGTTGTTCCCTGTGTGCTCAAGATTCGCTTTAACCCCTGCGCAATTGCTCTCTTACAGAAACATGTTTCCTTCTAATCTCATTGAAGCTTCGTTCCAGCAGGTGAGTTCACCCGCCGCCCCCCCCGCCGCCGCAGGTGGCTGGGATAGTGCTCAGCTCTAGACGGGGCTGCTCTCCCCGTCTGGGGGCTTTTCCCCACCCACAGCCTGGACATGATCCCCTTCCCTTCCCTCTGCCTCCCTCCCCACCCTGCCTGCTCCCTGGCTGCTTTC
>NW_008824671.1:265687-286951 GCF_000699105.1 Pygoscelis adeliae | reverse complement strand
GGTCACCCAGAGGCAGGCTGGCGGGGGCATGGGCTCACAGGGATCCTCCTGCCTGCCCTCCGCCTGGGAGGGCTCCTGTACAAAAGCAGCACAATGTCTCTTCCCTCAGACCCCACTCTTGTGCAGTGGATTCTCAGCCCCAGGGGATCGGGGAGCAGAGGCGGAGGGGTGGGCAGGCAGCAGGCATGGGGAAGGAAAGCTTGAAAGAAAGGTTGGGGTGAATGAAGGGGAGAGGCCAAGGAGGGGCCAGGTAGGGTGGAGGGGAAAAGGGAAAACGAGTATACTCACGGCATTGGGAAAGCATCTGTAAAACCCCAGAAAGAGAGGGATGGGGGGTGAAGGGGCCTCTCTGTGGGCAGCACAACACTTACCCAGTACTGCAGCAGGATCCTGCAGGGACCTGACTCACAAATGCCATGTGTCTGCCCGGAGAAGTACAGCCTTGCTCGAGGATGGCTGCGCTGAGGTCTGCAGGGAACCACCACAGTTCCCCTTGCCTGTTTCTTGCTTCTCTTCTTTTCACCAGCCTTTTACTGCCTGAAAAACAAACTTTGAACCTCCAAGACCACCTGGCCCAGTGATGGCTTTGCCTCTGTGTTCAGAGCAGGATGGAGCCCATTGCCAACAGGACACTAACCTCACTGCTTTGCTTTTGTTCTAGTATCGAACTGTTCTTGTCCCGGTGGTGAAGTCTCCTGGCTTTCCAAAGATCCCAGGGAAATCTCTCAGTTTTATTTACTTTGCACCCGATGATGAAAACCCTGAAATTCATCTGCCTGTGCTCCTCGAGCTGACGCCGTCACCTGAGATAACCTACAGGACCCTGCCCGGGACCAGCAATGAGATGAATGTCTTGGGAATTGTCATCTTCTCAGCAACGATAGGTACCTGCTCAATAGAGAACGGGGCTCCGCACTGTGCCCCGACCCAGCTTGCAAGGCTGTTCAGCGGTGGTTGCAACCCAGGGTGGTAACTGCTGTGGCCGCTGTGCTGTAAACTGAGGTAGGGATGCTCAGAGAGATGAGGTTATTTTAGCTCTAACTGCTCAAGTCCCTGGGCAACCGGGCACAGCACGGAGCTTGTATCAACACCTTCATCAGTACCATCCATAATGGAGCTCACAAAAGGTGCAGGCACGGAGAAGGCTGTTTACTCCCCAGATTTTCTGTATGAGCCTTCCCAGCCCAAGCACAGGTCTTGAGGGTTTTCAAATCGTCACCTAAGCTGGAGGGTCCTTTTTATGAAATCTACTGAAGTGAGTTGTAACTTTTGCAGAGGCTACCTGGGACACAGCTTGTTACAAACAGTCCAAACCCTTCACGCTGGCAGTGTTCAAACTCCCTGAGCAGGCAGCAGGTGAAAGCTGGGTCAGACATAGTGCCCGTCACAAATGTATGGAAATATATTATAAGAGGACTTTCTGAAGAAGGTAAAAAAGCTTTCTGCATTGAACAGCTTGCAATCCCACCTGGACAAGGTGCTCGGCAGCAATTTCAGGAAGGAAGAAGGACCAGAGGTTGGATGGAGAGCATGTGCAAGGGACAGGGAGGAAGAAGGTTTAAAGAGGAGAAAGTCACAGGAAAGAGGAACTTGGAGCTGAGTCAAAGCATAAGATAGAAGGACACTGGGTGCAATGCTGAGTGAGAAAGGGAGGAAGGGAGGACTCAGGAGGGAAGAGAATAGGAGGCGATGACTCTTCTTCGCTGGGTAAAAAACTGGCTGGGCAGCCGGGCCCAGAGAGTTGTGGTGAATGGAGTTCAATCCAGTTGGCGGCCGGTCACGAGCGGTGTTCCCCAGGGCTCAGTTTTGGGGCTGGTCTTGTTCAATATCTTTATCAATGATCTGGAGGAGGGGATCGAGTGCACCCTCAGTCAGTTTGCAGACGACACCAAGTTGGGCGGGCGTGTTGATCTGCTCGAGGGTAGGAAGGCTCTGCAGAGGGACCTGGACAGGCTGGATCGATGGGCCCAGGCCAACTGTATGAGATTCAACAAGGCCAAGTGCCGGGTCCTGCACTTCGGCCACAACAACCCCATGCAGCGCTACAGGCTGGGGGAAGAGTGGCTGGAAAGCTGCCTGGCGGAAAAGGACCTGGGGGTGCTGGTCGACAGCCAGCTGAACATGAGCCGGCAGTGTGCCCAGGCGGCCAAGAAGGCCAATGGCATCCTGGCCTGTATCAGAACTAGTGTGGCCAGCAGGAGCAGGGAAGTGATGGTGCCCCTGTACTCGGCCCTGGTGAGGCCGCACCTCAAATACTGTGTTCAGTTTTGGGCCCCTCACTACAAGAAGGACGTCGAGGGGCTGGAGCGTGTCCAGAGAAGGGCAACGAGGCTGGTGAGGGGTCTGGAGAACAAGTCTGATGAGGAGCGGCTGAGGGAACTGGGGTTGTTTAGCCTGGAGAAGAGGAGGCTGAGGGGAGACCTCATCGCTCTCTACAACTACCTGAAAGGAGGCTGTAGCGAGGGGGGGGTTGGTCTCTTCTCCCAAGTGACAAGCGAAAGGACGAGAGGAAACGGCCTCAAGTTGCGCCAGGGGAGGTTTAGATTGGATGTGAGGAAAAATGTCTTTACTGAAAGAGTGGTTAAACATTGGAACAGGCTGCCCAGGGAAGGGGTTGAGTCACCATCCCTGGAAGTATTTAAAAGACGAGTAGATGAGGTGCTTAGGGACATGGTTTAGTGGGCATGGGGGTGTTGGGTTGACGGTTGAACTGGATGATCTTAGAGGTCTCTTCCAACCTTAATGATTCTATGATTCTATGATGAGATGAGCATGTTTCATGTAGATTAAGAGGTGAGGGCAAGGAGCTTGAACGTAGTGTATTAGGAACCAAAAAGCCAACTAGAGGATTTGAGGGGTGGAGGCAGTGTAGCCAGTGCAGCCACTGGAGCACACCAGACTGCCGTCAAAGCCAGGGGACAGCGGCCAGTTTTAAAGGCTACGATACAGTGAGTGCCTGGAGGAGATGGCCACAGTGAGACCGGGCAGACACAGACCCACTTAAAGATCGTTACAGACAAAAGATCCTGTCCCAGTGACCAACACCATCTGCAGACCACGGACGCTCAGGGAATGCACCAAGCTCCTGCTTGCAGGACATGTGCCCTCCTCCAGCCCAGCCAAACAAGTGAGGAGAAGCTGCTTTTCTCTTCTGAGATTACCACCCCACGACCCTGCCAGCGTGGGAGTGAGGATCAGCACTGAGTTGAGATGCAGCGGGCGATCACCTGAGGGAGCCCCAGCCACCCAGCTGCACTCCCTGGGTTTTGCACGGGATGGATTAGAACTCCACAAAGCCACAGGCCAGCAGAGCAACACCTGCACCAGGGACGTGCAGCTTGGAAAAGGGCATCCGTACATCCGCAGGAAGGTTTACCTGCGAGGAGAGGTTGAGTTAATGGGGTTTGCCTGGCAGAAAACAGGAGAGGGAGAGGGAAGACCAGGCAACACAGCCCTGTGCTGTGGGAAACGGTGATGAGCTCCTCCTTGCAGCAAGGTGGGGGAGGCCAGGTGGAAGCTGGTTGAGATCTTGACAAAGGGTATTTGTATCCAATACCAAAATTAGACAGTTTGGGGGACTGAGACCAAGACGACCATGCAGCACCTGCTGGCTACCCAGAGTGGCTTTGCTGCAGATGGTATCCCCACACCACAGCTCCAGCGATCTCTGCACCGACACAGAGCATCTCCAGTGCTCTCTGCTGCTTTTGAAATCCAGAAAAGGGAAGAGATTTAAAGTTACTTGAAGTAAGCTGTCCATTTGCTAGGGCGATCTTTCCCAAATCAGCTGTCTGTAGGACCTGAAGAGAAATTGATTTCTTTCAAACCAGCTGTTATGGTTTGAAATACTGGATGAATATCCACAGAGCTGAGATTTAAGTATGCCAAGCCTCGTCTCATTTCTGAAAGTCCTGGCAAAGGTGGCCCTATCTCATCTCTCTTCTGAGCAAGCCAAGAGATCCAACTACCTGCCAAGGGTCTCTAGGAGTCCTCAGCCTTGAAGACTGAAGAGGGATGAGAGGGACAAGATAAGATCCTGACTATATTCTTTTCCAAGCTAAAGCAGACACTTGTACAGTGCTTCAGAAGCAATTTTAGCTAATGGGACCACACAGAAAGTACGTGCACCAGGCTGGGAACTAGATGGGCAAATACTCAGACTCATTTTTCTTTTGCTCAATGGGTACCTGGGAAACCTCCTCACCAGTGAAAGCAATGGGATTTAGCACTGGCCAATTTTGTGCTGGCAGACCAGAAAACACCACAACCCCTCTAACCGTTCATGTATTTCTGCTCTAGTATTCCTTCAACAGAAAATTAGACTGAAATTCAACAGAAAAAGAAAAACCAGAATACAGGAGGCTTAATGCCTGTATCTAAGCAACTCAGTTGGATCCTTCCCGACGTATTATGGTACAGCCGCATGTGTTGTCACCACCACAGTACAGTCTGTGAGCCACTGACAAAGACGTCTGCGTGAAATAGCTGATCGGCAGCCAGCACAGCCCGTCCCACGAGGGAACCGAGAACCGCCACCACCCACAGGGATCAGGCAAATCCGAGCACTTCTGAAGAAGCTCATCCAAGTGGCAGACGTGGCACGTGGCTCTTTTCACTCCAGAGCAAGGGGAGGGATGCAACACATCATCACATCCTCAGCTATATATAACCCCACCGAGCTTTGTCCTTTAGAAAAAAATCAATTTTTGTTTCCAGAGCTACATTATTCTTGTATTACAAAATAGCAAAAAGATGGCTTATCCACCTTGAGAAGTGACTCTTCCAGTATTGAGCAGCAGTGAAGAGTTTATCAGTTATCTGTGCAAAGAATAGTCCAAATCCTGGATTTGGGTTTGGTAGGGTTTTTTTGAGAAAAGGCCAGATGCTTGTATTTGCTTGGAGCAGAGAATTACCATGACCCATAAGAGCACGTGGAAGTCTGTATTAAGTCTGACCTGCTGTGAGTTTGCCCAGTGAAACCCATTCTGTGACCACCAGAGCCTCAAGACGCTCAGCATGACACATGCTGCTCCTGTGGTACTATCGAGTAATATAAACCAATGTGCTTGGTTGCAGGACTTCTCCTGGGAAAAATGGGCGAGCGAGGAACTCCGCTGGTTAACGTGTGCCAGTGCCTGAACGAAGCAGTTATGAAAATTGTCTCAATGGCAGTTTGGTAAATCTGTTTTTGATTGATTCAGTTACTTTCCTACCTGCTATCTAATGATAATGCCGGTCACAGCCTACAAGCATCTATTGTGAGCACTGGATTTATATTTGTATGACTGTACTACATGGTACCAAAGACCGTAATGACTGTCGTGTGGTACTTCAATGATTGCTGCATCCTCATAAATAATTTTTTATGCTTATTCTTTGCAGGTACTTCCCCTTTGGCATTGTATTTCTCATCGCTGGAAAGATCCTGGAGATGGAAGACCCACTGGTTATAGGACAGAAGCTGGGACTATATGCTGTTACAGTAGTGTCAGGGCTAGTCATCCACGGACTCGTTCTCTTACCTCTGCTTTTTGTGCTCATCACCAAGAAAAACCCCTTTGCTTTCATTCAGGGGATACTGCAAGCCTTGCTGATTGCCTTGGCTACATCTTCCAGGTATGAAAATGTGGCTGAAATATGCTGATACAGCTGAGAAGGCATCTGGTTTAGTCAAGGGAGACGTGGCTGTGCGTACGGCCAGGCAAGCTGTGGGAGAACAGGTATAATTCAGAGAAAGAAAAATTATGCTCCAGCACTACTTGAAATGAGATCGCTTCCAGTTTTAGTAGGAAGTGGGATGCTTGCACTGCCCTGGTCCTCAGCGGGAAGAGCCTCAGTCCATCTTCAGACCTGGCTGGCTCACGTCGCTTTTCCGCTCGCCCTCTCCCGGGATTTTCCCCAAGCAAAGCAGCAATGTTTTGTGCATGTGTGCGCTTCTTTCAATTGCTGCAGTCAGTTTTCTTTCGAAGAATTCAAAATAGGGCTGTTGTAGGTGCTTTATAAAACAGCGTGGGGTTATGATCCTGGGTTTTAATTGAAAACGCCAAAAGCTCTTCTGAACACATTACTGAAAATCTTAAATCAACTCCTGTGTATCCCAAGGTCCTCCAAAGAAAAGTGTTCTCTACTTTGATAAGATTTTATGATTTTATATTATTTTTATCTATTTTATTTTAATTGAAAAACATTCTTTATAACAATGAAGAAACTTTATATTAGAAACTACCATCCTTTCTGGAAGACATGCAAATTAAAACATTTTCTTAGAAAACACTTGACTAGGCAAAGGGTTCTTCTGGCCTCCCTAATGTTGCTTCTTCACATAATCCCAATAAAACCATCTAGGATTGTGCCTCCCTTCCCCAGCACCCACCGCTACAGGTCTCTTCTGCTACTCTTAACTACCCGATCTCCTCCTGAACTTGGGTCTCCAACTCTGTCTCCATCAGGCTTTCTCCTTCCTCTCTGCTCTACAGCCAGCTAAGCAAGCTGGAGAGCTGTTAGGCAGAGGACGGTGGGAGCACTCTGCTCCTTGTCCCAGCCCTGCGGTCTGTGCCAGGGGCTGGGGGCCATCGTGCGATGTGCTGCAGCCAACCCCTTTCAGAAAAGCAGTCCCTGCCTCCGAGAGTCTATCGCAATCCCATCGACTTCTTTTCTGTGCTCGTTTCCTTTCTTCCACCTGGTCTTCTTCCTCCACGTCCTTATCCCACCTCCTGCGCGACAGCTCACATCTTCGTGCTAGACAGAAACGAGAGAAAGGTCGGGGCGTGCAAGAGCCGAGGCAGCTGCCCCTTGTGCATGCGGCCTGGAGAAGGCAAACGAGGAACAACGGGGTCTGGCTGGACCCTGGCACGGCCAGTGCTGGCAGATGCTGCCCCGTACCAATGTTCGAGGTGCTGCAGGATTAACGTAGGGATCAGGGATGTACAACAAAGCTGTAACCATCACACAGAGCTGTTCATAGACAGTGGTTTATCTTGCAGCCAGCGGCTAACCGACTACTTGGCTAATTATGTATATTCCCCAGGTGCTGCAAGTTGAAGAAACTTTCATTGCTATAGCAATTTGTATAATATCGCCGCTGCATTTACCCTCTGGAGGACTTGTATTTCTATACTGTTACGTTGATTCCTATTTACAAAGCTCAACGCACACGACAGAGAGAATTACTGATCATTTCTTGTTCTGCAGCTCAGCAACCTTGCCCATCACCCTGAAGTGTCTCCTGGAAAACAACGGAATAGACAGACGCATAGCACGGTTTGTCCTCCCTGTCGGTGCCACCATCAACATGGATGGCACGGCACTGTATGAAGCGGTAGCTGCTATCTTTATTGCCCAGGTCAATGAATATGACTTGGATTTGGGACAAATTATAACAATAAGGTAAATGTTTCTTTGCAGCAGCTGAATTATTTCTCTATATTCATATTTATAGACATTATAACAGTCTCCCACATTTTTCCCGTTTGGCAGAGATTTTGCTACTGTGCAGAGTGAACTTTGCTGGAAAGCCAAGGAGTAGGGCAAGGTTTTTCGTATACCACTCCCCTGCACTATGTGCCAGGGAAAGCTTGGGCTCTGCACCCACAGAATTTGCTGCAGAATCACTTTGTCTGTAGGTAAAAGCCAGACTGTGAACTAATGGCATGGTTAGAGTAGGTCAACACCTGCAGTGCGGATGAATTATCTTAGCATAAACGGGTTTATGCAGGTATAATTTACTCCCCTTCAGGAATGGAATATCCTCATTTTATAAGCAGGGAAATAAAGCACCTATCTAGATAAAAATAAGTAAGCACAGTTGCAAATATTTAGCAATTTTATGCAGGGGCTACACACACTGGAATGCAAAGGGGTGTTGTGTAAGCACAAAGCCAAGAGTACCTGCTGCAAGCCCTCAACCATGATGTCCACGGGCAGGGGTCCGGGATAGCATCAGGGAGCAGGAAGGTGGAGGAAGCCAGATCCTGTCCAGTCCTTCCATACAGGAATGACTTACCTTGCCATACAAACATGCTTGTTTTCTTTAAAAAAAACCCAACAAACAAAAAACCAACCCCAACACAATAATTGCACAGCCGCCTTCTCTCTGCAGCATAACAGCAACAGCAGCAAGCATAGGGGCGGCCGGGATCCCCCAGTCCGGACTCGTTACAATGGTCATCGTGCTAACTTCTGTTGGGCTGCCAACCAACGACATCACACTCATCGTCGCAGTTGACTGGGCTCTGTAAGTATTTTCCAGATGCAATGTTACAGGCGGGTGCTAAGTGCCAATTCACGGTGACGTATTTGAAGCAGCTCCCATGGAGACAAATAAGAGATTAAGGGATCACAGAACAAGGCCAGGAGCCAAGCGTGAGATTCCTCATTTTCTGATTATTTTCTTGAAATAGCCCATGGTAACTACAGGCAAAGAGTCTCCTAAAGGAGTGTTTGACTTGAGGCATTTCTGTTCCGAGGTGCCCATCCCTGTCTAGTGCCTCATTAAGGACTGTACGTGGGAGAAGTGTTGATGGTATTCAGCCACTCTCTGAAGTAAGGTCCCCAGTTTGAAATACCAGCTTGTCCCGATCTTTTATCTAAAGTCCTATCTGACTGTACAACACATCTTTGTTGGAGGTCTCAAATAAGTAACAAAATCTATCTTCCTGGAACATATATACATTTATACTTTTAAGAGATCAAAAGGATGCTACTTTCCTCCATAGTGAGAGGTGGAAAAGGAATGCTTCATGTCTTCATGAAGCATTACTGTGTAAGGCTGCTAGTTAACGTATTCCCTAGAAATACCTCAAGTCCTAGTCTTCTCCACGCTGTCCGCTCTGTGAACAAAGGAGAATGGACAGCACAAGAGTCAAAGCAAAGTGGTGGATGGTACATATTTGTTTTGGTGGAATATCCCTGGAAGAGGAACAAGGTTGGTAAGGCAGGGTGAAAGGTATCTGGCTTCATACAAGGAGAAATTAAAATTAGCCAGAAAGATGCTAACAACAAGAGAGCAACAAAAGGGGTGGAAACATGCAATTGTTTAGGAAAAAAGCATGATCTCCGGGGGGGGAGAAATCAGTCAGAGAAACCAATGATAAACCACTGGTAATTATTTACAATATGTGCTCATCCAGTTTGCTGTTTCTATTTCTGAAATATGGGCATTTTCACAATTAAAAAGCAGAAAGGAGAGAGAAATAGATGTCACATCAAAACAGTAACAAGGTAAAGTACAAGTTGGTTGCACACCAAATCATAGCAGAAAATGAAAGTCAGTTCTTGAACAGATGTAGCAGAACCCCCTCTTGCATTTAATAAGCAACTTCTCTCTCAAACCTGTATGTCACCAGAACTAAAACATCACTGGAGTTTCTAAAAGTACGGATGACATTTTCAAAGGACTGCATCCAACACCAAGGAAGTCTATCTTCCAATGAGACCGTCTTCATCTTGATGGATGAAGAGCAGATTGATCTTGAGACAAAAACTGATGCTTGATTACATTTGTCACAGACAAGCAGAAGTCAAATGTGCAGTTTGTGAAATGTGCCATATTAAGGTACGAAGATAAAAATGAAGCAAATTAGCTAGGTGAAAAAACATAGAGAGTAGGCACTGACTTCTACATAATTGACACATGGGTTGCTGATCTGTCCTTCACAGCCACCCTGGACACAGAGGAAACAGCATCAAGTATCCTGGCTGCTTTTCTCTTTCTTTCACGTAAAAGGAAGTTTAATTTTTCAGGTGAAACTTGTAAAATCAGAACAGAACATGAGTTCAATATTTGAGCATCACAGGGTACCCAGCACCATCATCTGCTGCAACGTGCTGGCAGTTTCCACTGATGTGAGAGGTGCTTGGATAAACAAGAGAGGTGCTGGATAAACAAGATTTTCTCCCTGAGAGGCATCTCAAGGAGTTTTACAACTCACCCCCACATTGAGCAAAAATACTGATGATGCATCAGTTGGGGAAGTAGCACAGGCAGGTCTATGCGCTAAAAAGACAAGCACGATGAGACAAAAGCAACCCCATCACCTTCATGGTACTGAGCTCACACAGACACGGCACGTACCATTTTCTCTCTGTATTTGCAAGAACAATACTGCACTTGTCTCAACTTGCTACCAGCAAAACCAGTGGTAGGATTGGAGGGATGGAGGCTGACATGTTTCAAAGCCATAAAGACCCCGGGCATGTTGGCTGGGGCCCACCAATTGCATCCTCACAGCTCTCTCTCATCTAGGGATCGATTTCGAACTATGACCAATGTCCTTGGTGATGCTCTGGCTGCTGGCATCATAGCACATGTCTGCAAGAAAGACTTTGCCCCAAAGCCCCCCACGGTATGTATAGCTTGTCTGGGAACGCAGGAGATATAATGACTGCACAGACACAACACATGTGCTCGCTTAAGAAATTAAAATTGTATTTTTTCTTTTTGCAGCAAGATCCAGTAAGCAACACAGACAAGTTTCCTTCTGTAGAGACCTCACGTCTGCATCCCAAAGATACTGTGATTGAAATGATTGAAGAAACTTTGTTCAACCAGACAGGAGTTCATTATAACATCTGTCAGGTGTAGATCACAGCATTTCTGCTCCCGGGAATGGGATCTTGGTGCTAAACACTGACGTTGTGAATGTCGTATATGGATGCTCTGCAAGATAAAGGCCTTACTTGGCACAAAAAGTGGAAAAATCCTCTCTATCCTTTGAAGACTGTGGGACTCTCCAGCAAGCACCCAAACAGCATGGCTCTGCTGTTCAGGGGGAAGGGAGCCAACTCCTTGCCACTGAGGATACAGCTGGGAGCTTGCTGCCCTGACTGTCTGAAGCAGCTGGGATTTGAAGGTTTTATGCCTCACATTTTTTCAAGCCCAGTTCTTTTCGAAGATTAGGGAGGTGAGCAGGTATTACAAAACTGGAACTGGACTAGATGAGAGCAGTAGAGATGGGACAAAAATCTGACACCTTAGGTCAGCAGCCCTTATCTGCTGGCCAGGCTGCACTCTGTGAGGTTTTATTATAAAGATTATTTTTTTTTAAATCATTGCTTTTTTTTTTTATTACTAGGTTCTCATCTAAAAACTAAGATTAACTGAATTTTTATCTAGAGCTCAAAGTCCAAGTTGGATATAACTGGATTTTCCAGCCGTTACACAAGGACAGGACAGCTGGTTGACGTGTTTCACTCAGCATGGACAGTGAGATTCATTTTAACCGCAGGGATGGAAGGACCAGCTGTACACGTGTTTTTACTGGCTGTTTTATTACAGTGAAACTGATTGACTAGGCCAAATTGCAACCGCATTGATTTTTCTAACTAAGGATCCATCCCGAAGTTCAAATTCCAATTACAGCCTTAAAATCCAGGATTCCCAGGGCAGCCTTCTCCACAAAAGCCTTTTATACCAACAATTCATGTCACTGAATTCATCTCTCTCTCAAAATGCCATCTCATCCCCTTTCTCCCTCTTGCTTTGTCTTTACTGCCACAGTGTTAAGACTCGTGGAAGCAGCTTAATTTCCCACTAACATCACTGAACTATTCTCCAATTGCACATTAAGAAAAAATTTCGCGTGCATAATCCTTCATGATGGAGTCAGGGGTTTTAAAATATTTTCTAATTTAGAAGAAACATTAATTCCACTTTTGCCAAATGAAAAGCAGAAGTTATTAAATATTATAAACCAGCTTTTGCACAAAAACTAGTCATCTTCTCCCTATCAACTTCTAAAAGCCTTCAAAGAATCATAATCATGGTCAAGGTAAGCTTGAGGTACTGCTGTTAACTTTGGCCTTTCTTACCCTTTCCTCCTAGGTTGGTTAGTTTTTTATACCTCCTTAAACATTACTGTCCAACTATTCTTCAACGGGAGCAGTTATGTTGTTTGCAAAAAAAAAAATGATCACATTTCAAACCCAGAGATCTCTGCAGCATCCCAGGTCATCCCTCCCTCTCCTGATCATTTATTGTCAGCTGGATGTATCACACACATCAGTTTAGCACCACTGTCTGTCAAGTGTTTTGCAAACTTAACGACTGCAGGTTGTTCCTCTATACCTGCAAACCCCCACGGAGAGACACTGGTGAACGCCGGGGAGACTCCACGCAGCTCCCAGCTCTTGGGCAGGGACCTGAGCACCGCTTGCTCCTACGCAGACATCTGTCTGCACCAGCTACCTACATCCCCCAAACTACAGATGGAGAAACGGACACTTTTGAAGCGTGTCGTTCCAAGGCAGTCATGTAAAACAGGCAAGATTAAAAGTATAATTTCTCAGACCTGTTTAGACGCCTGCTTTACAGGGCAGTTACTGATGCCTGAAGTGTCCACGTCCCTCGCTGGCTGCCCAAGGAGAGTCAGCCAACCAGCACACGTACCAGCACCAAAAGGCAGCCGAGATGAATCCTGCTTTTCACCCATATTCCCCTCTCAATGAGCTCTGGACATTACAACACAGAATCTTTATCCTGCAAGAAAAGACAGGACTGACTGTCCACGACAGAGGTTTCTTAGGTCAGTGGTGGGGATGCGGATGAGTCTCCAGGCAATCACTCACGTCACAGGGCTCTGCCTTCTGCAGAGCAGCCAGATTTTCTCCCCTGCCTCCAGAGGCTGCAGTCCTACTACTAACGACTTAAAACGGTGCATCCTCAAGCTCACTGCAACTGAAAGAACAAACTATTACTGACAAAATTGAGTATTATATCTCGGGAATAAATCTAGAGCTGGTGAAGTAAACACAACTCCGCACAGCTTGCCTCAGGAGTAGCAAGTACTGTGGTTTATCAAGTGTTGGTAACATCTCCTAGTATCTGGTGAGATCCGTTTGAGCAGAGAAGTTTTGATTTGTGAAATCAGCAGCAAGGGTGTTGTTCTATTAAGGTTAAAGAGAAAAGTGTCACGTCAGAGGCAATATAGCCTCCTACCTTACGACAAATACAGTAAGAGAGAGCTTTTACCACTCGGCAGTCTCAAAACTGGGCTGTAATCACTTTGCCCCTCTAACAGGATAAAACAAGGAAAAAAACATTCAAATGCTTCTGAAAGTCTGCTTGTGGTCTGGTAAAAAGCGAAGCCATCATTATTGATGTGACAAAGCCAAAGGCAGCAAGGACAATCCATCTTCTTCAGCACTGCAAACAGGCACAGAAGAGGCAGCTTAATACCTTTTAACAGGAAAAAGAAATTGTGGAAGAGTTAAAGAAGCAGATTTACTGAATGCCCGAGTTAAGTGGCTAGTAAGGCGTCCACTGTCTCAGCTGATGTCCTTGGGATGGTACCATCCCAGCCCCACTTGTATTTTCAATAATCTGCTGCTCAGCAGGGAATAGCAGCCTCTATTTGCAAAAACTGAAAGCAGGCAGGCACCCATCTAACGCCAAAATGTCAGCACGACTTTATCTATACAGAGTAATGAAAACTTATCAGTGGTTGAGGGACAAGAGATTTCCAGAAGAGATTTCTAGAAGACAAGAAAGCAGCACTGAGTCTGGACAAAGTCACTGGGCATCATCTGAAGGAGTTTTATTCTGTCCTGCCTGACTATATTCAGGAGCACCAGGTCTGGAGGGAGGCAAAGTAACATGTGCTCTACACCAGGCAAATCAAAGCATCTTGCTTAGAAAACTGAAAACTACCCATTCAGCCTCAAAAAAGGTCAAATATGATTAAATCCTACTGACTGATACACTGCACCTTCATAGTATTTTAGACTATTTTCCCAGATACCTGTAAGAAAAAAAATGTGCCCCTCTCTGTTCTAGCGATGAAAACATAAATCCGTTTGTTGCATTTCCATAGTTGGAGACCATACAGGCAGTGCAAGGCGCACATACCAGACAGACAATGAAATCTGGTGTACAGAAAGATCGCAAGCTCCAAACCTAAATTTCTTCCTTGGAAATCCTTGTTTTCTTTACAAATATAAAAATCTCAGCTGACATTGTGATATAGATGTTCTCCAGATTATGGCTTGTGTGTATATCATCGTAATAAAGTTGGAGAGCAACTGGGGAAAGGAACCTGGTTGTTATACAAGTATTATTGCCACGGGGGGGGGGGGGGGGGGGGCAAAAAAGACCTCTACCATTTTTTTTTACTTCCTAGAAACTAAAATCCCTGTGAAATATATTTATGGGTTTTGTGGTTATTAAACAGAAGTAGAAGCACCCCTTGGCTTTATGGCACCTCCCGAACACTGGCAGAAAACCCACCTATTTGGCCATACGAGCTTTGATTAGGGAATGACATTTCACCAATGGTTCGGGTGAATTTGAGTATGTGATTCACCATAAACATTACACTTAAACGAATTTGCATCAGACTGACCCTTCAGCTCGAGTGTAAGCTTTACCCAAGAGATACCAGCTTGTTTCTACAGTCCATGATTAAGTTGCCTTGATCTTAAAGAACGGATTCCTTTCTGTGCTATTAGATGTCTTCCAAAGCATGAATTATTTTTACATGTCAGAATTTATAAAAGTGATGAGTTTTGATCAGGGACTTTCACTTTTGTATTATTTTTACATCTTTTTAGCATTTATAAGTAGAGCAACCATAGCAGCAGTGGAGCATGGTAACATTCGAAACAGTATATAGTCAGTAGAGAGCGCTGCTACCTTTCTGTCTTTTAGATCAAGATGTACCTTGGTTTGAGTTTTTTACTGAAACTGAAGAAAAGAACAAAATAACTCAATGTTGTAGCATGCAGCAAAATAAAATCAAAACAACAGATGAGAAAAACAGCCCAAACCTCCCATTTTTTAATTTAAAATACTATCAGTTTCAAAATTACTCCGTGCAAGTTTTATTCTAGAATAAGTTTTTGAAAATTCCATTCCACAAGAAATTTTGAAAGCCTTTATTTAAATCTATTAAAACACCAGGTTTCTCTGTAAAATCAGATTTCCAAAGCAGCTCTAAGCAATACACATGGCTTACCTTTTTTTTTTTTTTTTTTTTTAATTAGCAGCACGTAACCTACACTAAATGCTCCTTTAAGGAGTAAATGCCTCCCTAAGTGAACCTGTGCTGGGAGTTGTCTGTCTTTGTTTCTTCCCTTCTGATTCACTGTATGTATTTATTTCCTTAAGGAATTTCTCATTTTGTCTGATGTGATAATAAAACTTTCTATAAAACCTGAGTAAATCATTTCAGTTCTTACTGCAGGCAGGTGCTCCTCAGTTACCCCCCCACATATAATTATGTATTAATTAGAATTCAGTAGATCCTACTGAAGATGTAGTGGTACGAGAGCGAAGTAAGACATGGCACGGCAACACCTGTGTTCATAGCATCATTTGCAAACTGTTTCACAACAAAAGTTCAGATCTACTTTATATTCTTTACGTAGTGTTCAAATGCACCTGCAAGTTTGTTGGGCACCCGGGATTTATGTTCAGCTCCACACAGGGCAAAGCAGCCACCCAGCAGAGTGCATCAGTCCTCAGCTAAGCACAGAGCACAGTGCAGAGATGCCTTATGGACTCATTAGCTTGGATCTCAACAGCCGGGGCAATTCTGCACCGTGCTGCATCTCAGTGTTTGACATTCTCCATTTGCAAACCTCCTAGGTTTTCAGCGCGGGGAAGAAGCCAAAACATCCCTGGGTAAGATGCTCCAAAATCCACGTCAGAAGTCAGCTAGTCCTGTGCAAGTGCAGACATCCTGGCGCCTAGGTGTGCAATGTACACTTACCTTTTTTTTTTTTCCTAGAAGTTATGCTCCTCATTTAAACTATACAAATGAAGTCCCCTGTAGTCAACAGTGAGAGACAGGCACCTTTATGAGCAGTAAATCTCGTATTTTAGGAGCAGATGAATCGTCTTCTGAAGTCTCTTACTGATAGGCTTGGACTGGTGCTAAGATTTTTAATTGCTTGAGTCAGTAGGATGAATCCCACTCTAAATTACATGTCTGAGCAGAGATACTTATTTTTAGAATGCTGAGCCTTCAAACTCTCCAAGACCAGATTTTGGCTTTGATTTTGAGACACGGACTACCCAAACCATAGCTCGACACAGACAGGAAAGAACAATAGGGTTGAAACATTACACCCAACCCAAAACTTGCTGCTTCACTTACCTGGCCATCTCACCTCAGAGATCTTCTACTCACTGTCCTTCCTTGAGCAGAACCACAACAAAATGGGTATTTGGCCATTCTCCTCCTTGTTTCCCTTTCAATATTCCTGAAGTCTTCAATCATCTGCAAAGTATTACCTTAAACCACATTCTGGTGCTAAGTATTAATAACAGCAGCATCATGACCCCCACCTGCAGAATACTGTCTTGTCTTTAGACATCTTAACTCCATTTTGCTGTCTTTTTGTCTGCCCTCTGAATGCCAAATCCCCAGCAGTTATTTGCTTTGACAGGCTGCAATCGTTGGAGACAGACAGAACGAATGCTCTTTGCACTTACAGCCTGGCAGACATCTGCAGCTGATTTCACAGCTCTAGCCAGGCTAAATTCCTCACAATTCTCCTCCTAATGCCAACAAAACGCCAATCCTGACCTTTAACTGTTAGTTTCTACTGCTCATATATTGGTGATTCTTCCTGAGAGGATACCTGCATCCAGCCATCTATTATTCAGAGTTATTAGCCGCTCTTCAAGATCATACTGTCTTCCAACCTGAGCACCAACTTGTATTTCCTATACATGAAGTCTTAAGTAGGAAATAAAACATTCATATATATCCTTTGCAATTAACAATTACTCACTTGCTCATAACTCGACTTACAAAAGCAGAAATCTCTCTTTGTATTCATTCACAACCCCCCTTTTTCAACCAGGTACAAAAAATACATACAAGGAACTGGTAAGAATGTTTGTCCACCTATGGACCTGAATAATTTCAGCTTCTGAATCTGCAACCGTAAAACCTCCCTCTCCTGTTTCACCTCATGATCTAGCAAAAGCAGCAGCTCAGTGAGCAGAAGCCTAGTTAAGTCTCATAGTAGTGACATGGCTGGGCATCAGACAACAGAAAATAACCAGCTGAGTCACGCTGTTCAGGGTTGAACACCACGACCTCCTCAAGCACTGGGGTATTTTCAGTCTGCCAGTTCTTGCCTCAACAGTACCAGACCAGATGTACAGAGAAAGGTGCAAAACCCCCGCAAATAGGTAGATAGAAAACAACCAAAGATGCAAGAACCCTGTAATTATGCAGACACAAACCAACCAGGTCCCCTCCTCCTTTCCCCATCCGTTCCTCAAAGCATCCAAACACACAGCTCTTCATGTGAGACCCAACAGAAGAGGTGCTTTCCCAAGATCTTCTTTTTTCTCATCTCCCAGTACATAAGCAGAAGCTCTGGGCTGCTGACTATTTCTCTTTAGCACATCCCCACATGGAATATCAAGTGCACTAGTGAGATCAACATGACTGAGCTGCAGTGCACTGCTCTCCATCTCAAGAGACAACGAGTAAAAATACTATATTACTGGAGAAACCAAAGGTGCATTTGCTCCCCCTGCCTACAGAAGACCTAGGCTGGGAACTGGATGCACACAGGTTAGGTTCTAGTGTTGTATACACTGGCTTAGCAGTCTGGAGATAACCTGGAACAAGCTTCCCCTCTTCAACTGTTTGTTATTCTAATTACCAACCATTATGTGAACTAAAAGATTAAGTCCAAAGCACTGTAACAATTAACCGACACACTAACTCTGGAAGATAGGAAAAAATCAGATGATAATATCTAATGGGTCAGAAGGGGAGAAAATCAGAAGAATCAAGTAGCTTGTCCTATACTGCATAAGGAGACCCTGGTGGAAAAAGTAAAATTAAGATGATAAGAGTCTACTGTCATTACTTCACTATTCAAACTCACTGGTGTAAAAAGAACTACTCTCCTGTACTCAGAAGAAAGCTCAGAATCAAAAACAAAGTATATGCTTTAGTTAACCCCTTGCTTACAGCACTTAGACATCACTGACTTAAGCATATAACCTCCTTATTAAACAAAAGTTCTTGAGAATGGAATTGAAGTAATGCAAAGTAAGAAAAAAAACAACAAAACTAGTCTATGAACATGCAGAATTACTGAAAATGCACAATGCAAATGCTCAGCATTTCAGTTACGCAAGCTGCTAAGTTCTACCACTTCTTAATTAATAAGTGGTATCTTCCTAACTTAGATTCTTTCTTCATTTGCACGGGCTCTTGTTTTAATAACAATTTTAAAACACCCACCTCACCCCTTAAATCTTATGCTCTACAGTCCTGGCTTTCAACTACAGCATCAACTTCTGGAAGCTAGGCAAGGGGCCTAATGAAAACGGAAGCAAAGTACATAGAGGCAGCCTTATTTTACAAAAACATGTAAAAGTTTTACAATCTCTTTAAGAAATAGTGCAATCCAAAGAACAAACGTTGGCTCTGTTTGAAGTTCTGACTTTTCTGAGAGTTTCTATACACTCTTGCTAGTGTAATGAGGTGCAGCTCAATGAGGAATTTGAATGGCATAGCATTTACACTTCTGCAGAAAACATTTTTATTTGAAAAAGAGCACAGATACAAAGGCGTCTGGAATGCCCTGACAGCTGGATTTACAACTACTGCTCACCATCATTATACAAAGAGATTAACTGTGATAGCCATCAGACTTAAAATAATCAAATAGCAATAACGTGCTTTAGCCAGGATCACAGTAAGCGGAGGGGGAAAAACACCACCAGCAACAAATCAGGAAGTCTTAGAGGGCTGCAGCTGCCTTCAAACCCATCAAGAATGTACACTGCTGCCGGTGCGAATGGCCATGCGATTCCAGCTACTCTGAACCGGCGTCGGGGACAAGAAACACCCACATCTTGGTGCCCAAAGAAAATGGTCTCGTAACAACACCCTGTTTTGTAATGAAGAATCCAGGCTTAGGTGCCTTTATTGACACAGCCATGGCAATGAGTCATGGGCAGAGGAGAAAAAAGTCTCGGGCAAGCAGGTCTCAGGCCGTACAGGGTTGTATGAGTGAACGCCTGACACTCCTTCACAGCCGCACACAGCAAGATGCTCGTTTAGCTAAGCAAGCCTCTGCATTCCTCACCAAATACAGCCTCCAGCTGGTTTTAATCTGCAACTCAATTAGGAACACACTGTTGTTTGAAGCCAGTATTACAAAGATAATTCTGAGAAGGATATTAATTCAACGACAAGCACAACTCCTTGGCTGGCTCCGGACAGCAAACATCTGTGTCTGTTATCACTGCAATGCCGTCACCAACTTTACTTGAGAGGTGTTAAGTTGTCTGAAGTTGAAAATTTTGGCAGTTCAACAGAAGGTTTCTGTGCATTCACGATTCATTTATTTCACTGTATCCTCAACCTACATGACACCCTCACTTCCACTCGTGTCCCATCCCCAGATAGAAAACTACCAAATTGCTCAACTGGTTCATTGTCAGAATACGAAAAGCGGGACGGTTCAGTTCAAAACTAACAGCATGCCAAAAGGCTTGGGCCTTTCTATTTATTCCCTCATAAGCGAGAAGAGCTCAACAGCACTGTCATGCACTGCACCTGGGAGCAGGACATCCAAAAAGCTTCTCTACAAGTGCTCACTCCAGCGTGTTTGGAAGAGAGAAATCACTAACTGGCCATTCTGGTCCTCCCCCCTTCCATGCCGCCCGTGCGACAAACCCCTGAACAACCAGATGCATCGAGATTTCCAAGTTCTCATCAACAGCCTTCCTTCAGCCTGCATTTTCATAAAAGAATATGTGACAAGGTAGACAGATTGCCAAATCCTGTCCTAGAATGATTTCCTCATCCCCAGCCTCATGCGTTTCCTTGCCAAAGGATACGGACCAATGGCAGACGTAGCAGGTGCAAATGGACCCCCTCATGTTATCATCTTCTTGAGAGCTTCAGTCCTGTGTCACAAGATGCCATGAAGCACGTGATTGAGCCCATTTGACTCATCACATGGACTCTCCTGCTCCTACAGGTCCCTGAACAACTGACACCCAAAGCTTCCTCTTCACAGAAGTGTTCCACATCCACGTTATCACTGGTCGTAGTTCTGCGCACCTCGTTCCTGAACGTGCGTGTCTGTACACTCCTCTTCATCATGTCAGACCCTCGCTCTGTGCAAGAACATTTATATATCTCATGTCTCTCCAAAAGCTCTCCTCATGCTCATGAAAAACTGGGAGAAGGGTAGGGAGGGGGAAGTTCGGGAAGAGCTACAGCATCTCTCAGCAATTTCCAGCTGAGGATTTCATAGCACATGTGATATTTCAACATAAGTAAATGCTAAAAATGCATCCCAAAAAGCTGAGAAATTCATAGTGTCCCCCCAGCTGAAAATCTCCTGCTTAACTTTCCCTGACGCAGTCTTTCTTTAAAGCAACTCCCACCTTAAATTTCCTGTATTTGTAATTACCCAAGTTTATTCAGTGTTATGCAATACCATATCAAATGCTTTACAAAAGTCCAGGTAAATGGGAGTTACTGCATTTTATATGTTTATAAAATTTATTTATTTATAAAAAACTTCTCAAAGAAACCCACCAAATTAATGATTCTGTGATAAAATCTGTAATAATCTGTGACAATGTATTTGAACCATTTCATTTTATCTTTAAATCTGTTATTCAAAATTTGAAGTATACGGCTTTAGAATCATTTTTTAGGGTATGCCTTGGTGGGATCAAGCCTCCTCAGTGCACAGCCCCTTGGAAGAAGCTGCCACAGCCTTCATTTCCTAGGTTTAGCACTTTGCAGGCATAAGCGTCCTGTCTATTGAAACATATCATGTAGTAGAGAGATCAGATTAATGGGGTTGTACCTGCCCATGCCATATGCCCCATATGCACATTTGTCTGTTATTTGCCATTTTCCACTCATAAGATACCACCAGGACTGACAAGTTAATATATTTACTACCAGAACTCCAGTGCTAATGATGCACTTAAGAACACATTAGTCTCTTCTGTTTTGCATCCACTAGCATAGTCATTTCCTTGTAGAATCATAGAATCATTAAGGTTGGAAGAGACCTCTAAGATCATCGAGTCCAACCATCAACCCAACACCACCATGCCCACTCAACCATGTCCCTAAGCACCTCATCTACTCGTCTTTTAAATACTTCCAGGGATGGTGACTCAACCACATCCCTGGGCAGCCTGTTCCAGTGCTTGACAACCCTTTCAGTAAAGAAATTTTCCTAATATCCAGTCTAAACCTCCTGTGGCACAACTTGAGGCCGTTCCTCTCATCCTATCACTTGTTACTTGGGAGAAGAGAC
>NW_008824671.1:243716-264712 GCF_000699105.1 Pygoscelis adeliae | reverse complement strand
ACCTGTGCTGGCTGGCCGTCATCCCCTGGTTGTCCCGCACATGCCTTGTGAGCGCCCTCAACATGAACCACTCCATAATGTTCCCCGGCACCGAGGTCAGGTAGGTACGCTTACTCTTATCACGCATCCTTCTTTTGCCAAATCCACCACATTCTCACTTTAGCTGAAAATGAAGTCTCTCCCTCTCCCACCTCACAGCATCATGAACAACCTGATCTTTTACATGTATCTTTTGTTGCTAACCAGTCCTCCCCCGCCTCCATTTACTCTTATTTTCCTTTAATATTTTGGGTTGGATTTTTTTCAGTGCAGTCTTTTTCCTTTTGCCAGGAACGCAGACCGACGATTGTACCAGCAATTTGACTAAGAAGCAACTCCAACTGTCCTTCACATCCGTATAGTCCACTTCTAGTCTAGCCGGTTTCCCTGAATAGTTCCTCCAGTTCCATCAAGCCACCCAGCTGACACCAAGCACTCAAAGCATGTTTGAGTGCATCTTTTGATGGCAGTGCCACTTTAAGCAACCCCAAGCTCAGCTGTTTGATCCCACCCTTTAACTGCCCCTTCAGCAGTGCTGGTATGTGTATCCCCATGGGACTACATGGAAAACAGATCCAAGAACTGATCCATGTTTAAAGTAACCACTGGTGAGGTTTATCTTTCATTTAAGTAAGTCCTACCAACAGTTTTATCAGCAAAAATAAGATGATGGTGGAGGGTTGGTGTAAGATGCTGGAGATTAGAACATTTATAGCGACACCATCACCTAAAACCATATCCAGAACTCACCTTTGGAGTCTTATTTATGTCTACAATGACATTCGATTATTATTTTTTTTAGGACCTGAATATCTAAAATCCTCTCAAAAACATTTTTGAAGCCATATGACACATCATGTCATTTTAATAACCTATTAAGCTTTCACACAGATATGAGTGCCGACAGCATGAAAGTGCAGCCGTTGTACGGAATTTCTTGTTCAGCTAGCTCCAATAAGGAGCAGGAGATGGACAGGCCTCGGCTGACAGCACAGCTCCAGCAGCACTGGCCAGCAGGAGAGACAACCCCACTCTACCACGTATACTACAAAAGACAAACATTTCCAAGCAAAAACATTTCATCCTTGTTCATATTAGGGCATCACACCTCTTTTCCTCCTTTGGTCTGTGCAACAAAAAGTTTGCTTAAGATTAGATGATGCTCACCTGCACTGAGCAAAGGGGTGAAAAGGCTCAGCTCTCCCATTCAAACAACTCCCTACCCCACACCGACACAGAGCACTGCCGCCAACGCTCCTGCACAGGGACACCTTTCTTTTGCTGCGTTCAACACCCAGCAGCTACGAGACTGTCACCGAGTTATTCTTTGCAGAAGGAGTGTTTCACAAATTACGTCAGGCTGCCTTAATCTCACCAATTAAACAAAAAGTCTGCCCTTTCCCTTTTTATTCTTTCTTGGGTATGACCAGCTTGCGTTATTCCCTCTCCCAAACCCAGAATGTATACCAACAAAGGAACTGGGAAATCAGATTCCACACAGTGGATATTAGAGCTGTTCTTCTGTAAGGTCAGTATTTGTGATATGAACGTGGATAGGCCAAATTCAGGGCAAACATTCCTTCATCAAGGCCCCCAGCAGTCCAACAGCACGCGAGGCTCAAACCTGCCCAGCTGAGCGTGCTCTACACTGAGACCGGGAGGAAAGCACAAAGCTTCAAAACAAGACTCCATCTTGCGCTGCATCTCTTGCACTGCCTTTGAGAATTACTGTGTTTAAGTAACATAAGATACAAACCAGGACAGCCAGAATGCTCCCTAGGAACTGTCACAGCAATGGAGACACCGCTGCCCAGGAATAAAACAACCGGTGCAAGTCCTTATAAGCCAGCTGAGTGATTGAACAAGGCAAAGACATCAAAGTGTGTCACACCCCAAAGCTTAACTTTGCCTTGTTCAGAAAAGAAGCACTTAAGACACTCGGGCAAGGCTTCAATATGTTTTATCTAAGCTAGCACAAGCAGCCAGGATGTCTATCCTGGAATCCAGTGACAGGGGTGGGGGGAGTAGGGCCCAGCGGTGCACCCCAGGCAATCGTGCTGTGTGCCATGGCATACGCGGTCAGTCACTGCCATTTCACTAGAATCAGAGGCCTCCTTGAAGATGAATTGTCTTCCTTCCTCCATCCCTGCAGTAAGAAAGGATTAAAACATTAAGGCCCATGAAATATGGTAAAAACAGAAAAGGGAAAAAAAACGTAGTAAAGGTGGCTTAAACCAAAATGAAAATAATTTCAGAAGTCACTGACTCCCAAAGAAGTGACAGCATTTTGTTTCACAGGGAGAAGTGAATGGTAGGTGCTCCCTGAAAAGCAGTGATATTGTGCATTACAGGACCACTGTTGAGAAATATTAAGATACAATATATAGATGTGGCCGTTTTCTAGAGTTATTTCAAGAGAAACTTTAGAAAAATTTGGATGTTAAATTTTTACCCAGCCGGAGATTAATTTTCTTAAACTTCCATCACTTACTCATCACATTACTGTACTATTGTTAACAATACCTTATAACGATAAAGTTTTAAATAAACTTGGATTTTTAAGGATATACATCTTTGTATTAATTACTTCTATACTGCGTAGGCATGTGGAATAGCATATACGTGCATATAAGAGCAGATACACAACTCTAATACATATAATTAACAGATAGTTATGTATTCTAAACAAACTATCTATAAATACAGTCTACATACATTTTAATACGCACATACACACACAGGTATTATATGTGTGTGTATACACACGTATAAATGTATATGTATACTGTGTCTCTTGAAAGATGCAAAGCAGAAGGAACAATCTGGGACAGAAAGGTGAAGTAGGATATATGGTCACAAAAATGTTTCATCCCAAGTTTTGCAAGTCTGGTTTGACTGAGACCAAAACCATTTGTGCCACGCCTCTAGAGAGGCACACAAGCTTACTTACCATAGCCGTTTGTAGGCTGCAATACAGCCTTGAAATCCTGAAAGTGCGAGTGCATGCTCCTTCCATGATACCTGAGCTGGAGCCTACTGAAGTCTGAGAAGGAAGCAGCTCAGCACTGTTTACACTGACTCAACACTGCTCCTAAGCCAAACAATTTCTGCTTTGCTCTCCTTTATGATCTTTCTTTGTAGCATGCACGGGCTGGACTTGGGGGCAGAATCTGTTCCAACACATTCAAACAGAATTTCAGTTAAAGTAAGTTTAAGAGGTCCACTGATATCTACTCAAAGAATACAGGAAGCCCCAAACTCATTTTTATTAAACTCAGTGAAGTTCCTTGAAAATTCTAGTTTAAGTTGAGAACATGCTCTTTAATAAGTGCTCCAGCTACAGCTCTGCAGAGAGAAGTCAATCCATTTTGAAAAGTTCAACATTTAAAGTATTATATACTATACTTATAATTCAAACAAATAAAATCTGTACTTTAACTGTGATAAATTTTATTTAAATTAATTTTGTTGCAAAGAAAAAATATTTGCCAGTGAGATGTTAGTAGAAGTTCTGTCCTGACAAACTGGATTCAGATTCCCATTTTGTTAAATTCACTGCTTCTATACATAAATACTTTAAAAAAAAAGAAAAAAAAAAGAAATTACGTCACAGTGCAGAGTGAAACATCACTATTTATTCACTGCCATTCAACTGCACTGATAACACACACACCCCCAAAAAGTTACCCCAAACATTCCACTTTTCCTTCCAGTCTCCTGCTGTCAGCAAGTGATGAAAACAGAAGACAGGTTAAGGAAAAGAAGGGTAGCTTCAAAAATCAGGAAGCAAAAGGAGAGGAGATATTACGGGAATAGGCAGGGCCCTTCTGACATCCAACTACTGTGCGTGCTGGGGAAGCACGAGGGGAATGAAGAAGGGATGGTGCCAAGCTTAACATGCTTTCCTTAAATAGCTTCTCTTGCTGCCACTGCTGGAGACAAAATCCTGAGCTAAATGCACCATTAACATGACCCAGGAGGACATTCCTTATACTAATATTTTTCCATGTTTCTTCTTTTTAAAGGTAGGAGATACAGAGAAAAATATAAAGACAGGATGAAATTTTTTCCACCTTGTTTCCTGACATACCAGCGAGATGGAAATCAGTGCAGTTTAACATCTTATTTTTTTCTTTTCTTCCCCCCCCCCCCAGTATTCTGGAAATAAAGAGGGTGAAATTTAACAGTAGGATACCCCAACAGTCCCCACAGCAGAGCAAGTGGGGGAAGAGTCTAAATCCAGGGAATCTACTGGGAATTCTGCAAAAACAGAATCTCCACCTGGGGGTTAATGGGTCTACACTATTCTTTTTGTTTTGCTTTCGAAAACAGCCATTTCCGAGAGGGCCCCATACTTTACATGGCCATATTTTGTGATTAAGCTTTTTGGTAGTTAATACACATTCTCCCTCATGATTTTTCATAGAAGAAAAACCTGGAAAATACAATGGTGGTCAGAATGAACCTGTGCGAAGTGAATCACACGGGACTAACATCTGGTGGGAGTAAGAATGTAGAAGTTGCCCCAGCTCCATCCGAAGGAAAACCCAGGAAAAGGTCTAAAATTCTGCACTGGTGATTAAGCACTACTGATTACAGTGGATGCTGCACACTCATTAATCCATTGTTATACTGATAGTAACAGAAAACGCTCATTTCTGCTCTTTACCAATTTAGCATAACAAGAAAAAATTGCAGTGGAAAACTAGTTTTCCACTGCATCGAGATGCCTGAGCCGACACAACATCGCCATCCGTTCCATGTTCTCATACGTGAGACGCTTTTTTTTCTTATGTTACATCCCTTTTCACAGGTAAGTCATTAAGATAAGAGAATAATCAGAGCCAATGCCTCAAAGGTATGATAAATTAGACCAGCTCTGAAAGAGATGGATAATCGCTGCAACTAAAGAATGCAGCAAGGCACCTGCTGAAACTCAGTAGGAGCCAACTTCAATTTATCAAAACTTTAAAAATTTATGTTGGTGAAAAAGGGAGTAACACTTGACTACAGTCTGTTCAGAGCCAACAGCAGTATACGGGTTCCTTCTGACTGAATGGACGTGGTTTCATGAGCATTTCTTAAAAAGGTCACTTACACAGCCTCCCCCGCGGCCGTTACATCAGGGTGCCTATCCTGCCTCAGAGCTGCAACTGGACAAGAGGAACCAGAGTACCCTGCCTGACCTGAAGACTGACGGATTTCTTGTTCTCAAGAGCTCTCTTCAAAAGTTTCAATACACGTTTCTGAGTAATAGTGTAGCTGGGCTTTGTTTTTGGTTTAATCAGGATGAACACCGTAAGATGGAGAGAACAACTTTTTCTCCTGAAAAATAAGAAGGAAATCGTGTGCCTTCCTTTAATTCCATCTTTCTAATAAGGCTACAAGTAACAAAATCTTTAGTGGAGTAAGCTTGATTAGCCTATTCATGAACACAATTCAGATTCTTCTGAAAAAATGTCAAATTCCAAATTGCACAATAATAATCCAATTCCTGCAGGAAAAAAAAGACAAAATATGAACAATTAAGTAAAAGCCTAATTCTATTTTGAAGTACATCACCTTTCATCATGGATCATTCAAAAACATCATGAGTATGTTCCAAACAACTACTCAACAAAAACAGTAAAGAACATGCGGCAAAAGTACAAAACTCCTTTGCACTACTGACAGATAATTTCACTGAAGTATTAACACTAGCGTAAAATATCTAGGCGTTGTTTCATTTAATTTTGAAAATACCACGTAGAAAACAATGCTCATAATTCCATCCACAGGATTCTACAAAGCCGCTGCTTCATTCAACAAATCTTTGAACTGTTTCAATATGAAAATTCCATTTTTTCAAATTGCTCAAAAATCATTGCAGAAAATTTCCAAGCACTTGAATTGAAGCAAAACCAAAGTATGAACTTGGTACATTTTTGCAGTTATTTCTAAAATAAGTTAATTTACATAAGTAGTCTCAAAATAACACAATGGGATTCAACTTCATTTTAGACATTTGGAAAGCAGTGTCATACTTTATTTAAAATAAACCCATGTAAAAACAAAGTTTAAATGAAAATGGTACCTGAAAAATAAATTATTTGATATAAAACAAATCAATAACTTAAAAACACACTAAATATACAAAATGTTTAACCATATACTGTACAGTATGGAAAACAATTGATAAAACCTTCTGTCCCACAAACAGATTAATTTATAAACAAAAGATTACATAAGTTAAGGGAAATTAAATCAATAAAAAGACTAGAAGTACAGTATTATTCAAAATTACTGGTCAAATAAAGGTTTATCCCAACTTATGTTTCAAATGTCTCAAGTCATTTTCTTCTCAATGACCAAGTGAAAAAGTTCAGCTGTACCACTGAAAAGTTGCTCAAAAATGTCTAAAAATAAGGAACAATAGTATGAGAATAAAGATTCTAAAACGTGAATACAGTAGCAATTTTTCAAGTTTTCAGGTGGTAGTTCTACTGTTACTGATTTTCCATCGTTATCAACAAAAAGAATTTAAGTGCTGAAAATTCCACTCAACAGAAAAATATTTCTAGTTCAACCTTTGTAAATGTTTTATCAAGTGTGATATATATAACAAATAACCGCAGCAAGACTGAAGAAAACAATACAGGACTTAAAAGTCAAATCCACTCACTGGGTGTTGTGTTTTGCTTTAGAGATCATAAAGGCTTCAACTTTTTTAAATCATGCAGAAGGAGAAAGCAACACTTGAAGTTTTGTTCAGTTTTAATACATAAGACTACTACAAAAAAAGCAATCACAAAAATGATGCTGTACCTGATTAATCTAAAAGTAGACACTTTTCGAAATTAACTGCAATTTTCAATTCTGCCAGCTGTGCCACGGAGAAGTCGCACAATACGCAGGTACCACCTCTTACAAGCAAGAGGGAGGTAATTGCGACCCTTTTTATGAACTCCACGCTTTTTAAATTAATAAGTAGAAAACCAATAAGGTATAATAAACATAGAAAATAAACACTAGCCTTTTGATCTTCATATTTATCAGTTCTATTGTGCTGAGTATCCAACATTGAGAAGTGCAGAGCTACATTAAAGGAACTTGCCTATGGCACAGAGAGCCTCTTCTGCTTCCAGACATAGAGATTAAAGTACCTAGGGTGATAAATTCAGTTCTTGGGGAAAAAAAACAAAAAACAAACCACCAAGTGCAGCTCCACTAAGGGAGCTCAAAGGGAGCTGTGTTTTCTTATGCTAAATGTGAATTTGGTCCCTTCACTCTAAAGCTATTCTTAGGAGCCTAAAAGTAAAAACGTTACAATAAGGTGCTTCACTGACAGTGTTACAAAGGACAAATTTCCTCATTACGGAAGTCAAAAACATGGTAACCTTATGACAGAGGTAGCATTAGGACAAATTGCTCTGAATTTGACTTCTGTGATTGAACCATGAGATCACCGTCAGTAGTTCACAAAAAGCTGTATGTTAAAAAACCTCCCACAAACCCTAACATTTTGCAGGTAGATATATCGGAGGACCTACTTTCAATAAACAGTTTATTATAAGACCTGTTTATTTTGTTGAAAAAGTAAACGTGGGGACATTCTCCAAGTTTTTTTTTTTTCTTAAAAGCACGTAAATAACTATAAACTATCCAAAAGAGTAACGTTAGTTATTACAGTTTAGAATACACTGAAAAAAATCTCTCCTGAAATGTTTGAAGAATCTCTACTTTATTGACCTTACCCAGAACATTAAAGCAACGTAAAATTATAATAAATGTTTAAGGACCTTAGGGACTATTCATTTCCAAAACTTAACATTCAAAATAATGGATCACCTTTACAGTTATTTCATCATTTTGGTTTTAACTGCTGCACATTCTTTCTATAAATGTAGCTATGCCAATTTTTAATTTTTTTTTTTTTTAAAGATTTTTAATTGCTTTGTGTAAACATTACTACAACATTCAATGCCCCTACAAAAATAGGTGTCCTCTCCATACTGACACCCTTTGGTCATCTGAACAGGTGTAAGTGACCACAAACTGACCAACTAGTACTCACTGCAGTGAGAAATTTATCCTACTTTAGCGATACGTGTGTGTATCTGAATTTTCAGTGGTTTTCATGCTATCATGATACAGATGTACTGAAAAAAACATAACCAACCAGAGGGAAGGAAAAAGATGTGTGGACACACACCACTATGGGGACGCTGTTCTGGACAGTGGTGTTTCCTGACTTCTCCTTCCACCCTAAAAGATGGATCCCCAAGTCCTTCTCAGTCCCAGATCTAGAGCAGAAGTGAAAGGATTGGCACAAGCTCGGCACAGGAGGCAACGTTAACTGCATTGGCTCGGTTCCTCTCCCTCTACACAGAGAAGTGGAGCACAGCATCTCAAGTAAACCAAACTTTATGATGACGTAGCTTGAAGAAAATAAATCAACACTTTAGTATACAGACACCCTCTAAAATGGAATCACAAAAGAACTAAACACACTAAGCTGCGTTGATTCTGCTCATGTTCATAGCTTTTCTGATGTTGCCATCTCCTCATCTCAAGGAACTGTACTTGCCTCTGCCAGCTTATACAAAGCACACAGCAACATTAGAATTTTCTTTTCTGTATTCACTGTGAAATTTCCCTATCTGCAAATGGGTAACCAAAGGTTTAAACTGTGATTAGGTTTGTGGCTAGCTTTCTGCACAGGAGTGAATTCCATTCATAGTAGAAATCTGGGAAGCAAACGTAACTTACTGAGCAGGAATAAAAACTTACTAATAAATCAACAGACTGGAAAAAAACAAGTCTGAATAAAGCCTTCAAGGAATTTTAATTTTGACAAAACTCAAAGTTTTTACGTAGTAAGAAAACCTGATTTTTTTTTTTTTTTAATTATTTTTTATTCTGTACAACACAACTAAAGCCCAGAACATCTTCAGAGAAGTTTAGAGGTGGTCTTCAACCACAATCAGGACAGTTTTGCTCTTAACTAGGCATTGTCTCATTTTAGAGTGAAACTCCACAGTCTTGCAAAGAATGAAGACTGCTCATATGCAATTTTGGAAGCAGCCCCACAACAAGCGTGTTCAACAGCCATGCCTTGGCCTGGTAAGAGCCTTCCTGGAGTGCCAGATAAAACAAGTATTTGAAAAAAGTGGAGAAGAGGATAGGTACCAAGTAAGGGCAGCAGAGGTTCCCTTTCAAAAGAAATACCAAGATAAAACAAAGTGATTCTAAAGCTAAAAGTGACAAAGCAATAATTAAAGTAACACCAGACATTCAACAGCTGGTAAAATTTCCTGAAAAAGATAATTGGCTTAACATTCGAAGTCCTGAAGGCTAATCAAGTCCCGGCTGTATGATCCTGCCTTTGCATAGTAAGCCACAGAAGCCAAGGCTCAAAGGTGACCGATTTGCAGACTGCCTTCCAAACGAGATGGCCTACAGCCAGCGAAGTGAAAACCCAGGGTGACTCACCGCCGGAAAAAGCTACAGAAGCAAAGGCCAGTTTCTGCTGAAGTGCATTCACATGCAAACAAGTTCTCTCTTTGTGAAAGCAAGTGAGTTTTGGACACAAAGCAGACAGGTCCATTCAAAAATAGACCCCAGCTGAAGCCTGACAACAGTATCACTGGTCTTCCTGTTTGTACTCCCAATTGGCAGATCTTCAGCTCTAAGGCTAGCTACCCTGACCATAAGGAGATCGATGAAAAAGCCTCCTCTATCCTTTTCTTTTTAAACACAGGCAGATAAACTTCTCATTTTGTCACCATATTTGTGTGATCAAATAAGTGTAAAAAGAAAATGGTGTTGCCCAAATTGCAGGTTCATGAAAGCCGGATCGATCCCTTCAGAAATGCTGGCACAAAAAACCATGCCCCATCCCCTGAGACATCATAATTCTCTTCAACATCTACACACGGGACCCTGCAATAGCAACATGGCCATAACTATGTGTTTTCATCAGGAATTATACCTGATCCTTCAGAAGCAGGTACCTGGGGGTGTCCTGCAAGGCTTCTCACCTATTCTGAAGGACCCCAAAACATTCACCATCGCAGCTGTTCCCTGTAGCACATCTCCAGTATGGACCATCAAATCCAGGTCTTTAAAATCTGATCATCACGTCCTAATCCAGCAACCAAGACTTTCTAGTATTCTCTACCTTATTGAGCCTACTGCATCTCATGGGAAATGTACAGGACCTCTGGATTGAGACAGGCCTTTGGTTTTACAAAGATCTTGTAAGCACTGACTGAGACAGAAGGGTCACCTGAAACAAACGTCTATATTTCATCAAATTAAAGGATGAAAAAGCAGAACGCATCCGCAGTTTTTCTAAACTCCCTGAGGATTAAGAGGCCAAAACCTCTCCTGAAACAGGTATGTTCAAGGGAGAGCTTCAGAGGAGGGTATGCTGGGTGACATAAGGAAACCAGTTGCTCATACCTTTTGCGTAGAAAAACTGCTGGGAGATTACTTGTTGTTAGAATTTAGTTTCCACTTCCATAAGTTTCCTTTCTGTATTTACTAGTAGGATGCATGGACTATTGTTTAGGACCAAAAGCATCAAGAATACATAGACAATTTTTTCTTGACTTCAGCTATTTATGCCAAGTATTTATTGACTGTTAGAATGGTGCAGACCATACACCACTTCTCGTATCAGCTCTTGATATTTTAGCAGGATTTTTTTTCCCCCTCTTTTCCTGACTCAAGCAGCAGTGCTTTGCTCATGTAAATTGCCTGGTAACTATTTTCAGAGCAACTAATCAAAGGAAGCTGGGATCAGATGTTTCCTAAAAGAGATGGTTTCATACCACTACTGAAACAGTATCCACGCAGGATATTCCTTCTTATTTAGCAAAGAACAAGAGATGGAAAAATAGGGAAGCAGTCAGATGACAGTGATGCCAAAAAGCCTCCAAGGAAAGTTTTTTAAAAATGTGACAGCTAGTGAACTCACAGCAGTGTGCTGCTGATATGGTTGCAATGGTCAGCATGCTTGTAATGATTACTGATGCAAAGTCATATTTAGGGTGTCATTCGTTGGAAGTCTGAACGCCCATCTAAGTGCTGTGATAAAACAGCAACTCCCAATTAGTTTGGAAATTAATCTTATATGAAATAAGGCAAGAGAAAATGACAGGAAATTGGAAACGACTGCAGACCCACTCCTGTGGAACAGCATAGTGTGAGGTTAAGAGGTGATGGGACACAGTACGAGGACTTCTCTATACTATGCAGTTTTAACTTGGGAGAAATCCCCCGAATGCTTCTGAATCTCTCCTTGTACACAGAAAAGTAGTATTTGTTGAAGCGATAAAGGAGTGATGATAAATTGGTGGAAACATCTGGAATAGACACTGGAATAGACAGCTGGAAAGCACTCTTTGCAGGGTTGGAGTTGGTTGGTTGCTTTGCCACAGCCACCGTTTTACAGACCACCGTGCTTCTCAGAAGATGGTAGAGTGAACCGGACTGGCATGAAAGGCAAGGCTGAATGTATTAATAGCAGAAATCCCACTTATATTCACTGCACACAAGCTCAAAAACAATGGGAGGCTGCTCACTCCGCCAAGGCCTATCTGTACGGCTTTAATTATGCCATGGCAGTTCCAGAAATATCAGCAACAGCATTTCCTAGACAGTGCTGAAGGTAATTAATGGAGATGGGCAGCTAGTTCAGCCACCTTTCAGCAGCGGCGTGCAGAGATGCTGATGCAGACTTCTTCAGGCTGTGCAAGACTGCAGATCCTATTACAGGAAGAGGAGAAATAATTGCAAACAGAAGGCAAGATCAGCTAGGGATGGAGCGATACGAGCAGGCGGCATGGAATGGCCTCTGGAATTTGAAAATAAACTTTGGGACTGGTAGAGGTTCACGCAAAAAAAAGGAGACACTGCAATAAAACTGCCACTCTCCCCATTTTCGCGTTTGCTCTACCTTCTGGCAACTGAACATGAACACTAGACCCGAAAGTCGCCCAGGCCAAGTCTCTAGTCGTGCACAGTATCCTTTCACAGCCTTTACCTGATAGAGTAATCCTTTTCAGGTTTCCTACCAAAGAACACCTGCAGGGTTACATCAGTCTGTGGCACACAGTTTCTATGCGACAGATTTATTGTAGTGCTCTTGTTTCACAACCCTTTTTCTTCTACTCATCTGTCAAAGGAGTAACTTAAAACTCTTAAAGAGGAACTATAGTTCTTTAAAACAACACTCTTTGAAAGCTGGACACTTTGTGCAATACTTAGCAAAAAAATAACAGAAAATAAAAAACAAAACAAAATTTGAGCAAAACAAAATCAAATTTAATGTTCTTAAATGCAAAAGTAAAAACAAACAAAAAACACAAAAAAGCAAAAGAAAATTAACAGAAACAGAACAACTCAAAGTTTCAAGGCAGTCTGCAGAAGACTTGGGGGATTAATCTTTAAATCTACAAATCAAAGGGTTTTTTGTTAATATCTAACTTGCAAGTAGTAAGTACTTTTCTGCTGAGTGTTCAATAAGTAAAGCTAGTTGTCAAAACAAAATCCTATTAAAATAGAAAAATCTAGCACTCATTAGAAGGGATGCGAGAAATACAATGCTCAAATGTTTATAACTTTTTTCTTTACAAAACAGAACTACCAAAGGAATTCAAACTATAATGATCTTTGAAAATGAGTAAGTATCTTGCTGCATTATAATGTACCAGTAAGTAGTGCACCATGCATTAAATATTTGGACAGAAGAGATTCAGTTTGATAAAGTAGCAACATATATTCACACTCTCTTTCTGGAGTTTCATTTTGACTCTGAAATCTTCCCGGAGTTTCTTTGAAACTCTTTGGTCCATTCCTATTAGAAAGTGGGCTTTAAAAGTAATGTTTCTAAAACCTTTGAATTTGACAGCTTGGCCACTGCTCAGTGTGCAACTTACCTCATCAATGGTGTTAAAAGTTATGCTGGCATGCTACTACTTACAAGACCTTGACTTTAAAAAGCCTAATCCTCAACTATATATGTAGTAATGAATATTAATTGATCAAACAATTTACTGTCAACTAAAACATTAGTATTTCTCAACTTTTCTTCCATACTACCGAGTCTGGGGTAGAGAAGGTCAGGGGAATGGGTAGGAAAAACAACAACATAAAAAACAAGAAAATTAATGAATTCAGCCTGATATTTTTCAGAAAATTCCAGTTTTTGCAGACAACATTCAATGGAACAAATGTTAGTCTCATAAGTGAAAGCATGCTTCAATTTTACCACCATCCAGAGGGTCTAGTTAATGCAATCTAGTTAAGATTTCAGGGGATTTTTAACATGTTTGAAATGAATAACTTAAAGGAACTTAAAATTGGTCTAACATTGTGGGATTTCAAACATTTGAACATGTCAGTTGCATCCCAGAATATAAAACCTTTTTCACTTCTCATTTAGACTAAGACAAACACTTGTGAAAATTGGCGCAAAATGAATTTTACACTAACAAAAATGTTTCAACTTCTGTCACTCAATTATCTATTCCATACAAAACGCACGAGCAAGTTATTTGTGGGACTTGTTGGTTTTGAAGGAAACCTGTAAGATTTTGTCCCCCAGGCGGTAGCCATTAAGACTTGCTATGGCCATTGCAGCTTCTTCATAGTTTGTCATGGTCACAAAACCAAAACCTTTGCACTTGTTGGTGTTGAAATCTCGAATAACTTTCACATTGGTAACCGCACCAAAGGGGCCAAACATCTGCCAGAGGATTCCCTCATCAGCATCTTGACCAAGGTTGTAGATGAAGATACACCAGCCAGAAGATGCGTTTCCTGGAACATTTACACCAGAAAGCCCACTCATGTGATCTACACCCATAGGAGAGAACCTAGCAAATAAAAAGCACAATATTTCATGTAAAAGTTCAATTCAATTAAGCAAGTTAACTTGAATGGGAAGCAACTGAGAATGAATATTTTCTACATGGACATCAAAACCGCCAGAAAGAAATGTTTCCCCATTCAAATTGACAATCAAATTGACAGCTACCAGGAGAAAAAAAAGTTAAGTATTCCAACTACTTTATCAATAGGGAACTATCCTTAGAAATAGGAAGGCAACAGAACAGCTGCAAGGCAAGATTACGTGATCACCTTCAGAGGGGACCTGGATCGAACTCTGAAACTCAGCTAGGCTGTTAAGAGTGCTCCGTGGCATCAGTGCAGAATTGCTCCAGTGCAGACAACAGGCAACACCTCCCCAGAGGCCCCAGCTTGCTTCAAGCCACCCTCAGGCATCTCCCACTTATTTTGCTCAAGGAGTTTGCATCCTATATCCTCCTTTTCTTGCCTCTAAAATAGCATGTTGGGAACTCTTAAGTCAAAGGGTTTCTTTGGGTTTTGCTGGGGGGGAGGGAGGGAGGGAGGGGATGTTTCATATTTAGGAGTGGAGATTGTGTGTATTAATTTGAATTTCTTTTTTTTGTGGAACAGCACAAAACCTACTCCCTTTTCCACCGTAAGGCAACAGGTGCAGGCAAACACTCCCAATACCAACAGGCTGCTAAATAAGTCATGCATACTCGCATGACTGACTTCCTCAGTCAATTCTCAGTAGCTGGGATGCCCCATGTTTCTAGCTGCAGAATTTAAATCGTAGGGTTTTTTTCCTTAATACTAGTTATGCAGATATTCTAGCTGCGGTAGCTTTCAAATATCAAAATAGCAAACCACATTTAAGCACACAGTTTTACAATTTCAGTATGCGTGTATGTTTTTATTCTCATTAATTTTACACCAACTTCATACTAGGAAAACTTATCTGACTTTACCGAACTGTACTTTTTAAATCACCTACCCACTCTTCCTAAACCCTGCCTTCTGCATAGTACCCCAGCAGTATTTATGCTAACAAAACACAAAAAACCCTCTCCTTTTTATGTCTTGCTTTGTATTATTTTCTTTTCTCCTATAACCCACATCTCTAATTCCCCTTTATTCTATTTCTGGTCTCCATCCTAGAAGTTCAAAGCTTCAGAATATTTTAACGCAATATTACGGTTGCACAGCTAAGCACTCAAAGATCAGGAAATGTGAAAGTTAAGGTAAAAAACTCAATTTGATCCCTTGTGCTTATGTATTATTTAAAAATGTGAGGTCACGTGATTGTAGAAATATAATTATACTATACCAGGGGTTCCCAAACTGTGGTGTACCACTGGTGATATGCAAACCACTTAAAAGCGGTACACGTGCTGCTCTCTGCCAAGAACATGGCGGTGGCAGTTCCTGATTCTCTGCTGACCTGGAGAAAACAGGGAATGGATGTCTGGGCAGTGAACACTGCATTAAGTGCCAAACACTTCCCCACTGACTTTTTCTTGCCCTGCGTAAAGATAGGAGCTGCTGCTGTCTTTATATAGAAGGGAGGGCTCAAGGCAACATGTATCAGAAGGAAGGGGATCAGAGCTGCACACACATACACACAGCGAAGTCAGCTCATGTTCGGTGTGGTGCTTTGGTTGATGCACTCATACGAGAGAACCACTCAGTCACCATCTCCCCCACCCCCGGCTCTCCAGTGCTCAGAGCTCATTTCTTTGGACACCTGAGCTATTAGACCCTCTTGTACCCAGAGCAGGGGGAGTCTCGGTGGTACAGACCCCTTCCCCTCCATCACACCCTAGCTGTTGCTGACTGCCTGGAGTCAGCCAGAGCTGATCTGGCTCAGCCAGGCTGCAGCCCAGCTGGCTACCTGACACTGGTGTTTCTAGAGCACAGTGCGGACACACCTGAGCTCATGCTGCACATACTCACTGCCGCTGCCACTGTTGGCCAGCCCCAAGCAAATCCAAGTTTGGGAATCCTTGTACTATAGTAAAACTGAAAAAGCAGTTAAGAGTATCAGAATGTGAATGAGATGCACTAATCCATGTGATCTGATGATTATGTGACATATCTACTATTTATTTTGCTTTTATATAAAAACGTTCCTGTGTTTGCATGCTTTATACTCTTACTTTTTCTGACAGACACCTTCAGCTGTGTAGCTTCTTTCCATTTGAGTAATGATCTGGTAGGATGTATTTACCTTAATATCTGGAAAGTTTTCATCTGAACAGATCACCAGTCTTGGGTTCCTGCTCACATGTACGGGGAGCAGAAAATCACTAAGCTCAGAATTGCATGATGTTGGTTCCAGCAGTCAGTGTAGCTCTGAACCTGCTTGCTATAAAGCCTCAGGCTCTGCCTACAAGCCCAGATCAACAGTACATGAAGGATTGGAAGCACTTGTAGAAGAGCAGCTGGGGGTTGAACGCAGGAAGACAGCAAATCTAAATGCATATTACAGGCAAAATAATTTAAAATAGCAAGTACCTCTGTTCTTTGTATACACTAATTTTCAAACAGATTCTCCTCTCTTCCTGCTTTGACTCACAAAAATGTTACAGGCTTATAAAAAAACCAAACAACAAAAACAACAGGGTAAAAACACCCCTAAAAGACTTGAAAAGTCATTTCAAAAAACAACCATAGGAAATATCACTTCACACATAATATTCCTCTTACCCGGACCTAACATGATTCTAAAGTGAAGTTATACTTTGCAAGTTCACATGAAAAAGAAACCTTTCGCAAAAGTTTCTGGCTGGTTAAAAAGCAACCATCAAAAAAGAAATTTGCAAAAGTGACAGTAAATGTGGTATAGGATTAGACCTATGTGGAAGGCTAAGTTTACATTTAGACTTGCATCCACCTGGAAGCATCACATGGGACGTCTGGCATGAGTGAGAGCACTCACACGATGAGCGGAGCGGGCTCCTACTGCAATTCAGCTGACCTGATAAATCTCTAGGCTTATCCTGGACTGAAGGCGTGCACAAGAGGGACACAAGACCTCTTGGTTGGCTGTTGGGATAACAGCCTGTATGTAGCCAGGCACAGAGCAGCTGACACATAGTACCTCTTTGTCCTACAGGAAAAGACTTTTTTTGACCACACAAATTTAAGATGACTCTTAAAAAGTTACACTTATTAAGGATGTTTAAAAGACCATCTGATTTGGGCAAACACCACTAAAGTCCAGAGAGATCCAAGATGTTTCAGAGAAAATTTTTTTTAAATTCCATTAATACTGTAATTTGAACGATCTCAGTCTTACCAGACTTACTGCTGGTGCCCTCATTTTTGTTGCATTTATTTTATATATATATTTTATAATTATATATTTATATTATACTGTCTCTTCCACATTGCTTTTTCAATCGTCCCTAAGCATCTGTAGATGATGTTGTCTATGGATGGTTCTTTTAAGTTATGTTAACCACAAAACTCCAACATCTTGTGACATTAAGTATCAACACACTAAGTATTTTTTTAATTTTAATCTTTTTCACTTTATAAGCTTCTCATTTATATGAATGACCTTTTGCTCTACTGTTATAAGAGACTGCTTCATTTAATAGATTCTGGGATTATTTTAACACACTCGAGGACACAATCTCAGAAGTGACACTCCTAAACAAAAACAATTTATTTTTAGTTCTATGAAAGTCCTATAAATTCTTTTTGCTGAATTCTTTTCACTGCAATCTGAGAACAGCTATATACAGCACAGGTGGGAGCAATCCCACAGCTTACATAATGCTAATAAGGAGTAGTATTATTTTTAATATTAGCCCATGTTGCCTTCGCACATGAGCTTGGCATCTTTTTATTTTTGAATAGTTCCACAAAGAGCAGGAGTTCAACTACACTGGATACTTGTCATGTCCACTGTTTTCCCCACAAGCAACTTTTTCTCCTATACCCTGATACGGATAGGAACGATCTACTGTGTACAAAACAAGTCCTGTTGAGTATTCAGTGCTACAAGCTTTAAGCCTGAAATAACAGGGTATTAAATCAAATAGCCACATATCAGAGAGCAGCAGCAATTGAAATAAGGGGTTTCAGTACCACATTCTTCTAGAACTTTGATTAAATACTACTCTGGATGAAATGTTTTCTTCTGTGGCATTCTCAACACAGAGAACTTGCATCCAAATTACAAATTGGCTTAAAAGTTGAAAATTTAAACAATTTCACTGGAGTGAAACAAAACAGATGCGTGGGAGCTGTCCAAGCAATAATGTCAGTGACAGGGTTAAACACTCTAGAGTCTTCTCGCATTTCCACTTGATCAAAGAATTATCAAGAAATAACAATTCCCCTTCAGGCATTTTGGACCTAACTCATGGACTCTGATTTCAATAGAAGTATGCCCATTAAAATAAGTGGGAACTAGCTCCAACCCTGAACAAGTCTGAAAGCAAAACCAGCTGAACTGGGAATGTTTTTGAGATTTGAAAAAAACATTCTTCTAGTATAAAGCTCTGGTGAACTGTAAAAGCATAGGACTTCTAGGGACTTTGGCCAGCCTTCTCAAGCTTCAGGAGCTAAACTCCTTAATTTCATCAGAGTTCAACCCCGAAAGATCTGCTATTCTGTTTAAGTAAACAAATCTTATACTCAGAAGAAACCCTTGCTCCCGATGTTTTACCTATCCTCCAAACACAATCCCATGCTGCAGGGTCATTCCTTCTGGATTCAACAGAGCGCGCTTTGGACCATGTCTCGGAATTAGCAGGCCAACCCAGCACTCCAGTGGGACAAGGCACTAAGACCAGTTCCTGATGTCAGCCACAAATACCACAGGAACTACAAAGGATTAACAGAACAAAGGGTCTGAGCGGTATCTGTAGGAAATTAATAATTACAAATTAGAGATACTACAGGCTTAATCCTGGATTTACAGGGATATGATGGAATGAGATGAAGTGTAATCAAAATGTCAGTTTAAGTATTCAACCTCTACGTAGCAGAGACAACACTGTAATTTATACAGACTGTGAGCTCTTTGGAAGCAGCTTATTCTTTCATCATGTTTCGTTCACTACACAAAACAAACAAGACTCAGTCCATGCTAAGGTTCCTAAGCTTTATCACAGTATGAATAATTATAGCTCATTAAGCTCAGCATCCTTTAAGGAAGACTCACTAGAAAAACTTGCAGTTAACACCAAAAGTGGGAAGAAAAATAAGAAGGGCTGGGGAATGGTGCATGTGTTGTGCATACGTGTACACATGTGCATGCATGCACATGCGATCGAGGGAAGGAAGTTTTAAAATAAGTGTTAAAGTTCTTGCAAGTCTGTGACAAGACACGGAGAGATGGACAGTTCTTGTCTTCAAGTCAACTGATGAATCTGGTCTCCACAGGGTATTCATAACAGAATTGCTCTATTACTACTTCTGCCAATCTGTAGTACCTAAAAATCTTCAACTCTTTCTCCATCAACAAGCCTATAACTAGGAGCAGAAGTTGGCCAAAAAGTGTTGACAAATGAGCACTGGGAACAGACAACTTGAGTGGACATAGTCACCATAGAAGCAGGAATGGATCAAAGAGACAAAACATTTTCTTTTATCTTATCCCCACTTGTGAAAACTCATGCCTGTAGAAACATAGGATATGCATGCAAATAACATGAACACTGCTCTTAATGATACAATAAAAGAACAATGAACGAACCGAAATGGAACCGAACAATAATGAGGATGATGATTTGTCTAGCTTGGAAGTGTCACCAAAATTAAGTCAGCCTACACCCTGCATCAAAACTGCTTCCGTAACGAAAAAAAGACGGGTCACTGTCATACGAGACTCGCTCCTGAAGGGAACAGAAGGCCCAATATGCAGACCAGACCCACCAAACACGACGCATGATATGAAGGATTCCCTACCGTCTCTCCGCCTGGCTGAACACAGTGACTTAGGGGATAAGGGGCAATGGCGGCAAGTTCCTGCCCAGTGCATCAGGCACATCTCCTCTGTGACTACGCCACCTTCCCAGGTACCCCTGCATAATAGGTGTGAGGCTCTGCAAGTGGAACTGAACAGTAAGGAGGACAGTAAGTAGTGCTCTCCTCTATCCTTCCAGTTGCAGGGAATGATGAGGGAGAAACAGGAAGAACTAGCAGATCAACACCTGGCTCCAAGCCTGGTGTCACCATCAGAATTTGGGGGGTTTTGATCATGGGTCGATCTACACAATACCAGGCCTGCTGGCGACAGACGGGGTACGCCTGTCTCAAAGGGGAAAATGGAAGTTGCACAGGAGTTAGCAGGGCTCATTTAAAGAACTTTAAACTAGATTTGAAGGGGGAAAGGAATAAAACCAGGCTCACTAGAGATAAGCCTGGGGGCAGCACACCAGTGTTTGAGGGACTATGTGCTAGCGAGGTCCTTCTGTCTGCCACCTCGGCGGAGGTAGGGGATGGACATCCATGCGGCAACAAAGATGCAAGGGTTATTGATGTGTTATAAACTATGGAAACACCTGAGAACAGTCATGTAGGAATTGGGGCTTCTCCCCTGAAAAAGGTGGCAGGATCAATAGCCCAACTGAAGGGCATCTACACCAATGCACACAGTATGGGCACAAACAGGAGGAGCTGGAAGCCATTGGGCAGCAGGAAAACTATGATACAGTTGTCATCACAGAAACATGGTGGGATGACTCGCACATCTGGAGTGCTGCAAGGGATGGCTATAAACTCTTCAGAAGGGATACACAAGGAAGGAGAGGCTGTGGGGTAGCCCTGTATATTAGGGAGTGTTTTGACTACCTAGAGCTTGATGATGGCAACGATAGGGTTGAGTGTTTATGGCTAAGAATCGGGGGGAAGGCCAGCAAGGCAGATATCATGGTCGGAGTCTGTGTTATAGACCACTCAACCAGGATGAAGAGACAGATGAAATATTCTATAAGCAGCTGGGAGAAGTCTCACAATCACTAGCCCTTGTTCTCGTGGGGGACTTCAACTTACCAGATATCTGCTGGAAATACAATACAGCGGAGAGGAAAGAGTCTAGGAGGTTCCTGGAGTGTGTGGAAGACAACTTCCTGACACAGCTGGTGAGGGAGCCAACTAGGGAAGGT
>NW_008824671.1:242186-242529 GCF_000699105.1 Pygoscelis adeliae | reverse complement strand
TGGCTGGACGGCCGGGCCCAGAGAGTTGTGGTGAATGGAGTTCAATCCAGTTGGCGGCCGGTCACGAGCGGTGTTCCCCAGGGCTCAGTTTTGAGGCCAGTTCTGTTCAATATCTTTATCAACGATCTGGACGAAGGGATCGAGTGCACCCTCAGTAAGTTTGCAGACGACACCAAGTTGAGCGGCAGTGTTGAGCTGCTCGAGGGTAGGAAGGCTCTGCAGAGGGACCTGGACAGGCTGGATCAATGGGCCCAGGCCAACTGTATGAGATTCAACAAGGCCAAGTGCAGGGTCCTGCACTTCGGCCACAACAACCCCATGCAGCGCTACAGGCTGGGGGGAG
>NW_008824671.1:217599-241894 GCF_000699105.1 Pygoscelis adeliae | reverse complement strand
GAGGAGCGGCTGAGGGAACTGGGGTTGTTTAGCCTGGAGAAAAGGAGGCTGAGGGGAGACCTCATCGCTCTCTACAACCACCTGAAAGGAGGTTGTAGCGAGGGGGGGGTCGGTCTCTTCTCCCAAGTAACAAGCAATAGGACGAGAGGAAACGGCCTCTCAAGTTGCGCCAGGGGAGGTTTAGATTGGATATTAGGAAAAATTTCTTCACTGAAAGGCTTGTCAAGCACTGGAAGAGGCTGTCCAGGGAAGGGGTTGAGTCACCATCCCTGGGGGTATTTAGAAGACACGTAGATGTGGCACCTGGGGCCGTGGTGGACTGGGTAGTGTTAGGTTAACGGTTGGACTCGATGATCTTAAAGGTCTTTTCCAGCCTAAACAATTCTATGACTGTATGATTCTAACTGGTCATTACAATTTAGTTTCACCTGCAACTATTAACATAAACACATTAATCATTTTTACTATTACTGAGTGATCATCACAGGACAGAATTAAAGTTATTTGGTATCTTAATTATGGGTGTGAATATTATTTGTACTGCTTATTCTGATGCATCTTAATTCTGCTATAAATTTTAAGGGGAAGAATGATGATGAAAATGTCCATTTACATTAAGAATTAAAACAAGCCTCAAGATTTTACTAGGACCAGGACACATTGAAGCCCTGGCTGATGCAAAACACAGATGTGTAAGTTTTTTAATAGTTCACCTAACTGCCAACAATGTATAATTTCATTCCTTGGTGTGGCTTAGAAGGTTTGGGTCCGGAGATCTGGATGAGTGCTTCAGGGAAATGAAATCTTGTTTGAGGAGCTACCTGCATTAAACTTGCCTGGACTACAGTCGAAGAGAATCGCAGAATGACTGAGGTTGGCAGGGACCTCTGGAAATCCTCTAGTAAGCCTCCCTGCTCAAAGCAGGGGCAACCTGGAGCAGGTTGCTCAGGCCCATTCCATCCAGGTTTTGAGCATCTCCAAGGATGGACACTCCACAGTCTCTTTGGGCAACCTGTTCAATCACCCTTAGTGTAAAACAACAGATGACTATAAAGTACTAGTTCTCATTGGAGACACCTTATACCTAGCTGTTCTTAAAACGCTAAACTAAAGCATTATGGAAAGGTCACAACAATACTGGAACACTGGCACTGCAAAAAGCTATTTGAGTTTTTAGTCCAATTTTGCTGAGCTAATTGGATACCTCAGAGGAGAAAGAAAAAAAAAGTAAATTCTCAGCAGGGAAACACTACTCTCAGAAACTCTCATGAACACATCTCATAACAAAGCCAATTACTTATCTGCAAGACAGTAAATATAATGCATTTTTTCCAGAGCACAGTCCAACTATCACCCTCCTTTAAGCAACTAAGGCAATTAAAATTCAAGCAATTCATATTCAAAGCAACTAAGGCAATTCTCAAAGGCAAAATACATAATGCCTTCCACAGCTCTGGAAACAGACAATATGTTGCAATTACTCAATAATCTTACTGAACTTATGAGGATTCAAGGAAAGACAGAACACTGCACAGCTCAAGACGTAGAAAGAAATCCCACAGAATCTCTTAATCAGAAATAAGGTTTTCCTATTTTACTATGACACCTCCCTGCTGGAACCAATGGTTCAGAGCTTTAATTAAGTTGCCAAATTATATCTGCATTGAGATATATGGACTACAGAATGGGGATCTGTTGAGACAGGCATCTACCAATACCCATCTGGAATCTGCTACGTTCTATCATCTCACTATACACTCAATTGTAGAAATAGACACCGTAGTGTATGTACCTTTACATAATTAACTTCAATATAAATTTTACAAGTAAGATTTTACTTTAATCATATTTTAATTCAACAATTTATTTACATAACACTGCAGGACATATAGTGTACTATGTATTCATCCACACATGCTGCAATGAAGATATTACTGCACAGCTGCAAGAGTACAGTTTCCCAGACGGACACGGGAACAGTAGTACAGCCTTAAATGCATTATTCTTCCTAACCTACCTGAATCTTTGCGCCTGGTGATGCACTGGCCCTCCAAACCGTCTAGCTGGTGAATGACACAGCTGCGACAACAGTGCCACATTTTTGTTCTGGTTAGGATTGGCCGCAAACTTCACTGTAATGGGTTCGGAGGAACCTGGGGGTTTGTGACCATTGAAATTTGTAATTGCCTCTTCTGCTTCTGACCTTTTGTCAAACCGGATAAATGCGACCCCTCTGGACAAACCTTTTAACCAAACCAATAAAAAAAAAATAAAAAAAATTGAAGTTCAGGATAAACTCAAAATAACTTTGAAAGCAAAAAACGAAAAAGTTAAATATTTCTATGGTCACAGCTTTCAAGTTCTCTACATTTACTGATGTTTCTTCAGCAGCTAGAGGATAAAGTACAAAATTAAGAAACAAAAGACAAATTAACACATTCATTTCAGCTGTAACAACCACAGTGACTATAACACTTAAAAATCCAATGTGGTAGAATTCCATGAAATCCATCACCAACTGACATTTCCATTAACAGAAAAACCTCCCAATATTTTAAATTAATTCCACCAAAAAAAAATTAATTAATTCCAGTCAGTTAAAAACAAAACAAAACCCCTTAGCTTTGATTACTTTATCACTAAAAAGCATCTGCAAACACAAAATTGACACTGATTTTTCCAAATGTTTTCAGTTTTCCATGCTGAAAACACATTCTGGTTCGTAGATGAGGGCATGAAGGTCTAACCCTAATAAAGTAGTTTAACCTTCTGTAATCAAGAAATCACAATTTCATCTACATCACAGCCATTATTTCTAGCTGTCACATACTTTATTTTTAATTCATTAAAAACTGATTAAGAACTACCTCTTGGGAACTGTACTGAAACAATCACACTGCTGTTAAACATTTGCATCTTTTTTTTTCCTAGTACCAGACCCCAGCCACTGGGTGCTGTTATCCTTCTGACTGAGCTAAAAGTCATGCCTTAAGAGATCTCTGCTGCCTCCCCTGCTTCTCATCTGTGACTTGACCATAGTCTGGAAATACTGTTTGTCACAGCAAAGCTAAAAGGGTACATTTTGTTTAAATTTCATCCCAAAGCAGATGTTATGACTAGACTAATCCTAGGACTTTACCAAACCTGTTTCAGAAAGGGTCATATCAAATACTTTCACATTGCCTCTACTCTACACCCACATAGGGCAATCTTCAAAGACAGTTTCAGAAGCTGTTTAAGCTTACCATAAATCATAAAGTTTTGTTTATAACAATTGAACATTATTTCCTGTATTTCACAGAAGGAAATGCAGCATGACAAAACCCTGGGCATGCGGCAAGCAGACAAAAGGGAATCCAACCCCTGCAACTACCCATAGAACGGTCTCTAGGAAAGGTATATTTTCATTTAGGGCACTGGGAGAACTTCCATAAATGACTTGTTTTCTGCATGTTGTTAAGTATGCAAAGTCACACAGAGAAAGCCTATTTCCGAAGTCACTGCACTTTTTGAAGAAAAGAACTGCAGAACAACAGCAGGAGATGGCTAGCACCAACTGTGCAGCTGGTGTTTCTAGACTGATCTGGAAAGGAGTCAACCTGTGAAGAAGTTATTCCATTTTTTGATTTCTCACTGGTTACTTCCAAAACAGGAGGCCGGACCAAATCGGCTCATCAAATTGGAGCTGATGGCACTATATGCTCCAATACCACTGAGATTAGCCTTTCTGTGCCGGAAGGAAGCATATGCCCCACCCTGGAAAGGCACAGAACAGCAGCATCACCCAGAAGTCAGCAAGGACTATCCCAGAGTCCAACATACTGTTACTTCTTCTCCACTTCCATGCTGTTCATCTTAGCGCTTCTCACTTGATCTATCATAGTGTTCATTTAAAAATATAAAAATATGCTTTCTACAATATTTAAACAGATTAATTCTCAAAAGCTAGAGAACAACCTCTGCTGAGAAGGTACATCTAAAAGCACAAATTAAAATTTGCCCTAACTGGGACTAGATCAAGATATGAAATGCAGGTTTTAAAGCCAAGGCATGGCTACATTCTTGAAGTGAAGAGACTCCTAGGCTATTCATGCATTAAACTTTATAATGTAAACAGAATACATTCTTCAAACAATACATTATTAAGGTTATTTGAAAGCAAGCGGTATATTCTGAGCTGACACTGAATTAGACAGCATCATGCCTCAGCACACTCAATGAAAATTATATTATTCCTGGAGAGATTTTAATTGTATGACTTCCGTCATCTCATTTTATAGCTCTGTCAAACACAGCCGCTAGCTATCTAGACTCCACTGGCAGCCAGAGAAGGATGACTACTTTGGACACCTGTATTGATAAGTTTTCTGTGCTCTAGAAGTCTGTCTTGCTTCTACCTACAGTTGACACCTAGATAACTAGCTCTAGAGACAGAACCATACCGATATCAAAGTTGGACAAAATGAATCCTTCTCTCTAGGAAAGGACGGATAGGATTTTCCTTGCTCAACGTTGGAGTGTCTACAATGTCAGTATCCAGATCTCATCTAGGCACCCCAGATTTCTTTTACACACAATTGCGTTCTGACCAAATTGAAACACTTAAAAGCAGATGCCTACACAAAGAGCTAGCTCTGATGGAGATACTTAACATTGTAGACTTTAGTATTTAGTCAGATTAATCCCATCAAAAGCTGCTGATGGCCTACTCTAAATTACAGTAGATTCCTCACAGAGTATGAAAGTTGCTGCTTAACTACTGTGTATAAATGTACATACTACCATATATAAATGTTAAATGTGGAATTGCTAGAATTAAATTATCTTCTATTCTAATTAGCACATGCATAATCAATGAAAAAGTGTATTTGTAGAAGTTCTCTCCAAATTCATACATGACATATGGGCTACTGGAAAAAACACAGAACACCTAAGGTTAGAGGATAAGACGTACTCTTCAGTTATACAGTCTGAAATAATTAGGTAAGAAATTAAAACTCTGAAAACACACTGTAACACTGAGTCAGAATTAACATTATAGAGGAAATCCTTAACTTTGGTCTCTCCTGAGCTGAGTGCTTAACTAAGCAACTTCCCCCTTTTCTTTCTCGTTTTTTTAAATAAACAAAATACATTCATAAAAATCCAAGAGGGTAGTACTAAGTGTATTAAGTTCATTCTTTTGGTTAGCAGTAACCACAGAGGACTGTAAGACACCTCAAATGTTTTAAAATATGAGGAAATTGTGCAAGTGAATTCCAAGTTGGTATAAAAGACAAAATACATTATTGTTTTGCAGTGGATAACTATGGACTGGAATTGACCTGTGGGTAATAGTTGCATTTGTGTAAAGTAAAGGTAACATAAGCACTGCCGAATACAAACATTGCCCAGAAGCACATTGCGCTACAGTAGTATCAAGTGTCATAGCAAGAGAGATTTGGCAAATCAGCAGCTCAGCCTGGTAAAACTGACAATAAGAGCATAAAATATGATATGAGGTTTACACTGTAAGCTAGCAAAGGAGGCAGCATAAGTCATTCTGTGTTTTAAAAAAGTCACTGAAAAAGGATATCCTGTTAAAATTATTTCAGTGGTTGACACCAGATGTCACGGTTAGTTTATGAAAGTCTAATTTAGTTTAGGAACTACCAGTCTCTGAAAAACTTAAAACATGCTATACACTACAGTTTTATGAAGCTAGTGCAACAGAACTCACCTGTAGTTTGATCCACAAGCACACGCGAGTTGATGATGCGTCCAAAACGTGAAAACATATCTTCTACATCTTTTTGTGTCATTGACCTTGGTAGTCCACTAATATATAAATTAGCATCCTTGATAACTTCAGAACTTGGACGAGCATAGGAAACCTTTAAAAAGGAAAAAAAAAAGGTATGTTCAGGGTGTAAAAAGGAGAGAGTAACGTATTTTGTCATGAGTCACTTTCATTTATTCCCCACTAAATAACGCAGGCATTTTTTACCGGAGTTCAAAAAAGCTGAACAGGGAGAAGGTAAGGGGAAAATTGCCAAAACAAAGAGAGAAGAGTCATGTCCTGTATAACTCCATTCATCTTGGGCTTATCCAACAGATAAAGAATATATGGCATTGCTATAAAGAGACAGCAGTAGACTAATACCAATGCTTCCAACAAACATATTTGCTACATTGAAGAATCCCTGTCTGAAGTTCTGACTCGGATACTGGACCTGTCAGTAACCACAGATCACACCAAGAACTTGTGCTGTCAGTACATTTTTTTTAAAGCCTCATATAAAGATTTTACTAGGTGGAATGCAGTTTTCCCTCTTAATTTCTGCTACTAGAGAAAATTACAAACATCACCTAAGCAGGTGTGATTTCCTACACATACAATACTAGCTGTTATTTTGGAAGAGGAGTGCATGTGTATTAACGTGATTTAAAATAGAGGTCATCAAGTATCTGCGATATACACGAGTTCAAAGCCTGGCAACAATTTGGAATGATCCCACCTACTGCTGTAAAAATGTTGGGAATGAGAAGAAAAAAAAAAAGGGAATCTTTGAATACAAAGCTGTTACAAAACCTGAGAGGCTTAACAGCTCAGTTTACTACTCTTCTCCTAGATTCTACCTTTCTTGCAGTTGGAAAGCACACAAGCCTTACCACCAGAATGAAGTTTATTAGAATGCCATTTCCATAGAAGACGGAAAAAATCTAGACACCCTACCTTGATAGTTTTTGACTGAAGTCTGAGGCCATTCAGTGTGTTTATTGCTCTTTCAGCATCTTTTGCAGTAACGTAGTTCACAAAGCCATAGCCTAAGCTGTGTCCTACATGGAAGAACATTTTTTTAATTAATCCTAACAAAAGAAAGTTATCACTATCAAAATTAAAGGAAATGCAAATGAGAAAAAGTGAACTCAACATAAACATAATCCACACAGCAAATATTTAAATAAGCCAAAGAAGTTTCTCAAGGCTAGCATACATCATACGAAGTAACTCAAAGCTCTTTCATTTGCCACTTTGGACATCCCTCGGTCTTCAAAGACAGTGTGTATCAGACAGCCGCAGATGATCCATCAACAGTAAGAAATTCAAGACTAATATACCGACTCTGAACAGTCTTGTAAACTTAATGGGTATGGAACAAAGGCAAGAATTTAACAAAGTTCTTAAGTACAAAATCTTGTAGATAAAGAGCAGAAAGTGAGAAAGTGTCAGTGGACGAACTGCTGGGTAAGAAATCATCAGGCTACTCATTTCTGTGTAGCTATTCCAACCTTCAATCCTGGAAGCAAGAGGGAAAAAGAAGTTTTCAATCCTTCATACTTTCATATGAGCAGTAAGTCTCCCAAACACAGGATGAAACTGAAGAGTGAAAAATTCTTTTTAGTGCAGACCATTTAAGTACTATTACTTTATGTAAGTTCACTCTTAACTCTTACAAAAAGAATTTGAGAATAGTAATACAGATCTTTAAAACATGTAAGGCAAAGGATATTTATTTGGATATTTATTTGCTCTGCTTCTATCTCCAACCTCCACAAATGCTACTATCAATTATAACACTACATACTAAGATCATTTTGGGTTGCAATTTCCCAACAATTAGAGGCTCTTATCACTGTAGACCTAAAAATAACTAAAATACTTTCAAAAATGTCTCAGTGCAATAAAGCAATTCCCATTCAATAAAAGATACACCTTTTTCAGACAACTCCTCCTCGTCTCAGCCAGATCTATGGGATTTTATAAAGAAAATTGTAAGCATGCATAGGAGAATGTGCTATTTTGCTTTAACAATATACTGTTTTTAAGTTATTACCAAGCTCCGTTGTTAGGCTTGAGAACACAAGACGACACAGCTAATCGTTACAGTAGAGGATTCTCTTCTGAAATATAGCCCCTTTTTAATCACACAGCATGGCTCTGCAATAGTCTTAGCTGGCAAGGAAGTTTTTCTTATGCTTTCCAGACATTTCAGAACACCAAATATACACACACCACCCCCCACCCCCCCCCCCCCCAAAAAAAAGTCAAATAGTGATTATCCTAGCACAAGAGGATAATCACCACTTCACTGTCAGAGAAAGTGAAGAAAAGGGCTGTAACAGACACTGCAGATTAACTCCGTCTACTGAAAAAAGAATCACCAGTCTACTGAAGGAATTGAGACCTATGAGTAAAAGCCACAAGGGATGGAAGGAAGCTCCAAATAACCCTCACAGTGTTATTACTAACAGCATACATGACAGATTGACTGCAGAACAACTGCAACAGCACAACTCCCTGGCACGTCCTCTGCATTTGTCTGCTTTGTTGTGAACTGTAATAGACCAGTAACTCATCTAAATCCAAATAATGTCACTGCCTGTTTCCTAATACACTCCTTGTATAAACAGTCCCAGTTAATTTTTACTGTCTGCTAAAGCTCTTAAAGAAGCCATATCTCCATTATGTTCAACCTTCATACAGGAACAACATCCTGTTCTCTTACAGACCTAGTGTTAAAACATCTCCACTGGCACAGATCAAACTCTCATGACGCCAAATGCTTCTGCACAACTACAATGGCAAATCACTTCGATAGCCAAGTAGGGATTTAACTCTGCATAGGAAACAAATAAATGCAAAAAAAGCAAGATCTTAGACACCAGCTTCTGCACCTTTATCCTTTAAAGATCTACAGATAACACTGATCAGGATTTTGCAGACATATCTTACATGTACCTACAGCATGTTTTTTGTTGATTTCTTTATAACATTCATTTTCTGTTTTATTAGTCAGAGATGGTCAATCATTTAGATCAAATCTGGTTAGTCCACAATCACTTACCTACTGAGATTCTTTTCCCAATTAAGAAAATGAATAATTTAACAATTAGAAAAATGTTTAGCACCTAGACCCTGGTTTATTTCTCCAGAATCTGACCAAGAAAACAAAGATAAGTTTAAGAGGGAACAACTATCACACAGACAGTAGGCAATGACTTTTTCCCTCCTAAGTGGGTGGGAGGAGTCTGACACCCCGTCACCGGTACAGCATGTCAGCACCTGATCTGAAGGCTCAGAGTACCAGCTGCTTTACAGATATTTTCAGTCTGTCCCGAAAGCCACGTAAATGTGAATATTCCAGCAAACTACTGAATAGAACCAGGTCCTAATAAAGTTTATGGAAATAGGCCCTTAAAGACCAGGGAAACAGACTTAAACAACACTAATCCCTCTGAGTCTGAACCACTGAGCCCTGGCAGTCAGGGCTGTCACTCCCCAGGTAGACACTGCACTGGGGAGGGGGTGACTATATTCTCCTGGCAGGGGAAGAGCAGGATTCCACACTGTATAAACTTATTAAGCTATCTTTAGTACTCTGAGTCATGGCGATCAGGGGCTCAGCCTATGACCAGTGCGAGTGAGTATCCCTTCCTATTTTCTTGCAACAAGTTCCCAGAGACCACAGTAGGCGGGCAACCGTTACTTACCCAGCAGCTTTCTTGCAAAGCATCAGACAGGTTATATGTTTATGCACTGTTTGAGATGAGTGACAAGGAAGATTAAGCTACTTAGTTTTGGTTTTATCCTGTATGAAAGTAACAGCACTCATGCACACACAGGACCAAAAGGGCCCAACATGATCTGGGTCCAGTCCCTGTAATCAAACTGTACATACTCCCTTTCCCTAAAATGTAAGCAAGCTTCACATTAAAAGCAGTTAGATTTTTGTCCCAGGCACTCCATTGAAAGCAAGTTCCAGAAACCCCCTCCAATGCTCTCCTTTGCTAAATGCAGGTCTTCATACTTCGTATCCACTTGTTCTTGTGCCAATACTATCCTTGAGCTTACAAGCACTTATCCTTCCAAGTGTCTGTTCCCCAAAGTACACGCAAGCAGTGACCATATCCCCTTGGCCTTCTTTACTGTTTTCGTCTGAACAAAATTCTGCACCTTCTCCACTTCTAATTTTATAAGGTTGCTCAATGACTATTCCTTATCAAAGAGTTTGAAAGCCCTGAGAAAAAGAGAGCAGGGACATAATGAGGTTGACAGAAACAAACACAGATTAAAAAGAAAAGGGTCTGAAAAGCGGCAGGATTATAACAATTATCAGATTTTCTCATATTCACTGTAGGCATTTGACAATAAGTCATACTAAAACCCAGAAATTATAGTCCTGTTAACTTTTACCTACCACTAGATAAGAAAATACCAATTACCTATCTTTCTCTACAAAAAACTAGAATACAGACCTTCCCTCCTAGACTATACTTACCACCTTTAAATTACATCAGTGTGACATGACTTTACAGTCCTTAAGTAAAGGAAAAAAAGCCAACCCATGCAAAATTGGCAACATATATTAACTTATCTTGCTCTAAATACTGAATACCATCAGTCTCAGCCATCTTCTGCCATTCAGTTATTCGTTTTCATCTCTAAACAGGCTAGGAAATCTAACACACGACAGTCCCATCACCACAAGAGGCAAGTTCCACCATTCCCCTGACAGATCACTCTTCAGGAATGCTCTCTGCTTCACAATTTTACTCCGTATTCCCTCCTCCTAAACAGTACAAACTACCTTCCTTTTAGGGCATGCCACAAAATATATAAGGAATCGTCATTTACACAGCATTATGATTTATGTCAAGTGCTTATCCCAGGCAAGGAGACAAGTTATTTACTTTATCATGATATTGAGAGCCTGCTAGAAACCTATCGTGCAAAAGAAGGCAGTACTGTAACAGTTTTCAAACTATTTTAGCAGATGGTGTTTTAAAAACCTTTAAAAAAGAAACTTAAAAGTTTGTATATACATAAATGGAAATCTACTCAAGAGACAAAGATAAAAAAAGAAACAAGTAGGTCCTTCTCTGGATGAATAATTAACAAAGTGACCATAAAACCTAGTTTAAAGCAAACTACTATACTCCTTCAGCAGAAAGAATCTAGTTTTGTTTCCATGATAAAAAGCCCTTTCATGAAAGAGGGCACTCATTTTCTTTCTGTGCATCACTTGGTTTTCTGTCCATGTCCTTGCTTCCTTTCCCAGCTCCCTGAGATGCACTGCTTCAGTTACTAGCTCATTTCTTATTCCCCTCCCACCACTGACTGACAACTCTAGTTTCACTGGGGAGTCTGAGACCAGAGCTAGTACTTATTTTCCACTTCACTACAGACTACTTGCCTCCCCCTACCCCCCCAAAAGCAGCTAACAGATTCTCCCCATCCTATCCTCCTCAGGAAAACCTAAATTTAAACCTGGCTCCTGTTATGTCAGAGCACCTCAGTATGAAGGCATTTTAGTTTAGAATTTGTTTTCTGAACTGGGAAACAAGTGTTTTGAGATTAAATTTAAAAAGCCCAAGTAAATAACACAGAAGGACGGCACAGATCTCCCCAAATGTCACTCAGGGGAAGATGTGGTGTCTTGGAAAGAGTTGGGTTTGGGTTTTTTGTTTGTTTGGCTTTACAAAATGTGCTGTGAGTGATATCACCAGATAGCTTGAGTATGTATGAATGCATCAAGAAATACCACGTCCAAATACCAGGCATCAATGTGCTGAAAAAGCAGAATTCAAAGCGGTGACTCTGTCGTTTCAGAGGATGAGAACAGATTAAAAGTGCTCAGATGTGCCTTGTGTGGGCTTTCTTTAGTACAGTTACACTATTGTATAGCTGGGGATACATAACCACATCAACCCTGAGAAAAATGCACACACCCTTGCATCAAACTTCCAAAAAAAGGGTTATGCCAATGCAGAAGTGCAGCAAGGTAAGACTGGAAGAGCAAGTGATCAAGAGGCTATATTCTAACCCCCTGAGACAAGTCAACACCATGCATACAGCATCTTTTGTTTCCTAACATCCTAACACCCAGGAAAACAAGCAGATGTGTCAGCAGAGCAGCCTGGCTAAGCAGGGAACTCATGGCAGAGCTCCAATGCAAACAGGCAGCATACAGGAGATGGAAGAAGCGACAGCCTACAAAAGAAGGAATTTAGAAACACTGTCCACTCAGTCTCAAGAAAGCCAGAGCTCAACTGCAGTTGAGACTTGAAAAGAATGCAAACAAACAAAAAAATAATATCAAGGGTAACAAGAAAAGCTTCTTCTGCTGTCTCAGCAGTACAAGGCTGAAAAAGGAAAATGTGGGACAGCTGCTGAATAGGGTGTGTGATTTAGTGAGAGTGGTACAGGATGCCTTCTTTGCCTCACTCTTCACTGACAAAGTCTAAGGGTGCTGAGACACCAGGCTCATGTCCTGGCCAAAACTACTCTCTATCATCTTTGAATGGTCATGGAAATTGGAAGAGGTCCCCAACAACTGCAGGAAGGCAAATGCTGCATCCATCTTCAAAGAGAGACCAAAAAACCCCCTCTAAAACGCCCCACACTCCACATGTATGCCTGCAACAAGTAGTTTTGCAGGGATCTGTCCTGGGACCTGCTGTTTAACTTTTTATCCATGACCTGGAGAAGGTGATGGGAGTGCACTCTCCCCAAGACTGGAGATAACACCAGGTTGGGAAGAACCTGTCAATACACTGGAGGGCAGGGCTGCCACCCAGAGAGACCTAAACACGCTGGAGGAATGGGCCAACAGACATCTTAGGAAATGTAGCAAGGATAAATGCAAGGTCCTGATTACGGGAAGGAAGAAACTCTGGCAACACCACAGACTGGGCACTTACTGGCTGGCGAGCAGCTCTATGGAAAAGGACTTGGCAATCATGGGATATAGAGCAAGGCAAGCATGAGCCAGCAGTGCACTATGACAGAGAAGGTTAACAGCATCCTGCATTGTACTAACAGAAGTACAGCCAGAAGACAGAAGGAAGAGATCATCCCCCTTTACTCAACACTCACTAGACCACACCTAGAATACTGCATCCAATTTTTGATGTCCCCCAACACAGGAAAGACATTGATAAACTGGAGTGAGCTCAGCAAAGGGCCACCAAGATGCTCAGAGGACTGGAGCATGTGGAGGTTTACAAGACCAGATGGGATAAAGTCCTGAGTATCCTGGTCTGACCTCACAGCTGACACTGCTCTGAGCAGAAGGCTGGACCAGCGTCCCTTAAAACTGCACCATCCTATGATCCCAAATGACAGAACGAGGAACTCGCACTACGTTAATCTGAGGTTCTTCCAGTTCCACAGAACAAGGTCTTTTTGTATTAAGACAGCCTATATGCACACTTCATCTAAGCAGGGATGTAACAGAACTAAATATTAATGAATATATTCTCTCTCACAATATTTTCTCCCATTCATGGAACCATTTCTAAATTTTGAGTTTATTTCTAGTGTAGTCCTTAAGCCAAAGCCTGGAATTACCAGAACTGCTCCATGGCTAGCAACACAGACTCTGCCAATTTTCAGTGGATTAGTTATTCTGTCACACATTTTTGGAAGCACTCCCTCCCATAGTCTATTTTTAATTGAGTGAAAACCCATTTCTGTAGGTAGGTTTCCACTAGTTTTCTTCTGTCATTTTTTTTGTCCACTGGTCTCAGGAGATGATGCTGGTTTCTAGCTCCTCCTTATGTCCTTCAGCCCAATGTTAAATCTGCTCCACACCATAACCGTTGACTACTTTTTCACTTTAATATTCTAAATGCCAACTTCAGAACCTGACATGTTCTACATGCAGTGCTTGGCTCAACTTTGGAGACAAGCAGTTGCTATTTGTTACCCCCTTGGCAGTTTTTGTTTTCATACTACAAGGTGTCCTTACAAAAAAAGAAAAGAAAGCAGCTTCTTGAAGGATTTTTGTCAAAACAATTTTTGAATGTGAACAAGCATCTCAAGTATTTAATCACCGATCTTCAAAACTAACAGTAGAAGGGCATGATTTTCCATTGCAAGTCTATGCTGATCAAACTCTATCATCACAACACAGAAGTGATTCTATTTATTACTAGTCTACCACATAGCTCACAGCATGTTTTTGAAAATACAGGGAACACCCCCTACAACTCAGTCCTTCACTAAAGATACAGATGATGCATCTCATCTACTCTGAAAACACATGAATCAAGCTAAAACCCATAGCCTGAATGAAAACTTTTCTCCTGATCCAGTCCCCAAGTAGCCCGTCTTCCATTCTCAAGCAATGTCCTTACACCTGGCTTCATCAGCGATACTGAGAAGTTGCTCTGCTTCTTTGAAACACACCCATTCTTTCCCACTTATACCATGGTGACCATAGTAATTCCCAGAAAACTAGAAAACATGCTGTTTGAGATAGAACTAAGCACAGTAGTTTTAGTACAGGTACTTTAGTAGCACGTTAATCTTCAAAATCACTTTCACTTTGCCCCAAAAAAATATTCTATAGTCTTTTATACAGATTTTGGAAAACAGAAGCAAGTTTTGTTTGGGGTGGGTTTTTTTGCCTGAATAACTTCTTGAGGCTACAATTAATCATTCTAAATTGCTTTTTACAGTTCTGCTTCATCTCCAGTTTAGTCATAAATGCTGTCCAAAACTATCATTAGTCATGCAAACACCAAGAGAGCACTGCAGAAATACCACATAATCATGTTTGTGTCAAGCTGGGGGCAAAGCTCAGCCTAGCTGGATAGTCTGGTCTTGTGCCTAACCTAGTAAGACACCTGGGAAGCACTGCATTGTTGTAAGACTGGATTAGTCAGATCAACACTACACCAGGAATCACTGCACCATGCTCCACTTACACTTTAAGCCTACTCTTTAGAGTACAAAACCAAAAGCATAGGTTTGTATTTCAAGCATTTCCACGATATTTGTCCTTTAAACACCTCTATGGTCAGTGTCAATGCAACAGCTCAGTACTTTTTTCCACAGTAACTGAATTCAGCTTTATTACAGTTTCTATGACTAAGACACAGATTACTATCTGAGCCAATTCCTGCTTCTACTTAAGACCAGCATGTCTTACTGACTTTTGACTGCAACAGAAAGGAAACAAAGAAAATAATACCTAGTTTTACTGACAACGATTTTCAAATACAGAATGTGCCCCCACTGCTTCATTTGGCTTTATAAACCAGGACACAAGCCACTTTCTGTTCCGTGGCCAAATGATGAATAGTCTCATATTGGAAGTTTAAGGGCAAAACTGCATTTAACAGGTTTGGAAAGCCTGACGTTCAAACAGCTCAGGAAAACATTATATATTACAAATAAAGTGGCTTCTCTTCCACTTGCAAAATAAATGGCATTTGCCTTGAAACAAAGATGACTACAAGCAATTCAAACAGACACTTCTTCAGAAACAAGTCAAAAGCTACAAAGCTAACTTGACATAAGTCTGTTCTTTACCCTGGCTCAAAGAGACACCTTCCAGGGATCTCACTATCTCCACAATATTTTAAAAATTCGACCATATGCAGTAAGAGTGACAGCTTTCAATCCTGAAAACAAAAGGTTTACTATTTTTAGTAATTAATTTCATTTAATGAAGCCCTTCCACATACTTATCATTTCTGTATGTTCTGTTTATATTTTTTCCTTTCTCTCATTTCCAGAACATTTTTCTATTGAGATTTAATTTTAGTTGCTCCAGGGCTCTTTTTCCAGATGAACTGCCAGCATGCTAGATGCTGTGAAGTGAAAAGGATTTCTAAAGTGAACACACAAAATACCAGGCCCAAAACTGTGCATGAATACCACAGGCTGATTTCTTGAGGAAGTCTTTGGGAGGAAAATGCCTTGCCCACTTACTGCAATATCTAATTTCTTGAAACTTCAGAACAGATTTTGTTGATCTGTGGTTGGAACAGAAACCTGACTATTCAAGACGCTGAGGGCTGAAAAATCTACTCCCCACCTCCTTAGGAAGACACTTCAGCTTTCAAGTAATGACACTTTTTTAGCTGCAAGCATTACAAGCAAAACCTCAGCAAGTGTTCAGAGTCAACATGATCATAGGTTAAGCTGAACTAAATGGTTATTCTGCAGAAACATACTGCTTCTCCATTGGAAGAGAATGAAAGTACCCTAAGAAGATGTGGAGCAATAACTCCCACTAAAAACATGTTGAGAAATATTAGAGTACAACTGAAGATTTTGCTATATGGCTCATTTTTATGGCTTGATGAGGGAAAAGAAAGGCAAACAAAGTGAAGATGTCAGCTTTTGTAAAGCAGAGTACTTCATGCAATGGCTAGTACAACCGTGTTGACCTTTTTGGCTTTATGTGCCTATGTATCATAAGGAGGGATACTAAGCATGAATATATTTATCTGGAGACATAGAGAGGGTTAAAGGATACCCACAACCCTAAAACGGTAGGAAGTCATCCTCATTTATGCCAGCCCTGCCTTAAAGCTTTCAGAGAACACAGCCAAGGTCCCTCTGAATGGCAGCACAACCACCTGGTGTACCAGCCACTCCTCCCAGTTTGGTATCAGCTGCAAACATGCTGAGGGTGCAATCTGTCCCATCATCCAGGTCATTAATGAAAATTTTAAACAGACTTGACCCTGATATCAAACCTTTGGGTACTTCACTACTGACTGGCCTTCAGCTGGACCTTGTGCTGCTGATCACCAACCTCAGAGATTGGTTTTCAATCCAACCACAGGTGCTTCACTTGGTGACGCAGATCCCCCAGCAGCACATACCTCCTGCAGCAATAAGAACACGTCTCTCTATCCAGCCCAAGTGAGAGGCCCCAGGCACTCCCTGCAGCCCAAGACCTGCAGAGCTGCCTCTCTTTTCTGGTCAAGGCAGCTCTTTTTCAGTCAAGGCCTCTGATGTTACAGGGATAGCTGCTACAATGACTGCTGGAGACCGTGCAGCATGTCACCACCATTCCTGAGTGCATACAGGCTGATCGCAACACAGTCCATGGTCCCCATCTGCACTGCTATGCCTGTTCACAGCACTCTAGGAGCTACGCTCTAGGCTAGACTGTTATATAGGCCTGTCCTAAGCAACAGCTAAAAAGGTGCTTGACCCTCCCTAACCAGGGGTCAGCTGGAACAAAAGCTCCAACCTCCCTTTGATCAAGTACACCTGACAGAGCTCAGAGCTCCTTGCTAGAAGTCAAGGTCTCCTACAGCTATCCTTTCCTGGCAGCAGCAAGCACTCCAGTTCCTCAAAGGGTTCCCAGTCCATTGACAATCCCAGAACATTTAGAAGCAGAGCCCAGAAACTGCTGCACCAGCTGCTGCTTCTGCCAGCTGTGCTCTGAACCCACTTAAAGAACCCAAGCAACCTTTATATTAAGTGCATTCCCATACCCTTGCTAGAACTCAGTTATTACCTCTGAGGTAGTTTATATGGCCAACTTTATGATAAAGGAAATTAAGTGAAGCTGGCAAAGCTAGAAGGGTGTTAACATTTTCAGTATTTGGCCAATTTGTCTGCAAACCATTTGCACTTTTCATTAAGTTAACCATTGTTGCTAGGCATTCTTGAATGCACATTTAAAGAAACTGCATACCACCAAATGTGATTAAAAAGCTAGAAGAAAAATCCAGGGGTAATGATGCATTCCAATTACACAGTTAACAGCAAAACTGCATAAGCAATTTCATGGTTGTTTTCCATGCAAAAGGAAACAATTTCAGCCAAAAAGAATACTTAAATACTTTCCACAATACAAGAACACTTAAGAATTCTGTTTCTAGACTGGAGTCTACTGCACTAGTGAAATGAATAGAGCGCTACCCTGTCATGTGAGCTAGAGAGCTACTTACCGCCTTTCAGCATCTGAAAGCGGCGCAATAAAAATCTTCCTTCCCTTTTTGCTTTAAAAGCTTACAAGGACACAGCCATTCAATTCTTTTTCAGCTGCATAATTTCTGTGAAAGAGTCTTCCAGAGAAGACATCATGAAAAGGAAAAGACAGGGAAAAGGGGAAGATGCATACTGATTCCTGAGGAATTCCAACTACCTAGAAGCGATTTCTTTTTGGTTCTGTAAGCAACAGGCCACACGCACACTTGCAGTGCAAGTGAGCCGTAACGACACGATTTTTTGAGATGGACCCCAGATTTCTGCACACAACCTTAACAAGTCAACCCAAAATATCCATTCTGCTCCAGATTTTTCAGCAACAGTGGAGCGCTACCTTTGTCCCTGATAGCTGCTGATCAAGGAGTTGAACGTTAGCACGCTCCATCAGAGCTCAAACTTACATAAGCAAATGCAGACAGCAGAGAGGAAGCCCACTGTCTCCTTTCAGCGTTTGCATAGAGATGGCCGTATTTTGGTAGTCGACAAGTACAGACAGAGCCTTTGGCACAGTCTGAAGGATCATATCCTAGATTTCCTAGAGTAGAAAGTCATGACTATTTTGTCATGAGTATCACAGGGATACCTTATTCCCTGCTCAAGCAGTCCAGAAGGTGTGAGGGAGGGAACAAGAACCCTCAAGAAGTTGGATGCCTCCCTAACTAAATCAACTGCCATCAGACAGAACACTTTTACAGAGAGGTGTGCACAGCAAACTTGTCACCAGGTACTCAGAGCACAGGTGTCATGAGCAATAAACCGACCCCACAGCAGTCTGAGACCCTAAGCACACAGGAAAACTTTAACTCAGCCTTTTCAGAGCTTTAGACAGTTGGGTTTGAAAGAACCAACACTTCAGCAGGGTAAGGGGAAGACAAACTAAATACAACTTACGCTCATGGCAGACTTTCAGCTTTAGCATTTGGTCCAGAAGGACTAAAAGTCTGCGTACACCTGCACGAACAGCACACTAAAGACAACCAGGTTCTCTCAGAAAATTTACAGCTATTGATTAGAAGCATCCGCATTGTGCACAATCAGACATCCTGACACGATAAGCCATCGGCATCTGTGCTGCGAGAAACTCAGCAAGACTAGAGTGGCACAAAGGCCTGGATTTCTGCATTAACAGATACTGAAGGAGGAAAAATGCTTTAAAAATGTTCACCTGTAAGAGGAGTCTAGCACAGCAGGTTGGCTGGAAACCCAGACCCCAGAATCTGGATGTCCCAGCAAAGTCAAGCACCTCCAATGCAAAACATGGTACAGGACATATTTCTTCTGTTGAATCATCTATGATAGCAGGCAGTGCCTCCAAGAAAGAGGACATTTAACACTGTACACATCGCTGGGTAGGAAATCGGTACAGAGCACAAGTTTGGCACTATTGTGTCTGAAGTCAGTGCTAGAGGGCTACAGTCTCATCAGTGCAGACTGATCGGACAAACCCCAGTACTTTTCCTTGCTCTCAGCCTCGTAAGCCAGAGCCACAGGAAGAGAGGATTTCATCAGCTGAATTGGGTCCATAGCTACTCACAAGCCTCAGCAATTACCACAAAAGGCCAGGAGATGCAACAGTGAAAAGTTACATCTCAGACTTGACACTGTGCCATACTATATTGGGAAGCGACCTTCTAATGTTTCCCCAGGGCTCAAAGCCCCAGGGGATGGCTAGTGCTACTCTTAAGATCTGACAGAAAGAACAACATCCAATATGAGTTCTATAGTTCTCTTATGAAAATCCTGGATGTCCAAGGCATACTCACCATAAATACAAGTACAGTGAGCAACAAAGCAACAATTCAATATTTGCCCACTGACCCTGAGTACCAATTCACTCATCACAAGTTAAGCAGAGCCATGTCTGGAAGTTCTTAGGAATGCAATACACAAGTTGGAGAATGAAGAGACCAGCACCCTATCTTTCCAGTTTGATCAGGAAGAGCTGAAGGAGCACTGCACCCTGTCTAATGTTCATCTACTGTGCATAAGCTTCTCTTTACAGCTACTGCAAAACACAGAAAAAGAGATTATCACGTCTCAAGCAACAAAACAAATGCATAGTCATACTCTTATCAACTGCTGTAATCCATGTGTACACAAAGCAGAAAATTCATAGTAAGGAATGTAAACTGACACTATGGTTTGCTGCTGTTTTCAACTTCCTACAGCATTCATCAATAACAAAACAAAGGGTAAGTAGTCTAGTGGCTTCAAAGAGTTTCTCTAAATTTTGTAAACACAATCCAATACATGGAACATAAGATTGTTCAGTACCATGATGTAGTTGAAACAAAACCCAACAACATATATACTTTGATCATAATGAAATACTTTGCTCAAACAAAACAAAACTTTGGCTTTCAAATCGATTCTTGAATCAAAGTAATCAGTCTCTATAAAGCTAAGGCTAGTTCAATAAGTCATTAAAAACTGCATTCCAGGCAGAAGACATTTTCTGCCCTACATATTTCATTAATAGAGAATTAATTGAGAAAAAATATACACATCAGTCATTGTTTTATGAAAAAAAAAGCATGATCAAACAAACATTTATTTTAACTCTACAAATACAGTCAATAAAGGCAACTCCAAAGACAAAATGCTTTGATTTAACAGAATGTCATGGGGGCACCAAAGCTGTGATTTCATTGAAAAGAACTAAACTGATCTAAAAAGTCTAATTCCAACAAAATGAGAGGTTACCTCCCTCCTGTCCAGGCCACTCAACCCCACTGCATCTTACATGCCAATATTATGACTTATCTGACCTCATAGGAATCAAGGTCGGGGAGCTAAAGAGGTTTTTGTGCAGCTCTAGTTTCCTTGCTAGTCTGCCATGGGGTCAGAAAAATGCAAGTTTTCTTGCATTGAAAGTTTCTTTTCACAAGGAAAGCCGAACTCTGCCACAAGACTTCTTTTCGGGGGCAGCCAAACATCAGATCTGCTTAGAGTGAAGTTTTACAATACAGAAATCTTAATGCAAACATGAAGGGGCAGAAAGAAAAGCAAAAGGAAGAAAAAAAAAAAAAATCATACTTTTAGAAGGTTCCTGAAGAAGCCAATTCTTAGTTACTGATATTCCAAAACTATCAGTGAGCATGGAGAAGACTGGGAATTGCTCCTAACAGTGTTGCAGGTGAATGAAAAATTAGGTAGCAACAAAATTAAGTGGTCTGACCAACACAGCCATGCAGAACTAAACACTTGCAATCACTTTAAAGAAAAGCGAGAATTTTGCCTACAGGCACTCAAGGACTCCATGCAACGCTAACAGGAATTTTACTTTTGATTCTTCAGAGGGTTGTTAAGAAAAACCTGAAGCACACAAGCATATGTTTTGGACTTTAAACTACCCAGCACTGTCAAGTTCGAAGTTAAAGTTAACCAGACTTTACCAGAGTATTCGATGCTGCAAGGAACAGTGTTAAGTAGACTCTTAAACTTCAGGTAATGACGTGTCTTGCTTCCCGTTTAAAATATCCTTACCTCCCACGCAGACAATTTTGTGCTTATTTGAAAGTCTAAGGTGTGGATCAGCTGTGACATTTGATGAATGGCTTGCTACCGTTAAACAAGTGATCTTATTTCCTTGCAAAAGTAGCCTCCAGAGCAAGCCTCAACTTCTAAGCATCTCAAACTGTACGACAACATCTAGGCTGAATACACAGCTATCAAAATATTCAAAGAAATCAGTATTTTATGTAACTATTTCATGATGATTTTACACATACGTTCCGTAAGTACAGATTTAGATAGATGGCTATCACATGAAACTTCATCTGAAAGAAAATAAGAAAACTAAAGACATGGAAATCAGAGAAGCCATTCTGAAAGTAAATTCTAAGGTTTTTAATTATTCAGTTCTCGTGTCTATTCTCAAGCATATAAAGTACTAAAGTCACTTAAGATAACACACAACAAATTATCATGCGTTTCATCAGCTTTCATGCAGTTTTTACAGACAGTGAAGTAGTTTCAGACCTGTTTCATTATGCATTAGATAATGATCTAAGTCAGTATTGCTAGATTCCGAAATACAAGATTGAGCATGTGCAGCAGAAAATTCCACAAGGCAACCGTCTGCAGGCTGAGAACAAACAAGCATGCGTAGCTAGTTAACAGCACAATTACTTTTATTTACAGAAGCAACCGTGCTCTCCCACTAAATCCAAGATCCCGTGAATTCTGAACAAGAATAACCAGAATTTGTAAATGAAAATTTTTAACTGTGCAAGGATTAAAACATGTTCACAGAGCAGATAAAAAGCTCCTGCAACTAAATAGATATGGCTTATGGAACCAGTTGCTCTGCCAGCATTTGTTTGTTTTCGGGGAAACATTAAATTTCACAAATCTGAACAATTCATTCCTCTCATTTTTTAGAGCTACTACTAACAATTCTATTTAAAGAACCTACAAGTTAAATTCCTGAAGAGCGATAAGGCCTACAACCATTTCAGATGCATGCCACACCTTTATTTTACTGATCAAAATCAGATCAAAAGGTTTGTTTGCATATTCAGAGCTCTGGTAGAGTCAAAAATGTTCAGACTGTAGGAAGAATAAGCAAGCTGGGGACCGAATTCAAACTAGTTTTAGACATGCCTATTGATGTTCAAATTTAGGAACGGTACTTCTTGGAATTCTTAACCATAGTGTTAGAATTAATGACTACAAAATTAATGACTACAAAGTAGCCATTAATTCAGCCTTAAGTATTCCATCTTCCTAATACTCAATACCTAGTCTTAGCATTACTCTAGTTATATGCATACTTTTCAACAGTTTGATTATACACACACAAATATTTAATATTTCTACATTAATTGCATTCAATTAAGTATTTGCTTGAGCAGTCTACCACAAAGTAAAAGTTCCTTATATACTAGATTATACCTGCAACTTTGTCCCGAATAAGTTTTGCAGATTCAACTTCGCCAATACTGCTAAATAGACTCCGTAACTCATCTTGCGTCATGTTCTGAGGAAGGTAGTTCACAATTAAATTTGTTCTACCAATATCATCCCTGCAATCTTCAGCCATGTGATCTTCATAACCATTGGACATTTTAAATATATCTGCAAAGAGAAAAATCCCAAATAAGTTCTAGATCTTTGCATTTCAATAAGCCAAACTTTCTCCACCTGAAATAAGTTTGAATGTTTATTTTAAAAAACTGAAAACAAGCAACTGTTTCAACTATGCATTTTTTCCACTCGCAGAACAAAACATTATTTGTTGAAAATCCCAGAACAATTCATTCTTTCAAACTAACAAGCATGGCATTTTACAAAACTAGGTACCATTGAAGAGCTCAAGGGGTTTTTTTTTTTTACGTTACTAAAAAGCATCAAGACAGGTTTTGTACACAGTCCTGTAAACACCAAAGTATTCACAACAGCTGAATTAAAAATCAGGTTCCCCATGTCCAAGCACTCAACCAGCCAGAATCAAAACTGCCACCTCAACCTTAATTCAAACCTTATGCCCATAACCCTTAAAAGACAGAAAGAGGAACAGCAGCCAGATCTACTAGACTCAGTTCAGTATTTCAACTGGGACTATTTATTTTCCAAATGTTTTCTCCTTTACACATTGCTTATCCCGCATCTTAAGGCCTTGTTATCGTTAAATGGTTGCCCTTGGGTGACTGCTTAATTGCATATATGAAACAGATAGTCTGTACTGGAACACTAACTTTGGTGCATATTGAGTATTTGATAAAGTTTCTATTTTTGCACCTTTTTAAGAAAAGCCTTGAGAAAACGCCCAGAAATTCCATCACATGAAGATACTCTCTGCCTTAGTCAGCCATCAGCAGGGACTGAATCCTGATGTTTCAGATGCTGAGGACATCTACAACTCAAACTCACAACAGACCCAAGCTGCTCTTCTTCATGGCCTGCCAGAAGAGTAGATTTTAGAGCGCTTTTACAACTACTTTGAAACTGTCAAAATCAGGATACCCACACCCTATTCCTGCAACAGGAGAAAAGTGAGGTCTAGCAGATTCAGGAAGCCTAGATTGGCATGTTCTTTCTGGAAAACACCACCACCAGGATGCTAATTTCTTGTGTTGTTCCAGACTCTGGTTCTCAAGTTTGCTGCTGCAGATTTGTTCATCCTCTCAGTCCGAGCACGCTATACATCTCTAGCTCCAAAACAACATAGTTTTGTTTAACAGCTCTTAAAAACAGCTGTGAAGCACACAGAATTAACAGAAAAGCTGCTAAAACCCTGAAGTTAATTCATGGCCTCCTGACGCTCAGTTCAGCACTCCTCTTCAGTCATCACTATTTGTGCATTTTATCACAGAATCCAAACACTTTGGCCTATTAGCAGCATACAGACACGTATAGACATGCCTGTATAGACAGACAATTTACACCATAAAGTTTCAATAACGTTTAGGTATGAATGTGTCTCCAATTCGGACTCCACCAGTAAGGGGCATAAGACCAAACACTTATTTTTGGATGAAATTAAGGCAGACTTGCAACCGGCCTGGCTGAACGGGGAGCTTTTGCTGGGACTCAGGAAAAATAGGAGAGTTTATCGCTTGTGGAAGA
>NW_008824671.1:211467-215827 GCF_000699105.1 Pygoscelis adeliae | reverse complement strand
TGGTTGAGTCACCATCCCTGGAAGTATTTAAAAGACGGGTAGATGAGGCGCTTAGGGACATGGTTTAGTGGGCATGGTGTTGTTGGGTTGATGGTTGGACTTGATGATCTTGGAGGTCTCTTCCAACCTTAGTGATTCTATGATTCTATGATTCTAACTTGCAACTCTAACTCCCTTCTGAAAATTTAGTGTAAACCTTCCAAGTTCAACATGAAATCTGTACCTCATTGAATCTCTCAGTGCCACCACAGAAGAATTAATTACCACAGGCTCAGAGATGAACTTTGTGTTTAGTTTAACAGAACTTTTGGCCAATACACTCATTTGGCCAAAATAGTAACATAAGATGCTGTACATAAGCAACTACTGTTAAAATTCCTCTAGCTGCAGTTTGCTTGAGAACCTAGCATATTATCTGAAGCAGGTATCACTAGCACAGTGTTTATCTTGCCTGAGGGGATAATCAATCCGAGCTGAATTAGAACAGTTTAAGATATTATTGCTTCTCAGCCACCAGTAAAACATCAGGTCAGGTGTTCAGAGGATGCACAAGCTGCTAGATCATCTCAATGCAGAGTGAGCCAGCAAGCCTTGCAGTACCATGTAGTTAATACTGGCTACGTTTGCCAATTTATTTTTCCATTAAGATGGATCAGAAGCATTCATATGACCACATATGCTTCTCAAATAAGGTGATTTTGAGTTACAACCATTAACACCACAAGACAACTACGTAGCGTCAGCTCACAGATTTTTGTGAAACCACATGCACTGCTGCCCTCTATGCGAAGGGCCTGAGCAGCAATGGTACACAGCTTTATTTTATGGATCAGGATCTACTAAAGGACGAGCCTTTCCAGGGACTGCAGCACTACTGACAACTAGAAGTTGAATAATGGAAAAAGTCAGGAACAGAAACTAGAAATCCGAAGTCTAGAAAGGGAATGCTGGCTGCAGGAAGGGACTTTCAGTCCCTTCGCCAGTACCTATTGTTAAGTCATGTTTGGCATTTATTTCATTCTTTCTTCTTGCGACAGTCAGATTTTTTTAAATGGCAATAACAGAGTACACCATTTTAGAACAAACCATGACTAGACTTATGTTGAGATTTTGCACAGTGTAGATTTAAACTGAATCTTTTTTTTTTAATAAGTGTTGAAGCACTAACAGCTAACAGCTTATAGGAGAGGTCTTGCTCCCCCCCCCTTCTCCACTGATTAGCCTTCTACCCCCCATTTCTGGGTTTCATGTGTCAACACAAGCAAGCCCCAGCACCCTTCTGCCCACAGGATAACCAATTTGTACCATGAAAGCAATGGAAAACCACACCAGGAGGGAAGCACCTTTTCTCGTGTCAGCAGTTTTAATCTGCTTTCCTTGCAGCAAGATAAGCACCAGAGCTAATGCCAGAGGATAGGAGAGCAAGAGGAGAAACTGCAAAGCTAGAAGCAAGGGAAGAGATTCCCCCCATCACATGACTTTAAGCTGCCAGGTTGTCTCAGTTGTACTGCGAAATTATGTCATTAAATACACGTTCCCTTCCAGCTCTGTCAGAACTGTCTGAGCACAACCTCAGAAAAGTTTTGTGTTCTGCTAAATGACACTCAAACAGCTGAACTTTCTTTGTTCAACGTATCTGAGCTATAAAACCAGGTGATGTATGTTTTCAAAATTGTTTTAATGGAAGGCAACTTTTCTTGCCTTTGTCCTGTATAAAATTCAAGCCCTGCATGCACAACACACCAATATGTTGATGAGTATGGAAGTTGTACAGTACTATTAGAGTATTTAGTAAGCAAAGGAAGAAACATTGAGATTTTTCCAGCTTTACAAGATGAAGTTCAAATTTCCTTCACTTTAACCAAATTTGCCCAAGATACAATACAAATCCTTCCTGCTGCCAAGATTCTCCTCCTGCCAAGTTTAAGAAGTTGCTATATATTTTAACGCTTTCCAAAACCAAAAACTTTAAAAAAAAAATCTATTTTCCTTATCCTCCAAGGTGTATCTGCTGCCTAAAAAGGAGGCACCACAGCTAGATACCAAGCACAGAAAACTCCCCAGCACACCATGATGGCAAGCTACCAGACTTATATCCGGCATTAAGCAAAACTGACAGGAGTTTGGCAAGTGGCTATCAACTTTAAATCATTTTACCACAGCCTCTAATCTCACTGTCTGCAATACTTACCATCTATATCTCCCCATGATAAATAAGGAGTGCCTAGGGCATTGTTGATTCAGAAGCAATTAGAACTGTGAAGGAAGCCTTCCATCTGCTTTTCTTCAGACATTAGAAAAAAATTATTGGAAGCCCTTGTATAAAGGCCTGGCAGACATTTTCATGGGATACCAGGAACAAAGCATGCAGAAGCGATAAAGGCACAGTAGAGAAGAGGAAAAGGAGCAGAGTGCTGATAAAGATGATGTTCCTTTCTTCCTAATCTTTCACCAACCACTTCCATGATCTACTGCAAGACTAACACTTTCTGGCCATCCTGGAAGTTAGAGGGAAACCACTTCCTCCACTTGGTGGTGAACAATTCTCATGCCAGTGAGAATAAAAACAGACCCTGAAGAACTGTTAACCTTTGCATGCTGAAAAGAATTCAAAAAAGAAAAGGCAGTATAAAATGGTCAGTATGAATGAAATGAGAAATGCTACATAAGAAAACAAGTTTTTTGTTCCGCTCTCACTGAAATATGTTGAAGGAATCTCCTGATCTTTCTTTATCAAAGAGGGAACAATCAAGTTATACCAGTAAATATTCCACACTTGAGAACCAGGCCTAGAAACTAACTTGGATCTATAACTTCATGAACTGACGTTTATCAATCCACATTGACATAAATCAGAAGTCTGAACGGACTTACATTCTCAGCAGATGGGTCGAGGATGGAAAAAAGGCCTAACAGCTCCATTTGGGAAGGCTACCTGTAATGAAACTGGTACTTTGCAGCCTTTCCAAAAAAGGCCTTCAATTCTATGTCCCCAAAAAAACAAATTTTAAGACTAAGTTCCATTGCACCGCAGTTTCTAAAATGAGAATTTTTTTTTAAATAACCAACCCTGCAACAGCTTGTCTTAAAAGGCAGCCTTCTTTTTCTTCCTTGTGTAAGATGCCCTCAAACTTACAATGCCAAGGATGCACAGAGCAACCAACGGAAACTGTATGTACTGTGCCCAAATTTTCCATTAATTCTGGAGGTGTTCAAATTCACATAGCCCAACACTTTACTGCCTGCTTCAAAGACTGCTCATTCACCACCAGTCAGGTCTGCATTCTCAGGACTGGACTGAAAAAGCTCTCCAAAGTATTTTTTTCAGAAACATTGCACTGACCATGACAATCACCTTCTCACAAAGGTGCACAATATAACAGAAGGTTTAAAAGAAAAAAATAACACAAGTGGTTCTGGCAACAGACCAATAAAAGCTTTTTCCAAGTGACACTCAGTATCTCCATTCAGAATTCTAGGATACAGTGCTATTAAGTCTTTCACTGAGAGATGTTTGCTAAGAAGGGAGACCTGTATGAATCTGAGGAGATAATCTGAAACAGGAACATTGGCAAGAAAGGTAACTGACTGTCTTCAAGAGAGCATATATAGGTATACTTAGATATACTTCACCTTGTTCACACGTCTGCAAAGGCACTAGGCCACTACTGGGATCACAAACTTGAATGTAGACACCTAAACAGATGACAATGTGAGCATTTTAGCTACTGCAGAACTTAAGACGGGAAATTCTTCCAGGAGCAATGAGCTCTGTGCTCCTTCATATCAGCGATTAGCACCTTCATTAAAATCCAGGCAGCAGGGCTTATCACTCCAGCAACCGACCTATTCTCATTCGTGCAATATAGTTCTCCAGACAGTGAAAGCCATGTAGCACTGCAGGTGCACAGGTGAGCACTAACACTAGCCGTGCTGAACACAAGAAGGTCACAGCTACCTCAAACATATTTCTTGTCTTTGATATCAGAAGCACACAGACTACACCAGTATCTGACACTTGGCCAAAGATGAATGCATCATTGTGGCACAGAGTTTGTGGCACCTCCACTGGAACACTGGGAATAGGCCATACTGAGCACAGCATGGTTCTCAAACCACAGTAGAACCGAGGCTGCTGATGCAGGTTATTCTCCCAACACCTCAGCCTTTCTTTGCAATGAAGTGCAAGGTATCATCACAGTAGGTGTGATACACAGTAGATAGGTCTGCCTATCAGTAGGCAGACCAGTTATCCTCAGGGTACTCGGCCCCCTGAGCTGGAAGACAGGGATGGCAAGCAGGATGAACCCCCCATAATCCAAAAGGAAGCAGTCAACGACCTGCTACGTCATCTGGATAC
>NW_008824671.1:201034-210650 GCF_000699105.1 Pygoscelis adeliae | reverse complement strand
TGAACATGAGCCAGCAGTGTGCCCAGGCGGCCAAGAAGGCCAATGGCATCCTGGCTTGTATCAGAAATAGTGTGGCCAGCAGGAGTAGGGAAGTGATCGTGCCCCTGTACTCGGCACTGGTGAGGCCGCCCCTCGAATACTGTGTTCAGTTTTGGGCCCCTCACTACAAGAAGGACGTTGAGATGTTGGAACGTGTCCAGAGAAGGGCAACGAGGCTGGTGAGGGGTCTGGAGAACAAGTCTTATGAGGAGCGGCTGAGGGAACTGGGGTTGTTTAGTCTGGAGAAAAGGAGGCTGAGGGGAGACCTCATCGCTCTCTACAACTCCCTGAAAGGAGGCTGTAGCGAGGTGGGTGTTGGTCTCTTCTCCCAAGTAACAAGCGACAGGACAAGAGGAAACGGCCTCAAGTTGCGCCAGGGGAGGTTTAGATTGGACGTGAGGAAAAATGTCTTTACTGAAAGAGTGGTTAAACATTGGACCAGGCTGCCCAGGGAAGTGGTTGAGTCACCATCCCTGGAAGTATTTAAAAGACGAGTAGATGAGGTGCTTAGGGACATGGTTTAGTGGGCATGGTGGTGTTAGGTTGATGGTTGGACTCGATGATCTTGGAGGTCTCTTCCAACCTTAATGATTCTATGATTCTATGATCACCTAGGACATGCTATACAGAAGTGCTTCAGTAGACAGCGTCTCACAGAGCCCCTAAACTGATGAAGTCTCCTTGTTGGGGTTAATACTGGTGAATGAACAAGGATCATTCTGGACTGAAACAAGAGACGTTGGCAGAGTTCTGCTGGTGAGCTGTCTTGATCAACTCGGACTTCAGTCTCAAGGGTTTATCCTTAAATACACTGGCTGACCTCAAGAATCTTGATGGGGTGCTTCAAGTAGAACTTCAAGGCTATATTGTTTCTTCAGCACATGGCTGGTTATTTGTTGACGTGTCCCTCCTCCCCCTCCCCCCGCAAGTCATGGTTGACTAGGAGGCAAACAACAAATTTGGCTATCTGTCTTGGATACTGCTCTACCACTCAATTTTGAAGCTGCTGAGCAGTCTTCCTTGGAAATCACATCTGAAATAGAACAAAAAGGACACTACTACACCAAGGGAAGTACCAAACCAATCCACACAGCTGCAAGAAGCAGATGCCGAGGTGCTGAGATGTCTAGGTTTGAACACATGCCAAAAGCAATGCCACACACACAAAAGGGCCTGAAGGGCCTGCAGAGAGCCTCCACTAGTTTTAACTGTTTCAGCAAAAAGTTTTCAAGAATGATCCAACACAGTATTGCCATGCAAAAACTTGCTTTGCAGCCAGCTGTCAAGACAGGATTGAAAAGCAAGAGCTTAATCACGACATAGAAGGGACAGAGACTGGGGGGAAAAAAAAAAACAAACCCAAACGTTTTCTTCTCAGAAATCACTGTAAGGAACAGAGTATGTTTCACCTTAGAAGCCACGCCAGCAGAAAAACCTCCACTAGGCCTACATGCGTCCCAGAAAAAAGAAAAAGATTTCCCAATGCTCCACAGCCAGAATACATCCCTCCCTCTCTTTCTTAATCCAGACCCCTCAACTTGACATATACCACAGATTCTTTCCCCGTAATCTCCAAGAAAACCCCTTTTATTCTTTACACAAACTCCTTTCATGTCCCCAACAGCTCTCCACATTGCAGCCCACAGGCACAGACCTCTCCATGAACATCCATGCAGACTACAGGTCAATGACAATACAGTGCAAGACCCATTACTATTTGACTCACACTGCATTCATACAATATTACTTCAAATAGCAGGAGATTTTAGTCTTGACCAAACACCAGAAGCCAATTGGGAGGGAAGGAGAAATCACAAAATCCACAGATTCTCTCTTCAGTTCAAGAATAACGTTTATACAGCATATGAGGGGGAAAAAAACACTGTTTAACATAAAAGGTTATCCTAGCGCGTACATGCACAGTATAGGTCACACACTTCAAAACCTACAAGCTTAAGTCTTTGAACAGATTATTTCAATGTATACTTGCAAAGGCAGGTGATAATGCTTAAGTTTTCCTTATGAATAAAAATAATTTAGATACAAAGTAGTGTGCCTATGTTTGAGAGATGCTTGATGCTGTTTCCAAAAAGCACGTCTGTGACCACAAAGGAAGAATCTTGATCTCACCTTTTCTTGCTTGCTATGTCTTGCTTAGGCTGGATGGCAGCTACTGTATTCCATGAGCATGAACCTTATGTTTTGTTGGAATAGCCATCTTCCTGAACTTTGAAGCATGACATTTGGGTACATATGAAAACTTAAAGGCAGAAAAGTGAGGCGTCACAGATTCCTTCACCCAAACTGTACTGTTACCCTATTTCTCTTTTTATTGTCCCACAGCGATAAATAAGGCCGGTATTCTCTCCCGCGTAGCTTGTCTCATCTGAATTCCTCTCCCCCGCAGCCGCAGTATTTTAAATTAGCAAACAGGAGAAATTTATATTCAATATTCTATTTGGTTCATTTGGCATTTGTGCTCTCCCCCCTCTCCTCCAACCCCAAGAATGAAACCAACTCAGTCTACTGAAACATGCTAACAAAGGTCACTTAAAAAAAAGTTCGCCTTTAGACAGGAAGATTCTTTTACGCTGAAACTCTAAGTAACATTGTACATGTACGTTCCTTCCACACTAATGTGTAAGTTCTGCTTGTAAATCTGGCGACAAAATAGATCCTTTCTGCTTGCCAGTCCTTCAGATTTTTCAGAGTTAATAGATCTCATCTTTTTATTGATTCCCCTTTGTGAACCTGGAATGAAGACACTGCCCTTTTTCTTTTTAGCTTGACTGAATTTAAGATTCCAATATTTTTGTCAGTTCTGACAATCAAAATATCTCTGCACCAGAACTGGTTATTACTAAAACCTACTACTGCATTTCAACAAACTATTTCCATATGCTAAATCAATGATTTCTTGTACAACATATTTTAAGCTCGGGTTTTTTTGTTTTGTTTTATACATTGGGCATAAACTTAGTTTTAAGCATATTACTAGTCTAACAAATCTTAACTGTCATAATTTTAGTATTTTAACAAAGTAGTTTTACATATTCTTTAACAATCAGATTTGTCTATAAAGCTTTTAAATGCTTCTCTTAGTTGTTTTTATTCATGTCCAAATAATGACATCATCAAGGTAAATGTTTTGTCAATGCTTATATTGCCATTCAGAGACAGAAGTATTTGAGGCCAAAAAATAAGCTGCATTCTTCAGAGGAACGACCTCATTTTTTCATCAGTCTGATGAACTATACTCAATTCACAGGAACAAAATTAATCATAGCTAGGATGCTGTCAGAAATCAGATACAGACTGGCCATAATTACCATCCACTGCTGCTTCAACACGGAGGGGAGGATCAGGGCCTCCCGACATCATCTCTGCTTGGTATGTATGAACAAGGGCCAGTTGGAAACTATGCAGCTAAGATACTAAACATCTGCAGCTCGATCTGAGATTTCCCCATCTTTCAAGGTTAATTGTCAGCCTTGACAGGGAGAGTAGGCTACAGAGCTCTGCTCAGAGCTTCACATCAACACCTTCCACAGTTGTTTTGTCCCTGGGTCAGAGATGCTGACAGTTAACATAACAGAGTTCTTAAGCAGAGAAGAGACAGCTGGAAAACTTTTTGCAGCTGAGACTATCTCACCTTCTGCACTGGCATTTTAAGAGGGACAGGTTTACGATAGACAGATATTAAAAAAAAGAAAGACATTATTATCTTCCTTGTTCTAGACAGTGTCAGACTGTCCAGCAATTGCCTCTGGCAATTTTTTCACCTACAAAAAAACATCTGGAGACAAAGAACTATGCTGTGAGGGAACAACTCCTTTCCTATGCACAAGACACTTGCACTAGGTGAGAAGCGGACATAAGAACTACAGATTCCAGACACATTCTGACAACAGCTGCCCCACACATTGATCCATCCTTGGATTAGCAGCTGGTACTTTCACTTTGATGGGACAGGAAGGCAAGTGAAGTTAACAGGAGGAGGAGACAGCATCCAACTCGTTCACCAGCACAAAACAAGTAGCTGGAAATCCACCTCTGAAGGCTTGATAAGACACCACAACTTGCTACTGCACTCCTACAAGGAGGCCACAGAAGCAGTAGGCGAGAGGAAAATTATACTTTATACTTACTACACCACTGCTACTAATAATTTTAAAAAGCAGCAAAAACACGCACACGAAGAATGTCTCTGCCTTCTCAGCACAGCTTATTTCCACCCTACTCCTCCCAAAAAAAAACAAACCCAAAAAGAAGCTTAAAATCTATTTTCGCATACATCACCTACATATAACAATGTTGTATAATCAAATGGATCATTTAGGCCAGCAGTTTGAAGCTTGCAGGTGCCTAGATCGCAGAAGCGCACATCAAAAAGGAGAAGTGCCCTGATCAATTTCCAAGAGAAGGCAGAATTTAACACCTCGCGTTTGCTGAACTATGTCACTCTTCCTAAATGCTTAAATTGGCGGGAATCTCCTGCAGCTGCCTCCCATGCTTTTTCTAAAGTACTTGAAAGTGCAAAAAGAACAGCTTCTCTAAACATTTTTTTGAAGTCTGCAAATACAAGAAGCTTGAGTTTTCTGTAACTAAAAGTGGATAACCTACCTGTGAAGGTGGTAGACAAGACATGTAGTCAGTGCAACATCTAATAACATTTTACTGTAATCAGTTCACAGAGGGCTTGTAACAAATAAGCAAGAAACAAGACAGAGGACCAAAGCTTCAGGGAAGCAAGCAGGCAGGATGGCACAACAGCTTAAAGAAATAGATTCTGAAAGTAAAATGACAGGTCTCTGACAGGTCAAGACAGGGAGGGTTTTCTCTAGAAAGAAAAAAAGTGACAGAACATGCAAGAACCAGCAAACAGAAAACATCGAGTACTTTAATTAGGAGCATATAGCACATTTTGTGGTAAGCTACTGTCAGCACTAGACACCGGCCACATTCAACAGACACAATTAAGTTAAGAAAGGTGCTATACCCAATATTCACCTTTACATTTAGACTGTGCTTACTAATACTATTGTTCCCACAAACCTGGCACTGCATAAGACAACTCACATAGGAAAGCATTATAGCCACATTTATCTGGTGCTGCAGAACCACTCACATCAGGGCTAAATAACTAAGGCTATAAACTCACTATACATTATATTTAACAACCATACCAGCTTAAGATGTTCCTGTTCATATTCCAGTCAAGCCAAGGGGAGAGCCTACTGCAAGCACAGGTCATAGTTCCATAACTCAGGACTGCTGACCACTTTGAATCATGAAACCACAGACCCATTTGCATCATTATACAAATACAGTTATCATTATACAAATACAGTTACACTGCTTCAGAACAAAAACTAGGACAGTCAGAGTAATGTATCGTGCTGCATAGACTTACAAGCTCAGGAATCTAGACTTTATTATCTGTCATACAACACAGACATAACCCAACAGTCAACAGAAACCTAAGAAATCATATCAACCATGTGGGCTTGATAAAGCCTATGGAACATACGCATCACCCCAGTTTTCAAGAGAGGTACACAAGTCAGAGAACTCTGTTCACACAGATCTAGAAAGAAAAGTGGTTAAAACATGAGTACTGGGGAACAGCAGGCTGGTAAAGAGGTAAGAGCTGAGCGATATGAGCAGTTAACATCCACATTCAGGGCATAAAAGGAAAAAGGAACAGAAATACAGAGACCACAAAAAGTGATCAAATGTCGTCAACAACAACAAGCATTAATAAAGGGAATGAATCTCTACCCTTCCGATTTCTTTCCTCCTTTATTTTCCACAGATGCCTCATTAAGTGGTTCACAGGATCCCAATGCAAGTCCTTCATGCAACAAAACATGCTTCCCTTCTCAGCAAGTCTCAGACACAAGCCTGACATAATGTCCAACAGATAACGCTATTTGACTACCCAGCATTACAGAATATGGTAGCCAGCACACGCTTCCACACAACTGTTCCACCAAAGCTCCGCTGCCCTTTCTCCGGGCTACCTCTACACACGTTCCCTTCACCCACATTCTTCCACTGAATGGCCCCCTAATACATTCTTGCTTCTCCCAATCACTAAAAAAGGGTAAGCGCTCTACTTTGAAAAGCCTCCCACGAGTACTAACAATAGTGGACTGCTACTTTAGTCGTGATTTCTTCCGGCCAAAAGCACTTAGCACAGCACTACTTAACCCTGTTCCTAGTCGGCCCAAATTAGCATTAACACGCATTGTCCACATCAGGAAGCCCACCCTCAGATACTGCCAGTCAATAAAGATGCGCCAGTCTTAACGAAGGTGGGAGATTTAAAAACTGTGTCCGTGCAAACACAGGCAAAATAAATATGAAAGGCAACGCCGCCAACCAGAAGAAAGGCTCCAAGATAAGGCACAGACCCGGGCAGCGCATCTGCCGCCCAGGGCCGGCCCCCCCCGCGGCAGCCCCTATCCTGTAGTTCTACTCATCTTGGCAAAAGAGCAACTGTACCTGGGTTTCATTAAACCCCAGAGAAAAGGATGTTGCAGTGACACCTATATCCAAATTCTGCAGAAAAGAAAGCAAATCTGGTATTTTATACTCAGCAGAGACCTCTGTCAACATTTAGGCTGTCATTCAGGAAACTGCAGAACATCAGCCTGTGCTTCCTACTTGCATCCAGCGGACTGAATGCCCAGACACTGACAGATCTGTTCTTCACCTCTCACATGGCTAGAACTTGTTCTTTATTCCCTTTCACCAACTATACAAGTGCTACTACTAGTTCCCACCGCATATCTACATTGACTCTAGTCTTTGATGCCAGTGAGACCAGTTCTCAAGACTGCAAATGTCAGCTCCGAGAGAGAGCTAGAAATTTTGGGGACTGCCCTGTATTCTGTAAAGGCAAGCTAGAGTGATAAGTGACAACCACACTGCAGCATACCCAGTCCTGAAACCACTGGTGGGTTTGGTGCCAGACCTGTGACCCTCTGAAAGCACCTGTGGTTTAGAGGGAAATACCTAAAGCTCACTTCTTCTGCACAATAGATGCAGCTGCAGATGATATTATTGCTTTTCTACATCGCCCTTACAATTGCCCAGAACAGAGTAAGAGAGAAAATTAACAAAACTGGAAGATGAGTGCTTTTGTTATATAGCATTTTCTTAGCAATACAGCACCCTCTTCCACCATGGCAGCTCTCTGTATGAGCTCTTTTCTGATCTTGAACATCTGCTCCTCTGTCTGAAAAAAAAACCACAGGGGGAGGGGGGGGGAAGGGGGGGGGCAGCGTGACCAGAGCGGTCCCCGCCGGGACGGCTCAGGGCTTCAGAAGCGGCCAGGAGCAGAGCCGGTGCACTCCCAGCCTCGGCCTGCTCCGCCGGGGCCTGCTGAAGCCGTAGGAAGGAGCGAGGAGGAGAACGTGGGTGTCGTCTCCGTTGCTCCCGGTGCGCAGGTCGATCCGTACTGCTCCTGTGGAAGGAGAAATGCAAGTTTTTCCCTGTAGCAGAAGTTAGACTTGAATAGAAGGTGTAGCAGGACAGCCCCAGGCTCTGGGGTGTTTGTGGTCAGTGCCTCCCCATTAGCTGGAGTCTTCTCGTTCCATGGGTGTCGAGTGCCAGCCGTAGCTCAGGCAAATAGGGGAGCCTCCCTGAGCAACAACACAAAAGAATGCTTGAGACTGGTTAAGAGATTCAATTGTTCCTCTGTAAATGAGGTGCAAGTGATGATCTGCCGGAGAAGCTATGGTGGTCAGCTCTTTCTATGCTCTAAGAAGTCCTTCGGCAATGACCTTAAGGGACCTGCTGGTCAAGAGTTTTCTTTCTGACCACTGCCAGCAATTTTTTGGGAGGCAAGGGCGTCCCTTTACATCTGAACCTATTTCCATTGCACAGGAGGAGTCTGTGACTAAAATTCCACTAGTCTGTCATTAACACAGTGTTCTGCAATAATACCCATGGTACAAAGCAGTACGTTGAGTGTGTGACATACCTGTAAGCTTGCAAGTCTGTAAATCGGGTATACCTGTCAAGATACTCAACTTGGGCCAAAAATTTAGAATATTGCTGCATTAAAATGTGTGATGCTATTTTTCATTCACAGACAGCTCGTAATTTGAGTTTTACTTAGTTGAGTAACATAACTGGGAATCGAATTAATGCACCTTTCTCTAGACTAGAAGAACAGTGAGAGCTTACCTGAAGGATAGGAACTTGAAATACAGCAGCAAAACCGTATATAGAAGTATGCGTTCTTTGCCATTTCCTTGCACACGTGTGTGAAAATACTCTGTACCTAGTCATAATTACACTGGAACACATGGAAAATCACACAATGAAAATGCAAATATCTTTCCTCTACCTATCTTGACATGGCCTCTGGCAAGGCCTTGTACAGTAAATTCCCAGCATTGTTGCACTGATGGTATCTGGTTTATCTGCCCAGAAACCCATTTCAGAAACCCCTTCAAGTGGTCCTGTTATACTGGGCCGTTATGTACGAGCTCCTAATCTTGTATACGTTACGACCAGGACCAGGAACAGCCCAGCCTCTGCCGTAGTCCGAAGGGCACAGTATCAAAGAAAAATGTAATGGTCAGCATCATTAAACGAAGAGTCCATCGAGGAGGTTAACGATTAAGAGAGATGTTAAAAACTTTGCCATTTTCTTTTTTTCTTTATCATAGCTTTCAGTGCCAGATGGGGAATCCTCACATGTAAACTCCAAGCCTGACAGGTCTGGAAATATCCTTCAAGGCCTCATAAAACATTAAAGATGTTTGTGCATCTGTTATTTGCTCATGCTGCTATGTATGCCAGCCACAATATCACAATTTTGTCACTCCCATCAATGGCAGCTTTGTGTTACTGCGAATTTTGTATTTTTCTTGTATCATTCAGGTTTTAATTAAGCAATCCCATTCTTGGGCCTAAGATGGGTCTCAGATCTCCAAAAATTGAGGCCATGGGCACAAGACAACGCTGCACAGAGCTTTGATGCCTTTATCTTGTAATGGCACATTTGCAATCTCATCATTTCATTTATCACCATAAACACTATGTTATTTAAAACTGTGATGGCAATTAGAAGGTATTATCCTATTAGGCTGTACGTCAGTGTTTAAAGGAACGATCTCATTTTGCTGAAATATATCCATTGTCTGTTGGCAGTGTTTCAGTTCAATATGAAAACACATCGGTCTGAAGGTTTCATGATAACGTGGAGTTTTAGAAACGTGAAGCTAGGTCTCCCAGTGAAATCATTTTACAGTGATGCAACAAATGGCATCAGCCTCTTCACAGGTATGTTGAGTCATGCTATTTCTTCAAGTGTGTCCAAACAAGAAAATGAACTGTGAATTACTGAAGTGGTTGCCACGAGGACAAATGATTATAACCAGCCGTGAATAAACATCACCTAGAAACTTCAGGTTACAAAAGGAGGGAGATTGTTGCAGAGCTTTCTAACAGCAGAAATGCAACACAAACGGCAGGAACGCGTTAGGAGCCCGTCTGAACGCTCTCCCCGTTTAAAAGCAGACCGCAGCAGCGGCGGCGGGGGGGGGGGACCGGAGGGCGC
>NW_008824671.1:196294-200751 GCF_000699105.1 Pygoscelis adeliae | reverse complement strand
GGGGCCGGTCCCCGCCCCGCCCCCCGGCGATCCCGACTCCGCCTCGCTCCCTGCGCGCCCTCGGGGTGGGTAAGATGGCGGCTGTGGCCCTCTCGAGGCTGTGCTGTGCTCGCAGGCGACTTGGCCTTGCCGTCCTGCCTCTGGGGCGCCCCCGCCCGGGAGCTGGTGTGGCTGCCCTGTCCCTGGGGGTCTGCCTTGCTGTCTTGTGTAGGGGCCTCTTTTCCTTGGTGGGGGGCCGTACTGCAGGTGCTGGAGTATCCTGGGGAGCTCCCTCTTCCCTGGTTTTCTGCTCTGAAGTATATTGCCTCCTGAAAGGTGTCCTGGCTCCTGTACAGCCTTCCCTCCCTGGCCTCCTCAGTCCCTCCTTTAGGGTCTCACGTTGCTCTCTGATTTCTTCTTGACACTAAGAGACCACCTTCTTCACCCTCTCCTGTGGCTTTCTCTCCTCAGGGTCTCGGCTGGACTTCCCTTATGTTCTGGCTCCCCCCAGCCTCTCTCAACAAATGCCCTGGCGTTGCTCCAAGACTTTGCTTACCTAATGCACCCATTTGCTCATCTTTTGGTTTGTGGCTCCATACCATGATCTCATTAGCCAGACTTGAGGGCTCCTGTATTGCTCCACTGTCGGCATCCTTCTGAATAACTTCCTGGTTTTCCTTTTCTTGGAGTTTCCTTATGCTCACCTCACTCTTTCTGGCATTCAGTCCTTGGTGCTTTTGTCTTTTACTTGAGGGTGATTTCCTCCCCAGAGATCTGGTCTGATAATATCCACTTGTTTGGAGTGTTTTGTCCTCTTCAGAAGCACCTTCTTCTCCTGGTCATTTGCAGAAGGATGGAGTCATGCTTGGTATTTCACTTCCATGGGAGTTACCTTCCTTGTGGTTAGTTGTGACTGCTCTTTTTTGTTCTGCCTGTGCTGCCATTTCACTTGTGAGGTGAATTATGTCACCTGGGGCATGTTTGTCTCTTTCTTGCGCTGCAGTAAGATCACCCCCATTTAAATTTTCAGTGAATTGTGGAACTTCTCTGGCCTTTCTCAGGTCAATGCAGAAAACAGTGGAAATTGCTGTGTTGAGCTTTGAAGCAGAGTGAGCCTCTTCAGTCAATAGCGGGCGTGTTGGCTCGTGAACACGTTGGTTCAGGTTTCTCTGCGCCAAGCTTCTCTAATTAAACCAGCCACACTTAATCATTTGTGGACAGATGTGGATAAGTTTTAATTCAATTTAAATCTGCAGTTATTATAAGCCGTTATTGAAGCTGATTTTTCTCTTACCCTTTCTTTGATTTCCCTTTTCCTTTATTAATAGCCTTTGTAAGTGTTCCCCCCCATATTTGTTGTGCAGCAGTCACACTATCTATTAGCCTAGTTTCTGAAATCACCTTCTTTAAAATTTAGTAGTGGGTAAAAGACCTCCACAGTCAAACAGCAAAACGGAACCTTTTCTTGCTGCCAGTAGTCATCTTCATTCCAAGCTCATCATTTATGAAGCTAGTGGTTGTGTGTGGTTTTACACCAGTTGTGAATGGTGTCTATGTAAATTGTTTAACTTGATGTAGTGGTTATTTGTAGCATAGTTCTATTTGTCCAGTAAGCTGTTAATTTTATATTGCAATTAAAATCTAGAAGTTTTGATAACCTTTTTATAATCTTCAATCTTGCTACGTATCTCAGACTAAACAGAGAAGCTAATGGCTGGGAAGTGCTTGGGATATTTTGTGGCAAATCTGATTATGCATTTAAGTTTTGGCACTTCAGATCCCTTCTTAAATCATAATAACTTGCAGTGACTGCTGGTAGCATGCTTTCATTTGCTCATGTCTCTGGTGTATAGGAGCAAAGCAATACATATTTTTTTGTAGTAGCATAAATCGCTACTTCTGCATATTGCTTACCAGTGCTGGCCTGGGCATGAGACCTCATTGTGTGCTGTAACCTTGTTTAGCCTAGAAAGATAGGCTAAGCTTACTGACTGACCACATTTTGTAGTCTCAGCTTGGTGTGAAAAACACTTTGTCCAACTGTCAGTAAGACAATATAAGTTACATTCTCATCATCTTCTAGTCCTTGAAATTTCAGGATGATGTTAAGCAATAGTAAAATGCTTAGTAAACACAGTTTGAATTACTTTTTTTCTTTCCCCAAAGACTTGGGGAAAGCGCCTGGTTTTTCCCTGTTTTGGAATGTTTGGCAAAACCTACCACTCAGGTGTCCACCTATGAACTAGTGGTAGGCAGTTACGAAGAGCCTGATGTGTGCTTTAAGAATGGTTGTTTGAGAGTGGCTTGTTAGTCTTGAGATCAAGTGTTTATTGCCACAAAAACAAATACATGGAAATGGATTTACTGATCTGTTTTTATATGGCTCAAATGTCTACAGTGATGTCACTGCCTTACTGAAGCCACAAATATAGTTTGCATGCATCAGCAATGGTAAGTCCATTGATACTGCTGCCAAACTTGGCACTAAGATTGTTTGGACCAAGAGCAATTACATAGTGCTCTGTGTTTTTAATACAGTTTTAAAACATTTGATGTGAGTGGTTTGCTTTCACTGCCAGAGGTTTGTGGTTTCTGGAGCATGTATTCTTGATGGTCTTAAATACAGAAAATGTGGCGATATGAACACCATAATGCCTAAGGAATCTCCCAGGTTTTATGAAGTAATTAGTTTGCTTGAACATCTAAGGCATTTGCGCAAGCCTTAGGTGTCTCTTATTACCACCATGGAAGCCATAACACACACATAAGACACACTTTGAGTGTCTTCATACTCAAGGATGTATTTCAAAATTCTGAGAGACTTTGTAAAGTCTCATTATCATTAAAATATACATTAATCGCACAATCTTCACAAACTTCACTTACATCAACAAAAAGAATTCCCCACACCAGGGCTTTATGGAGGAAAGCATGACTATACCTGAAAACGTTTGTAAGTTTGAAACATCAAAGCCCTGTTGAGTCTTGTATTGTAGTAACGTGAGTCTGTACAGGTCACCAAAGTTTGGAGAAAGCTTGAGCGTCAAATTAGATCAGAATCCTGGCTGAAAAGGATAATGTAATTGTGCTAAGCATACCACTTTGCAGCAAATAGTGAAGCAACATGTAGTCTTGATCTGTTTTTATCCCCAAATGTGTAGAGTTTTGCATTTTCAAGGTAAGTGCTTTAGATAATCCTTTAGCTTAATACATTACACAATGAAGTGCAAAATCTGTCTTCAGGGTTTGTCTGTCAGTCAACTGATCAAAGCACCGGCTGATGTGTGGCTACCCAGCAGTATGTCTGACAGTTGTTTTTTGTTTGGTTTTTTTCCTGTTTCCAACATTACACTTTGTATATGTTTACATGCTGAATGCTTTTCTGAATAGGTGGGATGTCTAAGGGTATCTACTCACACAGATCCACATTATTTGTGCCTTTTAAAGGGTTTAACTTCAGAAATTCTAGTCACCTAGTCCCGAGTATCTTGGGTGTTACAACTGTCAGGAGATACATATCATCAGCATAGTAACAACAACCCAAGCCCTGTCTTTCAAAAATCCCTCCCGAGAACAGCTTAGAGATGCCGAAAAGCACCAGAGTCAAAACTGGCCTGGGAAAAATTCATACCCAGTCCAAGTTCAGGCATATCAGCCATCATGGTCATGTGTGAGTACTCAGTCAGGTATGACTGAAACCAGTTCAGAATGGCCCCAGGCATATCAAGCATGGCCTTCAGATGGTATCATTACATCCCAGTATTGATATTGAAAGGTCTCTTCCTATCCTCCCTCCCTCAACCCTGCTGAGTTTGCTGGAGCATGTGTACATTTAAGCTGTCTTACATGACTTGGTAGTTAGTTGTCTTGTAACTAATGCATCCCAACAAAGAGGAAGTCAGGCAAAAATGCCAGGAGGCCTGCATGGATGAACAAGGAGCTCCTGGAGAAACTCAAACACAAAAAGGAAGCCTACAGAGGGTGGAAGCAAGGACAGGCAGCCTGGGAGGAATATAGAGAAATTGTCCGAGCAGCCAGGGATCAGGTTAGGAAAGCTAAAGCCCTGATAGAACTAAATCTGGCCAGGGACGTCAGGGACAACAAGAAAAGATTCTATAGGTATGTCGGGGATAAAAGGAAGACGAGGGAAAATGTGGGCCCTCTCCGGAACGAAACGGGAGACCTGGTTACCTGGGACATGGAGAAGGCGGAGGTACTCAATGACTTTTTTGCCTCGATCTTCACCGGCCAGTGCTTGAGCCTCACCACCCAAGCTGCAGAACGCAAAGGCTGGGACTGGGAGAATGAAGAGCCAACCACTGTGGGAGAAGATCAGGTCTGAGACCATCTAAGGCACCTGAAGGTGCACAAGTCCATAGCATCTGAAAAAATGCATCCGCGGGTCCTGAGGGAACTGGCAGATGAAGTTGCTAAGCCACTATCCATCATATTTGAGAAGTCGTGGCAGTCTGGTGAAG
>NW_008824671.1:172745-196069 GCF_000699105.1 Pygoscelis adeliae | reverse complement strand
GACAGGACAAGGGGGAACGGCTTTAAACTAAAGGGGGGGAGATTTAGACTAGATACAAGGAAGAAATGTTTTACGCTGAGGGTGGTGAACTGGCCCAGGTTGCCCAGAGAGGTGGTAGATGCCCCATCCTTGGAAACATTCCAGGTCAGGTTGGACGGGGCTCTGAGCAACCTGATCTAGTTGAAGATGTCCCTGCCCACGGCAGGAGCGTTGAACTAGATGACCTTTAGAGGTCCCTTCCAACCCACACTATTCTATGATTCTATGAACTATGGTCTGCTGTGTTCTAACGTGACCTCTCATGTTTTAGTAAAAGTTCAGCAGTAGATGTAGGTGTTACTTCTACTGCCTGTATGATATGGTATGGGAAAAGATTCAGTACAGTCTGAACTGGGTGAGCAGTAAGCTTCTGAAGAAAGTAAGTCTCTCTCCTGTGAAATCATGTTGCTTTAGGATCTGATAGCAATAAAGAATATTTTTTTTCCCTACTTGATGGGTTAAGTTTGTGCACCCAGTGCTTTTTATATTTGCTAGTTAACTACCTCTAAGATAATTCTCTAAAACATCTTTTAAGAACAGAACTGTGTGGGGGAAAAAAAAAAAGCCAATGTGACTAAATAATTTCTCTTTGATAAAGGTTACAAGATGTTCACCTATGCATTGCTTCTTTTTTTTTTTTTTTTTTTTTTTTTTTTTTTTTTTAAGCGTTCACCTGCTCTCTAGAAGATGCCTGCACTTCAAAGTTTTGGTCTATTTGAAGAGCTAGATCTGATAATAAACTGAAGTCAAGGCCATGATGTAGATTCAGCTTTCTTTTTGAATGACAAAATGCTGCTTCTGGTGAGGATGGGAAGCTGTTAGGTTTTTAAGACTTATGGCATGATGCTTTTGAGTTTATGAATTTTTGAGTGTATGAATTCTTCAGTATCTTTTGAAGTCTCTTTACAAGGCATGATGACTCTTGTTTCTGTCTTAAGGCTCTTCTCACTGAATGGAAACTAATGCTTGTAATTATTAAAGTAATACTAGTATCGAATTTTAAAATGTTTCGGTTTAAATGTAAGCTACTGCCAGTGACTTTCCATTTTAATTGTTTCTGAAGTTGGAAAAAGTAACTTTGTTACCGTAACCTCACCTATGCAGTTAAAAAAATAAGCGTGAAAACAAGTGGCATTATAAACTATTAAAAAAAAAAAATCTTTGCAAATGTTGACTTTTTGAAAATAAAAGCTCTAATTATTTGGATGTTGAGGTGAACCATGGCTTCAGAATATATGCACGAGCAATGGAGGTATAGCAAGAGGAGTCATGCTCTAGTGGTTTTCTACCTTCCTTGGTAAGGAGAGAAAGCGTATGATCTGATAAAGGCTTATAGAGCAAGATCTTAAGTCAGTTTTCTTCATGCAATTGAACAGTGTCATTTTAGGGAACTTGTTCTGTTAGCTGTTACAAGTAATGAACCTTAATATTTTTTCTCCCTTCAGTTTTGGATCTCTACGGCACAAGCTTCCCCACTGCAATAAACTAGCTTATCTGCATTGTATGGCTCATGCTTTAATTTAAATCTAACAGCAAACTAAAACTTCTGAATACAGAAATAGGGTTGTAAGCTAATGGCTTAAGGACATAAGGAAAGGTAATTTATTCGCTTTCTAAATCAGGTCTGCAATAAAACTTGCAAGGTAGAAACTGAAGGGTTATATTTTCTTTCAGGAGAGATCAGCATTGGCTATGGTAGCTCATGGGGCCTGAGCTACTGCTGTTTTGTCCACATAGACAAAAGAGCAGCTTTTTTGTGATTGAAGTGATACCTACAAAAATTCAGCGTTTAATTGTTAATTTACAGCATACTAAGTAAGAGAACACTGTTGGGCTTATCACACTGGGCAGAAGCCCTTTAGCAATTTAAGTAACACTAATCCTTAATTACTAGGAAACCAACAGCTATTTGTTTATTGATTGGCATTTCTGGCTAGTTTGTGTGACTTTATCTTAGTTCCACGTCTAATCAGTCGTGGCCTTAATTTTATATCATGGACTTGAACTGCATTAGTCAGTCTTTATAAGCTGACTGGCCTGTAGGGTGATACTAAAATGTGGTATTAGTAAATTCTATGCATGGAAGCTGGGTCTGTTAAATAAAACTTTCTTACTCGTTTCTTTTTTAAAGCACTCGGCCATCTACAGTTTGATCACATGCCATCAGTGGAGCGAGCTGTACCGTAGAGCAAACTCCCACATGGGCATCTCCTACAGCGCGGGCTGTCAGGCCAGTTGGACTGTCGCCTCTGGACCGTGTCAGGCACAGTCGGGGCAGGGCTGCGGTCGTGCCTGTCAGCAGTAGGAACTTATTCCCCAGCCTGTCCTAACACCAAATGTTCAGGAAGGGGACACAGATTAATACCTGGGGAGGTTTTAGTTGGCAACCTGTACTGATGGTATTTGCTTATGCTAATTGCACGGTCAATGCACAGTAATGATTAAGATTCTTTGTGATCTGTGTGTTTAATCTTTAATCGAAAAGACTCAGTTGTCACTACCTTCAGTTTTCTTTGTGCCTACACAGTTCATTTAGGCATTCAAATATGGATTTTGGGTGATGGGATAATGAAAAGAAAACCCAATTCTGGAGCTTCCTCTGCCACACAACAGTTTAACAGAACTTAAATTTTACTGCTGAATATTCTTCCTCAGGTAACTCTGGAAGTAAGAGGCAGTGCATCAGGACTAATAAATCTGAGCGTTCGGTGTAAGCTATGGCAAGTAATTCTCTGGGACTCCTGACAGAGAATGCCTTGCCAGCAGCACTGCATCTCGGGCAGTGGCTACGTGGCATGTGTGCATACAGAATTATGGTTATGTTTCTGAGCTTTCACCAACTACGTTTATTTCCTGGATTAGAGTCAGGATTTTTGATCATTTTAGGAGAAATTGGTTCCAGTCACCTGTGGCTATTAGTCTGCCTCACAGAGCAGATAAAATAGACCTGTCGACCATAAGGACTCAGGCTGCATCAGGAAAAAAGGGATGTGGCTTGTAGGCAGTGAGGGCTACGAGTGAATTAAATAAGGAATTTCCTGTTTTGGCACAGTATCAAGTTATGAAGATTTTGCAGGGTTTTATTACTCATAGTAGAAGTGTCAGTTTTGGAATGTATTGAACTAACCGCTGTGATTTATCAACAGAAACGATTACTACTGTCCCAAGAGGTTACTTATCTCTGGCCATCAGAACTTGTTTTGCTTGTATGTTTGTTCCTTGACTCTGCGCTGTATTTAATTTCGAGACTTTAGGTTGAATTTGTAGGCCTGCTCCTTAAAGGGAGCTTTTTTGTAACTGTAAAATGAGCGTGTATAACACAGAAATTCAGACTAAAATCATATAATCTCTGCGGTACTGTTTCTGCAGTGTTTGTCAGAATCATTTTATTGTTCCTTGCTTGCCGAGACTGCTACCGGAGAGCAAAGTGCGGCTGATAATCAGCATTTCTAGGGACATTGTCTCAGTAGAGTATTCTGTTCTCATGCTTTAAAGATAATGAAGTGAGTCATTGTCTTTACATCTCATGTGATTTATTATAGACATACATCTCTAATGCTTTCCGAGGAAAGGAAAAAAAAAAAAAAAACCCAACAAACAGATCTTTTGTTCAGACTTGTGGCTTTGAACTACTAGGCTGGTTGGGAGTTTGCTTAACTAGGGAGTTGCTTTGATTTATTTTTTTAATCTCTGTACTGAGAACACTTCAGCAGACAATGGAGCTCATGGGAGCTTTCTGATTATTTATTTTTATAGGTATACTTCCGCTTTGGTGTCAAGGATTAATAATCAGCACCTTTTAGTCTATATGGATATGTCAATGTTTTATTCTCCTACTGAAAAAGTGAGGCTTATCTGCACTGGGTGCGGATTGGTAGCTCTTATAAAGGAGTAGATTTGACATCCTGAAGAAAAAACGTCAACTTGTGAAGCTTTGGCAGTGTAGAAAACTTCCTAGACTGACCATCAATAGAAACTGTGCAGTAAGGTCTCCGATCCATTCTGTCATTAGCATTTGATATACTTATTTATGACCTAGTTCATCTTTTGTCATGAAGACGGCACGGTGGAGTTATAACGAAGTAAAATAAAAGGAAAATACAGTTTAGACATTTGTCCTGACCCAAAGGATGTATTTGTAGGGGCAAGTGTCAAATTACTGCCAAGTGCAGGATAGCTTGTTTGAAGGAGGAAGGAGTCCTGTGAGCTGCCGAGGCGCTTGAGTCAAGTGTAGACACACTCGTGCTCGAGCAGAAACTACTGATAATCCTTTCTAGACGCTCCATGGTAACAGAAGTGACAAGCTGTTCTGCGGAGGACAGAGGGAGAACAGGACAGTTATCCACCTCCCATAATAAACAAGTTTCTCAATTATAAGCCCTCCTTGCCCACAGTGGCAACTCTTTTGCTGGTCCATGTTTAATACCAGTGATAGTAAGTCTGTAGATCTGATGACCTAAACATAACTGCCTTTTTTTATTCTTACTCCAAACCAAGATTGTCAGTAAGCTTTGTAAGCTAGAAATGTTACGGCGTTTAGTTGTTTGAAATGCTGCATGCGCCTGCTATAGTATAGACGAGGGTGAGAATTATGGGCGCCACCAGATTAGCTCTTGGAATAAACTGCATGGTTCATACAGGGAGAAATCCCTTCTGATTCTGAAGACTGTGCAACTCCCATAGTTTTCATGGACCGTTAGGAAAACAGAATTGTATGTATTTTTTTTTTCCGAATACCTGTATCACTTACAGTTCTGTAATAAGTACGATAATAATTGAATCTTAGTTTCCTGGCTGTAGGAGGTGCTGGGATCCAGTGCACAATTGGCTCTATGCATTCATGTCAGTTAGAACTGCAGTGAAATTTGGAATAAATCGGTTGGAGATTAAGAGATTTGGGGTTTTTCTGGTTGGTTGTATGTTGAAATTCCTCTCTTGTGTGAGGAGATGTTTTCTGCCAGATTATAGCAGATTATGCTGGCAGTAGAGTGTGGCAGGAGTCACGCAATGTGTTTTTAAACTTTGCGGAGTGAAGTGTGGGTCAGTATATTCATTGTCTGAAAAAAAAGATGAGCAGTGAGGCGATATAATCTAATGTTATGTAGGGCAGAACATGAGGAATCATAGGAAGACTTTATGCATGACTGAATAGTTGATGTACAAAAGTAAAACTTGGGGGGAAAACTGTCCTAGCTTTTCCACAATATAAGGAGCTGTGCTGGCTATCACTACTCAGGAGCAAAATTTTGGAGTTTATGATAGTGCTGAGCAGTAGCTTATCAAAACTTAGAGATTAAGAACAAAAATAGAGGACAGAAAACATTATGCTGCTGTTTTGTATAATGACAGTGGTTTGCCTGTGCTTGGGATACTGATGGCATGCATTTCTCTGTTCCCCTTGTCTTGGAGAGGACACGGTAGGACTTGGGAAGGGCCTGAGGCTGGTGACAGGTGGTCAAAAGCAGAGCACAGATTCCATAGCAAGAATGACTGAGCGGGCTGGGACTCTTCAGCCTGAGAGGGATGATTTAAAGCAGATACTAGATGTTTACAGAGTCTGAAGTGGCATGAAGCAGCTGGATAGGAACTGACTGTTCACTGTCTCTTCCAGTACTACACGAGCTCAGGTTTGCAAGTGAAGCTATGAGGAGCTAGCTTCAAAGCAAACCAAAGGAGGTGATGATTCTTGCAATGGGTAAAAGATCTGTGGGAGTCTTGCTCAAGGATGCTGTGGCTGCAGAAAGCTAAAGGGGAGAAAAAGGAGGCTGAGCAAGTATTTGGGAGATGTTTTGAGAGTTGCCAAAGGACAAATTATGTCAGGCTTGGGGTGTTCTTGGGGCTGACAGTTGAAGCAGAGGGACTTGCAAGGGCGTATTCTGTACTGCCTCTTCCCTCAGTGTTTGCTTATAGGCCCCACTGGAGACAGGATACCGCGCTGGATAGACCCAAATGTGCTTATTGCCAGATAGTACCTCTTTGCTAGACTTCACACAGTTGCTTTATCACTATTGCATGATTTTCTTCTCTGTGGGCTTCATTTTGCTGAAGTTGTCTCTGCCTTCTGCGTAAGCTGGTCTAGACTCCCTCTGTAGGCAACAGAAAGCTATAGCCAGGGTGAGTTACATTTCGGAGATGCCTATTGCTCTCAGACCACTGGGAACAGGCAGATTTTCTTGATGACTTGTATGTCCTCTGGCTGGTGGCCAACAGCCATTCAGGGTGCCGGAGCATTTGGTTTGATCTGCCACTGGTACGAAGCCTGCAGCCCCTAGGCAGCTGTCAGGATAACCGAATTACTAAAGTAGTTGTTGCATGTTGTACTCATCTAAGACCCTCAAAGACCCCCATTTCTTGAGGGTTGTACTTTTTTTCCCCTAATACAATGTGTTTCAGTACTTAGTAAGTATCTCTGGGTATTGCCATTAATGAATCAGCTTTGACTTTCTAGTGAATTTCAGATAAATGCTTCTAGACTTCAGCATGTTACCTGCTTCTTTTGAATGGTAAGATGTGTTTCTTATTCAACAGTGTTCCAGATCTAGGTATTTCTGGAGAGTCAAAATAAACAAATCTTTCTCTTTTTTTTTTTTCCTCCATTGCAAGAATGTCTATTTTGAATTGGTATCTGTCATACTTGCCAGAACATTGGATTTTGTATGTTTTAATGAGGTCTAGTATCTTGTTTTAGAAATTTGCAACATACCCTAATTTGGGGGTGACTCAAACTGAGCACCATTTGGAATTGGAATGGACCTCTCATGGGAATGAATTAAAACTGCCTTCTTGTCCAGAGTTATTGTCAATGATTCCCGCTGTTTGCCCTGCACCTCCAGCTGATCTCCTATAGTAAGCACAATTAGCCTGCTTCCTGCTCTCAAGTCATTCCCTGCCAATACCATGAAAATGTCATTAGGTTTTTTTTCTATAAACAAGCTAATTATTCACTATTTGAGGCAGACATCAAGAAATTAAGTCTGTGAATTGTCTTCTGTCTACTGTGTCAATCAATGAAAAACAACTTTTTTTTTAACTACTGTCTGTTTTATTAATCTTTTTGTTTTTCTGTTGGAATTCTGTATTCAGGATAATTACAGTTATGAACAACAAACATCTGCAAGCGACTATGAGAGCAAGCAGTACCACCAGCCAGCACCTGCCTACTCAGCTGCAGCATGTTGCCAGGGGTTCGTACTGCCCACCAAGCAAGTGCTGCTGGAATCCAGCATCCATGTCTTATGTATGTATATGTTTTATTTTAAAGTTCTTGCAGTGCAGGTAGTTGATTCTCAAATAAGACACTTAAAAAACCCCAAAAATAAGGCCACTATTTCCTGTAGCCACGGAAGGAGATGAGCTTCCTGCTCAGAATCTCTTCCTGGAGAAGCCTCTCTCTCTACTAAGAGAGAATAGTTTCTTCAGTATGAAATGACTGTTGTGAATTGTACCTTCTTGCTCAAATATCTGTTTCATATCAGGCATTCAGTTCTCATAAATAGGTTGTATTTAATGCATATTCTGAAACTGTGGAAATAATAAAGGGGGGAAATGATTTTAACTTTTCTTTTGTGTCATTGTAACTAGAAAACATGACCCTATACTTCATAATCATGTCTCCAAACACGATTTGCAGTGACTTGAATACATAAGCAATATTTTTCTGTATCTATTTGTTGAGAGAATATGATGATATGAACTGTGGGTTATAAACATTCTTCATTAATTCCTTGAAATTATGCTAGAAAAAGTGATATTTCTGTAGCACTGAATTTGAGGAATCTGAAATGAAACTGTTGCAGAATTAGTATTTTACCTTTTTAATGGGTGATGTAGATTAGCTTACTCTATCACTGATTTTTTTTTGGGGGGGGGATGGGGGGAAGGTTTAAATAGGTACACTGTTTGAGAGACTCTAAAAATATGTTCCTCGAGATCCTGGACATGTGTATATATTGAAAAACATAAGATAGTGAGCAATATACTTGTAACTAAAATTGCTGGATAACTTTGTCTTGGTGAGGAAGCAAAAAGTGCTAAAAACTGACTCACATTTTGTTAACCCTTATTTTTTTTTCTCCTGATATTTATTTTAGTAATGAGAAAAGCTTTCTTCTCCACATAAAATGTAAATATCTTGACGATAAATGCAGTTTTCCCTGCCTACCGGAATGAGTATGTGCTGTTTCAAACTTTTCATTGACATAGCTTTGTATTTCTTCACCTGAATTCTTATGATTTTTGTTAGATAACCTCCTTCTGTTTTAAGAAGAAATTTTCATTGATGTGCTAAACATCTCTTCCCTAACTTAATTTATATGAAAGTTTGGGAATACATCTTCTGGGGTGCCTTCTGTCCTGCAGCTGGTTATTGGTGTGTCCCTTAATGCCTGGAATCGGGGCCAGCTGCCCCCATGGAGGAGCGTGTGGAACCCACCCAACTGTGAATTCCACTGTGAGAAACAAAACTTGAGAGGGGATTTTTTCCCTGACCTGTGTTACTGTCTCAGTTTGCTACCTGAATGACAGCTTGCTTTTTATGAAGAAAATAGAGATCTGTTACTTAGTGATGTTTGCAGAGAGCTATAATGTCTTACAAGAGTATACTTAACAACCAAGAAGTTACCACATCTAAAACTCCTACGGACTTCTTCAGAAGCAAGCATGTGATATGCCTGTTACTGCCTGGCCTCTTTGAACTTCTGTCTACGTTAGTTATGATTCTCAGTCAGTGCCTTACCGAAAACTTAAATGACAAACAGGTTGGGGCAAAAGGGTACTTAGTTCTTCGTATTTTGTGAGGTGACATGCATCTAACCAAGTGCATATGCCTACAATATTGTCACCTGTATCTAAACCAGCTACGTTAGGTATGCTCTACAGTCAACAAAAAGCTAATCACGTAGATACGTTTGGCCATATGTAGGTCTTGCAGCCAAGACTGGACTGATTGTATAAGAAGGCTAAAATGAGTAGGTTGTGTGAGTGCTTGCAGTAGTGCAAGGCAGTAAAGGAGAAATGCATCAAACTGTTAGCGCTTGCAAGCTTTTTATGTTGCAGGTTTGAATGTGACTCCAAAGGGAGTTTTTTTTGTTTTAATCTGAGTGTTTCAGGAAATTTTCCATTTATTTTCAGAGGACATTTAGTTTTCTAGTAGAAAAACAGTACCGTCATTGAAAGGGAAATGAATATGTTGCCCTGTTTGATTGCAGACTTACCAGGAGCACTTAGAATGACAAAAGCACAAAAAGAAAGACGTTGTTCAGAAGACAGGAAACCAAAGAAACAGGAGCCTCGCAGGATTCAAAACCAGCTTCAATGTGAGCTCTGTGATGTCTCTTGCACAAGAGCAGGTGCATGTGCAGCACATATCCGGGGAGCCATCAGGAGGTGGTATAGGTTTGTAGAGTTATGAACACGACAGAGCTTGCTTATGTTCTAGAAGTGTGTACAGCAAGTAAAAGGTCTTTCAGAAACATGTCTGAAAGAAAAATTGTGATAGAAATATATGCTTTAAGTCAGTTCACTGCAGTGAACGAACTCTTGGGATAACCAGGTGTGATCTGAGCATAAGTGTGTTGCTCAGCTTTGCTAAATGTCCCTCCCCTAAAATTGTAATCTATGCTGAGAAACCTAGCCATTAAAAAATGTTTTCTATAACATTTTTCTCTAAACTCATGTTGAAGTGATGTTACAGTTGACAGGGAAATAATTTTATCACTTAAAAAAAACCCCTGACAACCTAAGCATAGCAGAATCAAATCTCAAGTGTATTTCTTGAAACATTCCTGAAAATTATTCCACAATTAAACTTGTTTTTGACTGTTCAAGCCAATGTCTCTAAAAACCTTTTGCTCCAAGTGTTCAGTCAACTTTGGACATAGTACTTTAAGTCTTGTCTAAGTTACGGCTTTGAAAATATCTGAGCACAAGAATTGTCAACTTTTTCATTTGGCCTGGGAAGAAGATTGTGTACTTCTAAGGGATTATTATGTGGTCATTCAGAGTTGTCTTTACTGGGGTTCTTGTCTAATGTCCACTTTTGTACCAGAGTATTTACAGCAGGGTGCCAGTATTTACTCCTCACTCTTAAAGAAGCTGAGACAAATCTGTTTTGTCTGTGAGGTCAGCTATGCATCTGAAGTTGGTCTGCACTGTTCTTTGTAGTTTGTTGAGCCTAGAAACTGTTGTATGAATCGAAGTTTAGAAGCAGCTGATTTCTGAGAACGGCTCACAGAGAAGGGGTGCTGAGGATGAAGAGGAGGAGGTGGTGTGAGCTATTACCTGTTCAGAAATGTTCTGGAATATTGAAGGCACCAGTGTCTGGTGTGTAGCATCATATAGATGTTCATGTCCGCTTGTAATAAAGAGCTTAATCTTTCAGGCCTGACTACAGTTTTGTAGTTGATATAATAAGCATCATCAAAGAAATAACTACAGTTAAATTTGTGTTTGTGAAGCACAAAGATTCTAGGAAAGTCTCAAATTACCTTTTCTTTTGGAAGAATTCTTACCACTGGAAGAAATTCCCTGTCTTTGCAGAGATCCTATCTTTGCAAAGAGTAACTTTTTAGTGTTACCTGTTGGACATTGCGGGCAGTCTGAATGCGAGACAGATACTCAAGTGGAAGCTTTTGCTTAACAAAGCAAAACTTTTAGCGTGGGCATTGGTTCTGTGTTGCATCAGAGGTGCAAATCTCAGCAATAAATTTAATCCACTACTGTCAGCTGCTATAATAATTGCTATAATGACAAGCAATAGAACAAATTGGGGAAGATTTTATGGTGACAAACAACTGACAATAGTATGAAGGATTTTTAACTTAAATGCTGTTAAAGATGTCTTCCTAAATAGTAAAGAATTGGGCTACTAATCCAGTTTTCTTCATTCACAGGCTAATAAAGATAGAGGGAACAAGCAACAGACTTGTGGAAGAAAAGATGATGAAACCAGAAGCAGAGCTACAACTACCTCTGAAAAATATACCTGGAGGGCTGCTGGATGTACAACCTGCTTTACATGACCATGTAGAAGAGGTTAACATCTTTCCTCGCAAGATAAATTGCTGTGACGCTTTTGATTTCAGACATACTCACCATGATTTTTAACATATTTGCAACATTGTTTTTTCAACAATACTTGATCTAGCTGTGAACTTATTCCATGCTGGTTTATTTCATGCATAATTACCTTACTCTGATTTTTCAAGTATACATTTTTGGGATTACATGCAAGGTTTTGTATTAGTGGGGCTTTTTTTTCTGTGGGTAAATACTGTTTTCAATGCTGCGCCAGGTGATGAAACATTTAGATTGTTTCCGTTGTTGTTATTTCATGAATTCCTGAAAATGTTACTTTGCTTTTAGTTATGAAATTGTACATTAAGATTTGAAATCTAAATTAAATCTTCAGGTATAGCACTTCCAGTGAGATCAGTTTTTGTTCTTCCCATTCTCACTATAAGCAAAAGCAGATAAAAAGAAAAAAAAAAAGCAAGTGTAAGAATTATTTATGCCTGGAAAAAGCCCATGATGACACAGGCAGGTGACTGACCGAATGCCAGGAAGTGGGTGGTGCTGCAGGAAGTGGTAATGATCTTCAAGGGAACATACTGGGGTGCACTGTGGACTCAAAAAAACTGCTGTAAGAAATTCTTTGCTAGAAGATGATTGCTTTTTCTTATGAGCTTTAAAATGAAGTCATATCCATTATGACAAATACTGTCTTGTCACTGTATGTGAATGAATCATGTTCTAGTTAAATTTCTATGTGGGATTTTCAGTTGCATCTTTCTAGAGCCCTTTGCAGCTTAAATGGATGTTGGATTTCTTTCCTGTCTTAAATAGCATTGTAATGTTGCTGTGAGCTTTTAAAATAGCTGTTGTACATTAATCAATGGGTTGGCAAAATTTTAATAAGGAACAAGTATGTGCATCTTGTGAAAGTACATTCTGGTGAGAAATTCCTAAATGCAAAACAGTTGTTATGGTCATGGGTGGTTATTCTGAACAATGTTTTGTGTCTCAGATTGGAAATGACGAAGGAAAAAATATCCGACTTCACTGTAAGCTCTGAGTGCAGTTTCAATGGGTTTGTATTTAGTATTCAGAGAGTGGTGCTGGAATCTTACCACCAAAATAAAATATGTGATAGGAGGTGGGGAAAAACATTCTACTCTTGCATACACCCATAAAACTGCAGTAGGTGAGTGATGGAAAAATGCCAGTAAATAACAGAAATATCCATGGAGACCCCCAAAGACTTAGTCTAAATGACAGAGGTGATATATTCTGCTATTCTGTGTGCTTTTGAGGGAGAATTTCTTGTATGATTACTGCAGTTAAGAAGATTACCAGGCAGCTGTAAAATCCTGCATGCACTCAGTTCTCTCAGCTCTTTAACATTTTTAGAAAGAAGCTCTGAACTGAGCTCTTCATTCACTTGAAATTCATCCCTAGGAAGCTGTGTTTATTATCAAGTGCAGGTCAAAGGGGTTTTTTCTGTGTGGTTGTTGGGGGCGGGGTGGTGGTGTCTGTTTTGGTGGTAAAGTAGCAAAGATAATTTCTTGGCTATTTATATGACAAAAATTATCACAGAAGTTGGTATGCTCCTGGTGGTTTTACAGGCCTGTGACAATGCAATCTAGAAACTAATTTCAAAGTGCTAAAAAAAACCAAGGCAGAGTCCCAAGGACGGGCAAATGTCTAGAGAAGCAGCAAGGTTTGGTTAAAGGTAAGCATGTTTGCTTTGACTTCTAACATGTCACTTTTATCTTCTCCATAGACAATGGGACTTTTTGTAGAAAGGCATCAAGCCTGTTAAATCCTGGCAGTGGCAGGCGGCCCGTTGTTGAAGGTGGCGTGTCGGGAATGCTGTTGACAGGTGGGTATCACAGCATTACCCAGGAGCCTCACTGGAACCTTTGGCACAGCAGCTCATGCTGTGGATATTGTTCCTCAGTTCTGTCGCCTTTTGGTTGTTTTCTTATGGAAGTGTGTTAGGTGTGATGTTTTGACTCCTCTGCACTGCTGAGTTGCTCTGTTAAAATAATATTGATAGCAACACTCTCTCCAGGAAGGAGAGACCTGTCTACCTTCTGATTAGTAAGGAAAGGCCAATACTTGAATTTGTCAGAGATGTATTTCAAGCCCCTAGGCCCTCACACTTGGCTTTTACAAAGCTCATGTTGCTTTTCTGAAAGCTTGCAGTCGTTATTTATAGAAAAGCTTTTAAGGGAAGTCTCAAATGCTGTAACCGTGTGCTCATTCCAGAGAATCTAAAGCTTGATCAGTTTGTCATGTTTTCTTACTTGAGGTAAAGCAAAATTCCAGAACTATTTAAACAGTTTTTAAACTTTAATTCTTTGCCTGCTGAGTTTTGCTGTTAAAAACCTGACTACAATATGTTTATTTTTGTGCTGTGTTTTCTTTATCATATCTTGCATTGTCAGATGAACCTGGGCTGCAAGACCCCTGTTAGAAAGGTACGTTGGATGCTTTGGAGACTGTGCGCTGTCAGGAGTGAGATGATGTCACAGCCCACGCACAGGTAGAAAAGGAGAGCGGTTAACAACAGTTAAGGAGGACACTTTGGTAAATGTTCCTGGCAGTGGTATACTGGAGATCCCCACTGCTATTACCACTTTTAAACTACTGAGAGATGTGGTCTGCATTTTAGTTATTACTGTATTTCCATCATTGGTAACAGCAGAAATTGTGTTGATGTTGCTCACTTTTTGATAAAGGGATTCATCAGTGAGTGAATATTTCAAATTAGAGTCCAGTTGTCTTTAAATATAATGCTACTTGTTTTAAATGTTTCTATCTGCCATTGAATCCTCTGTCACATTTTTTTATTGCCTATGTGGAAAACCATAGAACTTACTGTCGCACATAAAACTGTACAGTGCATAACTCAAGCCTTCTTCCATTCTGTTTGCTTAGTCGTTCTTAGTTTGGTATGCAGTAGGAAAGGTAATTTACATGTAATTACTTCTTTTTCATTGACACTTAAAATTTGCCTGACCGTGCTGTTTCTTTGCAATGAAAGCATAGACATTCTTGACCAATATCAAATAAGCAAACATTAAAATCCTACAGTTCTTGTGTTAAATATGATGAAAGAGAATCAAGTATGAGACTAAATTAAAATTGCTGTAGCCAGTCTTGCCTGAAACCTCTGTGGCTCAGTGCAGAATTTTAAGAAGACTTCAGCTTGGACACCAAATTCTTGGTTTCTTATTTTCAAAGTGGCTACCTTAGCTTTAGGTGAGTGTTTGCAATATAAGCTTAATTGCTATGTATGATGTAGTGGTGGTGATGATCTTCTAAATAACTTTAAATTCCAGCTTCCATAGTGTGTCTGGGAAGAACTGCAGATTTCTACATATTTCCTTCATACAGCTGCCTTCGTTTCAGTTGGGTTGTTACCATTTTATCTCCTCCTTCTCCAGCATTTTTAAAACATGCTAGGCTTTCAGGAAAAAAAAAAATAAATAGGGGACTTGGAATGGGCCCCTTGCCATCTCCAAAAAATACATTTAATGCATGCAGTAAAAAAAGAAGAGAGACAGCTAGAAGACCAGAGGGTGAAGGAGGTGGAAAAGACGACAAAAAAGAAGATGCTGCCTAATAATGATACTGCGTGTATAAAATAATGTTCATATGGTTACGATTTTTATATATAAAGAGGTCCTGGTTTAGTCTGATATCTTACATTTTTAATAACTTTTCCTTGAAATAGTGTACTGTAGGTAGCTTTAAATTGTACTATAATCACTACAGAAATTGCATCGTTGTGTAAGAGTGAAGTTGCCTGTAGCAACAGTTCCTTTCCTTCTGTGAGGTCTCCTTCCCTTCCCACTCCCTTGCTCGAGAAGAAACTCTTCCTGCAGCCAAACAGGTAGACAGTCAGATGCTATTGAAGATAACAAACAAACAAACAAAACCCAACACACACACCCCTGGCATTGTGTGTATTCTTTATACATTATCTTTATTACTGAAGATTTCTACCCTCAAACTGGAGGCAGTTTCTAGCCTGGCCTGAAGTGGCTGAAACTGCCATGTTTTGTTACATGGGTTGGTTGGGGTTTTTTACCCCACCCCTTTTGGAGCGGGGGTCTTGCGCTTCGGGGGTTACTGTTTGGGAGCAGTGAGGTGCAGGGTTGTACAGAGATACGTCGCTGCTTGCTTAGAGCCTTTTTGGTGGTTTTGGCAAAGTTGACCAAGCAAATGTGTGACGGACAGGCTGTAACATGACTTTAGCGTGGTCATAATGGTACCTGGAAAAAGAGTGCAATGGAGAAAAACAGAGTTGTGTGCTTTTATTGTTCTGTGTGATGTTGCCAGTTAGCTAGCGGATTGTCACAGGCTTCAGCTTCACGCATACGTTCTTCGTTTAAACTTCAATTTCAAATCACTCTTCACATTCCTTCAGGCTTTTTGGAGCATTTTGAACAACGGCTTTTTAGAACTTACTGAAGAACATTATTCCTGTACTGTTTATTGTCAAATAAAGCTGTTTCTTCTTTAAGTACTTGTTTTCGGGGTGTAAAGCAGGTTCTGTTTAAATATTCTGGGTTCATAGTTATAAGACATACAAAAATATATATTTGAAGAGGGATGCATTTCAGTGCTTCCACAGATGTTTAAATAGATGCATTGTTGTATTTAACTAGTACAGTGCAGTGTGTTCTGAACTAAAAGGTGCTCACAGCTAGCTGGCTCTGCCACCCTTCTGTACACCTTGTGTTACCATAACCTCACGCCGAAGCCTGGACTCTGATCTTCCTTTTGCCATACAGTTATCCTCATCTGTTTCTGGTAAGTCAGAAAGATTGGGAAGTGTTGAAATATTGTGAGCAATTTCTAGCCTTTTACCTTAGTCAGATCAAAAGAGGATGAAATGGTTCATCCACTCCAAAAAGCTTTCCTCGTTAGAAATTAGGAAGTAAAACCATTAGAGACTGCCGCAAGTGCTGCCAGAGATGAAAGCCAAGTTATGATACCAAATACTGAAGAGTTTAAGTGATGTAGCAGTCCCTGCTCAGGGTGAGTGACATAGATGCCTGTAAAGACCAAGAACCTAGATGTGGAACATGCCTCTAAGTGCTGCACGTCAACCCCCAAAACAGTCACGACACACAAGCACGGACACTGGTGCGAAGGCCTGATGTGTCCAGATAAAACAGCTGCCACAACAGTGGGTTTTGGGTGTAACAAACGGAGGTGGTCGCCTGTAGCAGTGCATCTTCCACTTGTCCCTTGTGCATGCCCAATCTACTTACTTGCTGGGGCATAAATTTGTGCATTGCTCTTTGCTCTATAAGGGTTTAGTGAAAACATCTTTGCTGTCCACGCTGCTCCTTGGGGCTGCTAGGGACAGAGAGGAATCCCTCTTGGAAGCGTCAGTCTGGCTCCTGGTAATGCAGCGTGCATAGTGTACGGGTACGCAACCGCATCTGAACCCAGTGTTGTGCACGACTGCGTGGAGCAGGGTAAGGTTTAAGGCATCATCTAAAGCTCCAGCCATAATCCAGGGTGAAATACCCTTTCAAATGATCCTCTATCCAAATGACACAACAGTGTTGTTGGGTTGAAATATAAACCTTTGCTATGAAAAGGGGTGTTTAAACAAAGTGATGTTCTCTTTGAATGCTGGAGATTGGACGTCAAAGACCAAGTTAGACATCCTATGCTGCCCTTACGAGCAGCAGGAAGCAGGCGGCCCCGCTGGACAGCTTGGCTTACTCAAGGTCGGTGTTTGAAACAGGTCTGCTGAGTTGCGCTCTGGAGGTGCCCATTTTTCCTTTGGCTGTAAAGGGAGCCAGAAGGGACCTGGATGTTTGACTTCAGGTGCTAAAGGAGAGGTAAAAAGAATCCCCCCGAGTTGTGGAGGCAAGGTAGGTTTTTGTGATGTGTTGCCATTTTCTGATTCCCTTTTTAAGGGCTTGAAATGCAGGGCAGATTCCTCAGGCTGAGAAGGCACACTTCTGGTGAGCCCAACTGTATTGTCATTAAGGACTGAAGGGAGTTGAGGCAGCAAGAGAGCCCACTGGCTCTGGACTGCCAATGCCTGAATCTGAATCTGTGCTGAGAAGAAAGGAGCTGTTTTTTCTGTACAAAACGTGCTGCTGTACCTAATGAATATTGTTGCCCATCCTTCCTGCTCCAACCTCTGCTTCCTCGCATAACTTTCATTTTCATCTTACCAGGAATGGCACTGCTCAGCAGTTCGTTCTGTAGGACGTTGCGCTCGTGACTGAGAGCCTGACTCTCCCTGACTCAAAGGAAGGATGCCAGGAGGAAGACTGACAAGTGCTCGAAGCCTCAGCCTAGGATGTGACAAAAACATTTCCCATACAATTGCACGTTTACCCAGCGACTTTGGAAGTGCTACAAAATCTTGATGTTTTGGCTCACTGTAGGCTGTTTTGGAGGGACCTGGGCCAGCTGTACAACACTGAACTGGGCTGTGCAGTGCAGATATCTACTTTGCTGCACCAGAGAAGAGAGGAAGACAGTTTTGGGTCTCAATGTATTAAAGATTGAGGCACTGCCTGGGTGGTAGATACCCAGATATGTAAAGGGGGAGACCAGCTCTGGCAGAAGCAAGTGGGAGTCTTTTTGCTGGCCATACAGTAGGACAGGGAAAGCCCATTTATTAAGCGTGAGCAAGTTGTTCCCTGTGTGTGATGCTGAGTTCTTTGGGCCGTGGTCACGTCTGTAACAACGACCGGATGTGGCAAAACCCAAAAGTACGAAACATTTCCATTTGTCGCAGAAAGTACTGTGCAGACCCCAGGAGATCTGATGCTGAGCCCCAGGAGTGTGGCACAGGGGCTGTAAGGATGTACTCCTGAGTTTATTCTCAAGCTTGAACAGACCTGGTATCTAAGGGTCAGTCCTTACAAATCCAGAGGATAATGCAAGGAGTGCTCCTGGGGAAACACATCTCAAGAATCCTATGAACAGACTGGCTCGAATGGCTTGGGGACATTGTTTGTTGATGGAAAAATATAACCAGGAGCTGAAACTACTGGCTAATTTGGAATAGTTTTCTTCTACGCTGTCTTTGCCCTTGAATTGCCAGTATTTTTTGAAGGCTTAAACACCATTTTATTAAAAACAAAACAAAAAAGTACACAAAAAAAACCCCAAGACCCCTGAATGAAGTATGGTGTTTGCCTGAAATTGCATTTTCTTCTTTTTCACCGTTTTGCTCAGAATATTGGAAACGTTGAACGTCGGTGCAAAACTGGTCTCCAGTTTTCTGGCTGGGATGATGAGCTGTGGAGGCGATTATTCCCTCCCCACTAGTTGCAGATGCTGGAGGATATAGATAAGCCACTGCCATTTGACAGTGGTGTTCATTTAAAGGTCTCTCTGCAATTGCCCGTTCCAGCCTGTGATGCATCTGTGTTTTCATATAGAGCAGCAAGGCGCGGCCGTGCTCTTGGATCAACCTCCCCTCAGTCTCACAGAAGTCGGTGCTGAGACGGGATTAGACTTCGGGATCCCTGGTCCCACCACATCCTCTCCTGAGTCTCAGTCTCCCCAGAGAGCTGCTGCCACCGTGGACACCTGCTCCTTGGGTAGCTGCTCTGATGATGGCAATGGGGGTGGTAACAGAAATCTGTCTATTTGCATAGTGGATCATTAATTTTCTGTGAGTGCTACACAGTGCTGCAGGATGTAGGATCTGATGATCTCCAGTTCATTTCTAGCGAGGTTGTGTACTTGTGCCCTCAAAGGGTAAAAGTTGTTTTAAGTGTTGTCAAATAATGAGTCATCGCTGATTAATGTTTGACTGTGCAGGCGGTAGGCACTAGGACCTCTGGGACGCTGCATCTGCAGCCCTTACCAGAAGAGAAATCAGGAAATAACGCAGTAGCTCTTTCTGGGAGCATGCCCTTGAAAATAAAGCTTTGCTGCTGCAGGTGAAAGAGAATTTACTCTCCAGGAATTCAGGAATCTGAGTCCAGGCTTAGCTGTGAGCTACCCCGAGACATCGTGGCCCCCAAGGCCCTGCATGGACGTTGCTGGGAGGTAAGTGCAAGGGTCTGTTAGAGTTGCTGAGAGCAGGTGACGTGGTGTTGTGTCTGCTCTGTCAGTGGAGAGGGATGGACGTAGTGTTTTAGCGTTAAGAGCGTTGTGGTCAGTGGGGAAAACGGCCAGGTGTCACCTGTTTTTCATCAAAAGATCTGTACTTGCCGTTTGTCCAAGTGACCCTTAGTGTGGCCGGGTGTTTGTCAAAAAGGTTCTCCAGCTTGTCTTTCAAAGGTGTGTGCACAACACATCCGGCTCCAATTTCAGTGCGGAGGGGCAATCTGCCAATGCGTGTGTCCCCTCTCTGCTGCTGTGCTGTTGGGTCCTGGCAGCTCCTCAGCTGGGGTAACTCTGTGCACTGGAAACAAGCCTGGACTCTCCAGTTCAGGGTTGGGATGGCCTCACCAAACCCCACCGTGTTTCTGTACTTCTCATCCTTATTGCAAATACTCAGGTTAACTGATTAAAAAAAAAGCGTAGAACAGCTCCAAGACAAAGAGGGGGGCAAATAGCTCCTCCCAGGCTTTCTTCCCACGCATCCTGCTTGTGGGAATGTTCATTCCAGTGATGGGAACCACAGGGACCAAACATCTCCAAGAATAAATACTGGCTTTAGGACAAGGAGTGTGAGTGGCACCGGGAGGAAGGTGAGTCACTGCCATTGCCCGCTGGTGGCTGGGTGGAGGCACCGGCCGCTCTGCCAGCAGCAGGTATCCATGTGGGGGTGCATGTCCGGCACTCGGATCCCTAGTGCCAGCTGGGCAGAAGAGAAGCCGGGCCCTTGGGTGCTCAGAGTGGAGGATCTGTCCCTTCCAAGCACCACCCACTGTCTGCACACAGGGGCAGGACTGAGCAAAGAGTTGCTGCTTTTCACGAGAAATTACTGTCCTGGAGCAGCAGAAAATGAAGGACCAACTGTCAGAGTCACTGCCATCCTTCCTGGCTCAGCGAGCATGTCCCTCCTCGTACCAGGTTGTACCATGGCAAGGGGTATGGAGCAGACCCTGTCCTTAAGCTCTGTGCCCATGAGGTCCTCGCCCGTCCTGGAAGTGAGTTGAGCTGCATCCAGTCACGTCAGACTTTGGCTGTGCCTGCTGGGCAACAGGCACGGAGCAGCTGCCTTTGCATCTCTAAGTCCACCAAGATAATAGGTGTGTGGCGGATGGGCTGCAGTACAAGAGGATGTCTGTGCTAGCTAATGATGCTGCCTGCTAGTATTAACCTTGCAAGAGCTGCAATTGTCCCTTTTTTGTTGTTGTTCTGGATAGGGACTGGCACGGTAAGTCCTCGGCTCCTCACCGTCATGGAGACAGGCTGGGGTTTACCATCAGTGATGCAGAGGAGTGACTGTGACTCACCCTCCAAAAGAGGAATAGAGCAAAGACTGTCATCTCTGCTCCAAGGAGCTGAGTGAGCCCCTGCACCTCTCCCAGCCCAGCAGAGTCAGGGAGACATCGTCCTGCTCTGGCTAGAAGTTTCCAAGAGGCCAACAGTGGGGCTTCCCGAGAGTGGTGCAGTCAGCGCTGGGTCCCAGCCCCGCATTGTCCTGCCCAGGCTCTTGTGTTCACTGAGCACCAAGAAAACCAGCGCGTGAATGAAATCACCTCTCCCCCTCCTTAGATGTTTCTCTTCTCTGGAAGCCAATGCTTCTGTGGCTGTTTTGAGGTCTTGGAAACAGAGAGGAGCACCAAGCTGCTGGGACAGCTTCACACTATCTAGTTCTCTGGTACAAAGGAGCAAGGTGGGCATGAAGCGGATTCACCTATGTGGGATGTGGGTCTCATTGGATGGCATCTGTGGCAAAGCTGAAGAGTGTGAGTTGCGAGCACTGAGAAATCGCACCTTCCTTTAGAAAAGGAAAGAAAGCGTCTGCTGTGCAGCGACAGAGAGAAATTTCAACTGCAAAATGGATCTGGAGGAAGGGTGCTGAAATCAGAACGAAACTTACAGAAACCATGACTTGACTTTTAAGAGCGTGGTGGGTTTGGGGATGATGCCGTGGTATGGGGATGCACGGCAGCCCAGGCAGTGCCACCAAGTACACAGGCTTGGTGTCAGCGACCCAGCGGGTGGGCTGTCCCCGCTCCAGCCCCCTGTGCTGCTAAGGCAGGAGGAGAGGATTTGCCCAAGGAGTCCCACCATCCACAGTTTCAGTTGTTCAAGGAATTACTGGATGGAACCCTCTGGGAAACTGCCCTCAGGGATAAAGGAGCTGGACAGAGCTGGTAGCTCTTTAAGGACATTTTTCTTAGAGCACAAGAGCTCTCAATTCCCTTATGTTAAAAAACTCAGGCAAGGAAGGCAGGAAAGCAGCATGGCTCAGTAAGGACCTCCTGGTCAAACCAAAGTGTAAGAAGGAAATGCACAGGCAGTGGAACCAGAGACGTGCATCCTAGGAAGAATATAGGGATGCTGCCTGGATATGCAGGGATGGGATCAGGAAAGCTAAGGCACAATTGGAGTGGAATTTGGCAAGGGATGCGAGGAATAATAAGAAGGGCCTCTACAGGTACATTGGCCAGAAAAGGAAGATTAAAGAAAATGCGTGTGTCGTGGTTTGACCTCAGTCGGCAACTGAGCACCACGCAGCCACGGAAATGGTCTGAGGGCTGGAACACCTCTCCTATGGAGAAAGGCTGAGAGAGTTGGGGTTGTTCAGCCTGGAGAAGAGAAGGCTCCAGGGAGACCTTACTGCGGCCTTTCAATATATAAAGGGGGCTTACAAGAAAGACAGAGAAAGACTTTTTACCAAGGCTTATCGTGACAGGACAAGGGGCAACAGTCTTAAACTGAAAGAGGGTAGGTTTAGAGTGGCCATAAGGAAGAAACGGTGTACGCTGAGGGCGGTGAGACACTGGCCCAGGTTGCCCAGAGAAATTGTAGATGCCCCATCCCTGGAAATGTTCAAGGCCAGGTTGGACGGGGCTCTGAGGAACCTGATCTAGTTGAAGATGTCCCTGCCCATGGCAGGGGGGCTGGACTAGATGATCTTTAAAGGTTCCTTCCAACACAAACTATTCTATAAGACTATGATCCTCCCATGGAAGTGACACCGGGGATGAAGGGCTCCATGAGGAGAAGACCCCACAATTCTGAATTGGAAAGTGGTCACATGCATCCCAGCATGACTAGTTGGTGGCAGGGGGAGCACAGGGACCTTGTGGTATCATCCCACGGCCAGCGGATGTGACAATCCTGCCTTGGCCCAACCTTGCCTGACAGCGTCCCCCGTCCCCCCTGCGGTGGGCAGCCCCCGTGTCAGCCCTGCCGCGTCCCACATCAGCGGGGCCCCGCAGCTGGTGCCTCTCGTGGCCCTGGTGACTTGGAGCTGCTGAAACAGGAGGTGAAAAAACAAGTTCCTGGTAAAACCGCGTTCCCAGCCGCAGCGATGGGCTCCTGTTTGCCAGCAGTGCCGGTGGGCGGTGGAGCGCATCTTTGGACTCCAAGGCGGGGAGAAGGGGCAGGGGCTGGGACAGCTGGGTCCTGCTCCCACCTGGGTTTGGGACAGGAGTGTCCCTGGGGTACAGTGGCGTGGGCAGGGTTTGCAGCCTGCTCTAAGCCTTTTTCTCCCTCCTGTGGTGTGGGGCTGCCCCAGGTGATGGACAAACTTGCGAGGAGCTGCGTTGCCAGAGGAGCCTGTGGGGACAGCAGCGGTGGCCTGGGACAGGCCAGCACAGCCCCATCCCTCCACAGCCCCCTTTGGTTTCTTCTCTGCAGGCGGCAGCAGGAGAGGACAGGGAGTCCCTGATGCACTGACGGCCGACCATGTCCGGGGTGAGCAGGGCTGCCACAAGGATGCCAGCACTTCCCCTGCTGACATCAGGGTGACATGTCCCCCCAGGACCACAGTGGGGTGGAGGGGGGCTTGTGCCCAGTGCCCCTTGTCCCCAGCCAGGGCTTCAGATGGTCCTTGGGGCTGGCCCTGATGGCTGTGGGAGGCGGAGGGGGGCCAGCTCTTGCTGTCCATGCTGATGCTGCCCTCTCCCTTGCAGAAACACTGGCCCCCTGGGACGCAGTGCGTCACCAAGCACGACCACACCAAGCCTAAGGCCCAGGAGCTGGCCTTCCGCAAGGGCGACGTGGTCACCATCATCGAGGCCGTGGAGGTGAGCCCGGTGGGTGCTTGGGGGACTTACTGCCACGGGAGGGCACGGATGGGACCCTAGTGCCATCAGCTGAGCCACCGGAGCCAGCCTCCTCCCTTCCCAGCGGGAACCCCCCTTCCTTCCCCTGCTCTGCGA
>NW_008824671.1:169649-172667 GCF_000699105.1 Pygoscelis adeliae | reverse complement strand
CTGGCGGCCCGCGCGCTGCGGGAGCGCGGCGCCATCCGCGTCGACCCCAAGCTCAGCCTCATGCCGTGAGTACAGCTGGGGGGGACCTGGGGGGCCGGCGGCCCAGCTCAGCCCCTGGGAGCTGTGAGAGCAGATGAGTCCAGCGCGTTTCCCTCCAGCCAGGTTTTGGGTGGGCAGCTGGGGGCAGAGCAGCCCTGGCGATGGAGGGATTTGCTGGGGCCAGCGCCTGGCTTTAAAGTCCCCCAGTTGTGCCCACCTAGTTTGGATGGACCTTGCAGGGAGGGGGTTTATGCAATGGGGTCTACGTAGCTTTGGCGGGGGCTCTGCTCTCCCCATCTCGCTGCTGGTGCTGGGGGAAGCCCGCCAGCACGGCCCCTCTCCCCAATGCCCCGCTTCTCAGCTGGTTCCATGGGAAGATCTCGGGGGTGGAGGCAGTGCAGGAGCTGCAGCCCGCCGAGGACGGGCTGTTCCTGGTGCGTGAGTCTGTCCGGCACCCCGGTGACTACGTGCTCTGTGTGAGCTTCGGCAAGGAGGTGATCCACTACCGCGTGATGCACGAGGAGAACACGCTCAGCATCGACAGCCAGCAGTACTTCTCCAACCTCATCGACATGATCGAGGTGAGACACACACCACCACCCCCCGCCGGGCGGTGAGCCCCACCAGCGCTGGACTGAGGGCAAAAACCTCATGGGGTCACACGGAGCAGTGGCAGGTCCTTGTCCCTTTCTCCTGTGGTTTTCATTGGCTTTTGTTACCTGGTGTAATTCTCTGTCCCTGCCAAAGATTTGTGATTCCCACTCAGTTTGGGGTGCAATGGACAGATCTGGGATGCCCCGGGGATGCCCTCTGCTTCAAACCAGCTGTGCCGGCAGCAGCCCCGGTCCCCTGCCCAGGGCCACCTTTCCCCCCATCCTGCTCATTTGGTGCTTCATGCAGCAGCGGGGCTTGGGGCATTTTGGAAAAATGTCTCTGCCACCCCTGGACCCTGGACGAGGTCTGAGCCCTGCCGAGGCTCTGAGGCGTTTTGCCGCATTTCTCTCCCCTGTGAGCCCCGCTTTCGCCTGCTGACCCTGCGGGGCTCCCAGGCTGCCGCGTTAGCTCTCCCCTTTCCAGCGAGCTCGTCCTCAAGGTCCATCTCCACCCTGTCTCACAGCTGCTGCCTGTCTCCTGTCTGGGGGGGTTGCACTCTCATAAGTTTTCCTCATTTAGACACAGCTTCTGCTTTCGGGTGGGTCATTTCCCCTTTCAGCTGCCCCACGCTGTAACCACGACAGCTGTCCTGCCGCTTCCGCTCTGTGTCGCCTCTGCAAACCGCCCTTGGCTGCTGCAGTGCCCGCTGGGGTTTTTAACCCCATCGGCTGCTGTCCGGCTCACTGGTAGCGTCCTGTGTCGCTCATGGTCCATCACGGTGTTTCCCTGGCTGTGCCTGGAGGGGAGCAGGGCTGAGACAGGGGCTGTGAATTGCGGCGCTGGGGGAAACGCGGCGTTTCGTGCTGCCCGGGCTCCAGGCCCCTCAAGGGTGGTGATGGTGGTGGGGTCCCATGGAGCATCCCGTGGCTGTTTCCCGGCTCCACGCCCTGAGCTTGGGGGTAAGAGGTGGCATCGCTGCATCGCCTCCGTCTGTCCATTCCTCGGCAGCACTACATGAAGGAGCAGGGAGCCATCTGCACCAAGCTGGTGAAGCCCAAACCAAAAACTGGGATGAAGTCGGCCGAGGAGGAGTTGGCCAAAGGTAGGGGACGGCAGGAGAGGGTCGTGGTCTGGGTTTTGGGGACAAGGCAGCATGGCCCCGCTGGTAGCCCCTGCTAACCTGCCCTTGTGCCCATGCCCAGCCGGCTGGTTGCTGAACCTGCAGCACCTCATGCTGGGAGACCGCATCGGGCAAGGAGAGTTCGGAGGTAGGTGAGAAGATGGCATTGGAGGTTCCCTGGCTGCGGGCTTCCCCAAATGGCACCCCCTGACGTCTCCTCCCTGTCCTGTGGCACTGGGGGCTCAGCCTGGGACACAGGGGGTCGGGTGTGGGGCTGAGCCTGACCCTAAGCATCCCCTCCCAGATGTCCTGCAGGGTGAGTATATGGGGCAGAAAGTGGCCGTGAAGAACATCAAGTGCGACGTAACCGCCCAGGCCTTCCTCGCCGAAACAGCTGCCATGACGTGAGTGCCCCGTGGGGGGATATGGCCCAACCCTGCCCCATGACCCAGGGATGAGAAGGCACCCCCTTGACCCGGATCCCCTCCATTTCAGGAAGGTCCGGCACAAAAACCTGGTGTGTTTGCTCGGTGTGATCCTGCACAACGGCCTCTACATCGTCATGGAGTTCATGAGCAAGGTGAGAGCACCTGGCGGGTCCTCAGCCAGCGGGACCCGTCGCCGCTCAGATTTGGGGACAAAATCCCCATTTGGGGGCTGAGTTGGATGGATGCGGGGTGCTGCAGCCCCTGTGGGAGGCAAAGTCTCTGGGCAGCCCCGTCCTGTTGGTCCTTACGTGTTTCTCCTCCTCTATCAGGGCAACCTGGTGAACTTCTTGCGCACGCGGGGCCGGGCGCTTGTCCCGACCCAGCAGCTCCTCCTGTTCGCTCTGTAAGTCCATCTCCCTCCCTCTGGGCTGGGGACCTGTGCTCTGCATCCCCCTGGGCAGCCCCGGGGGACATGTGGTGACACTGCGCTCTGCCTCGCTCGGCTGTGGCAGGGGCGGGGCCCCGGGCAGGGGCTACGTGGAGTCCAAGAAGCTGGTGCACAGGGACCTGGCTGCCCGCAACATCCTCATCTCCGAGGAGAATGTGGCCAAAGTGAGCGACTTTGGCTTGGCCCGGGTCAATCCCAAGGGCGCAGATGCCACTTTGCTGCCCGTGAAGTGGACAGCCCCGGAGGCCCTGAAACACAACGTGAGTGATGGTGGGAAGGGAGGCGGGGCTGGGGGGTCCTCCCGAAGCAGCTCACCCCCTTGGGTCCCCCCTGCTCATCGCCCCTCCTGCCGACCCGTCCCTGCCCTGTGGTGGCTCCCGGCACCTTCA
>NW_008824671.1:167692-169432 GCF_000699105.1 Pygoscelis adeliae | reverse complement strand
TTGTCCTTGGGGAGGGATGGGGTCACAGCCCGGCACCCCGGCCAGCTTCAGCCTCCCCTTCTCCTGCTGCCGCAGGACTTCTCCTCCAAGTCGGATGTGTGGAGCTACGGGATCCTCCTGTGGGAAGCCTTCTCCTTCGGACGAGCGCCCTACCCCAAGCTGGTGAGTGCTGCGCTGGGCGATGCCGCAGGTCACACCCCGCTGGCGCTGATGGGATGGGGACATCCCACTGTCCCCTGGTCAGGGCGAGTCTCCGGCGGGGCGGGGAAGGAGGGGTCCCAGCTGGCTTCTCCATCCCGCCAGAGCCTGAAGGAAGTGATGGAGCTGCTGGAGCAGGGGTACCGCATGGAGCCCCCCGAGGGCTGCCCGCCCGCCGTCTATGCCCTGATGAAGAGCTGCTGGGAGCTGGAGCCAGGCAAGCGGCCGTCCTTCAAGAAACTCACGGAGAAGCTGCAGAAGGAGCTGAAGCGCCTGAGGGACGTTTAACCCCTGTCCCGTTCCCAGGACCCGTGGCCAGAAGCCCCCTGGACCCGCCAGGGTTGGGAGCGGCACAGCAAGGGGTGGCTGGGGCAGCGGGGTGGCCCGCAGTGCCGCTCTCTCCCGGTGGAGATGGGGCAGCAGCTTGGGGGGGTTCTCTCCTCCCCCGGGGCACCCAAAGAGGAGGCAACAGCCTCCCTCCATCCTGGCACAGGTCCTTCTTCCCACCACACAGCCCAGAGAAAGTTCTCATGGAGTTGATCTCCCTCGACCTGCTGGGGTGGGGAGAGCAGCCCCCAAGGCGGGGCCATGCCCCACACACCCCACACTCAGCCCCGGATGGTGGGTGCCCCACGTGGGGTCCCTTCAAGCTGCCCCTCCTGGTGACAGGGGACGGGACGGGACATCTCTGCTTGCTGGAAGATGAAACCTCAACCCCGATGCAGCCCTGCTCCAGCCACCCGGCCCCGCGTGGGGACACCGGGCGCAGCCAGCTAAACCACACGGATTTGGGCTTTTTGATTAAACCAAAGAAATTAGTTCAACAGCATCTTTAAGCCTCTGGGCTCAAATTAGGCCTATCCCTTGCTTAGGACCTGGCAAAGCACAGGGAAAGGCTGGGGGGGGGCCGGGAGCTCTGGCCCTCAGAGCCCCCCGCGCGCAGCCTGGCCCCTCTCCCCTCGGGGCTCTGCGCAGCCGGGGATTATTCTTTTAATCAGAGTCTGTATGGGAATTGCTTGCATATAGATTATGGGAGCGGGGCACGTCCTCCGGCAGCGGGAAGCCCCCGGCCCCGCCAGCTCCCAAGCAATCTCGACATCTCGGTGGAGCCGGGATTAATGGGGGCACGGGGCCGCACACGCGCGTGTGTGTATGTGCGTGTGCGCCCGCCCGCCTCCTCGTCTTCCTTCCAGTCCTTTGACCCTCGATTGGGTTTTTTTGGCTAATCCTCTTGTGTCTCCTCTGCGCTGACTTCTTGCACCTCCAACCCCCCCGTGTGCCGGTGTGGGTGGCTCTGGGTGCCAACAGCGCAGGGCTCCCCCCAGCAGGATCCAGCCCTGTGGGTGCTGCTCTCCATTGGGGCCTGTGCAATGGGGGGTCTTTCAGCCTGATCCGGGGTGCGCTGGGGCTCAGTGGCTCTTTCCACCTCCCCATCACCCCAATGGGGCAGGACCCCGCTGTCCCCCCCACACTGCTCTCACCCCCAAGCACCCTTGGGTGCAGCAAGCGGCACAGGAAGGTCTTTCCACCCCAGTGGCTGTG
>NW_008824671.1:166272-167633 GCF_000699105.1 Pygoscelis adeliae | reverse complement strand
AGGGGCCGGGGCGCCCCGGCCCCCGGGGCCCGCGGCCTGCCACATCTGCCCACTCATGGCCGCCTTCTTCACGGCCACCCTGAAGAGCTTTCAGGGGGGTGAGAAGGAGCCACCCAAGGAGCCCCCCACGGATGGCAAGGCGGCCACGCTGCCCAACAACATGACCCGTGAGGAATTTGAGGAGTACCAGCGGCAGCTGCTGGAGGAGAAGTAAGGCTTCTGCCGGGGCTGGGGGGTCACTGGGGTCCCCCATGCACCAGGACTGGGGTCCCACCCGCCGTGGGCTGTCCCCAGGGTGGGACAGGGACAGGGAGGCAGGAAGGGCAAGAGACAGGGGCAGAGCGGGTGTCCTTCGGTGCCTCTCCCTGCAGCACAAGAGGTCCCCATGGGTGCTGGCACAGTGCTGGGACAGTGGCTCAGTGCACCGTAGGTGACAAGGGGCACCCCCGGGTGTCAGTGCCCCAGAGTGGTGGGTGTTTGGTGCCAGCCCAGCACCCATGGAGCCGAGGGACAACAAGGGCCAGCATGGGATTGCATTAAGGTCCCACCTCCCTGGGTCCAGGTGCTGTGGGGATGCAGTGGCCCAGCATCCAGGAGCTGAGAGGCTGCAGGAGGAGCAAGTCCCTCCAATGGGCACCTTCACTGAGCATCTCTGCTGGGTGCTGCGGCTGGAGGGGCAGGATGTGGCCCTTGCCCCCAGATCCCTATTGCAACCCTCCTGCGGACCTTTGCATCCCCTTCTCCAACCCTGGCCCAGGGCTGGCGCGGCCATGCTGCTGCTGGAGAACCAGGGTGATGCTGGGGGGGGCTTGGTGAGGCAGGGGGTGACAGTGTGGTGCCTGCTGCTGCAGGATCGAGCGGGACAAGGCCTTTGCGCAGAGGAAGGCAGAAAGGGCCACTGTGCGGATACACCTGCGGGACAAGTACCACCTGGCCCAGGTAAGGACGAGCCCGCCCATGGTGGGACCTCGGTGGGTCTTCCCCTGGATCCTCCGGCCCCCGGGACAGCCCCAGGCCGGGCGGCTGCCAGGCCTTCCCCAGGATGGAAGATGATTCCTGAAGAGGGCAGCAAACGGCTGCTGTCTCCGTCTGCACCATCTGCCCGCCCACGTGTCCGTCCAGCCGTCCGAATCTGGAACTGGACAGTCCCGGCATCCCCCCATCATCCCCAACACCCCTACAGCGCCCGGCTGGCCCCGAGGGACCTGCTTTCCCCCGTCCCCCACCCCATGGCTGATGGGTGCCCGGGTCTGCCCACAACCCCGGCGCTGTCTCCCACCCATACGCAGGATGAGCGGGATGATGCTCAGCTGCACGTGGCTGGCAGCGCGGTGGAGCTGCCGCAGGAGCGGGCGGGCATG
>NW_008824671.1:165504-166238 GCF_000699105.1 Pygoscelis adeliae | reverse complement strand
CTGCGCGCGGGGGGGCGCTGCCGCAGGAGCTGCCTGCCATGGTGCAGAGCGAGGAGGAGGAGGAGGAGGAGGAAGGCGGTGCCGGGGCCTTTGCTTTCCTGACAAAGCTGCGGGAGGTGGACCTGCAGGCGCTGCAGGACCGTGCTCTGGGCAGCGTGGGTGAGGTGAAGGAGAAGTGTGCCCTGACGTAGCATCGCTGCCCACCCTGCTGGCGGGTGGCACCGGCAGCACTGGGGCTCAGCCCCTGCCCCCCCTGCTGCCCCCCTGGGAGCAATGGGATGCGGGTGTTACGGTTGCCACTACCCGGGGGTAGGGGGTCACAATACATGCGCTGGGGGTGGGTTTTCCTCCCCAAAACCATTCCCTGTTGCTTTTCCGGGGTGCGCTGGGTCAGTGCTGGGATGCAGGATGCCTAGGTCCCCTCCAGCTGTGCTGGCCAAGCCCCTCCCCGCAGTGCCCCTGGTGTGAGCCCCCAGACAGGGCGGGCGATGGTCCCTGATGCTCCATCAGCCCCAGGAATCAGCCCCGGGACCTCGCACACCATTTGGCTCAATAAACCATTTGCCAGCACCAGTCTGGTCTTCCTGCCATACCCATTGCCCGCACAAACCCTGTCCTGGGCAGGTGGGGGGGACACGATGACACCGCTGCAGTAGGGCTGCTCCACATGCCCTCAAGACAGCACCCAGCCCATTAAATTTGGCTGCTGGATCAGTCCCCCCCTTCTGGAGCAG
>NW_008824671.1:163568-164189 GCF_000699105.1 Pygoscelis adeliae | reverse complement strand
CTCCGGCCCCACCGCCCCAGTAAGCTGACGCAGCGTCTCTAAGCGTTAGCAGCTTTGCCCGCTAATAGGATTAGGGAGGTTTAAAACTGTCATTTGAGTGAACTAAACCCCCTGATACTCTGCATTGCACCTTCTTAACCAATTTGCCTTCAATTAGGGTAATTGGGAAACTAGCAAAGAAGTATAGCATTAATATTTTAAAGTGATGAAGCGATTACGGGCCTTGGACGAGGAAGCAAATCAATTTGCTATCTGCTCCTAAAAGGCAATTATAATCATTTGGCAAATAAGCCTGCTGGCCTCCCCCACCGTATGAGCCAACACCTTAAGGCGGTCCCCCCCTCCTCAAGCATCCCCCTGCCAGCGCAGGCAGCGAGGGGGTCCCTTTGGCCAGGGCCAGGGTGCCCCGCTGCCTCTTGCCCCTGCTCCCGGGCATTCAGCAGCGGCACTGGCTTAAACACCGCTGCGCCGGAAGGCTGGGGGCTGCTGAGATCACTAATACCTACCTATTTTAGTGAGGTCTAATCTGCCTGAGTCGCCTGTCCCCAAGGACTAAGCTAGCTGAACCCTTGTAAAATGTACCGCCAGCGCTGGCCCCAACGGCACCTCCCTCCCGGAGCA
>NW_008824671.1:159988-161927 GCF_000699105.1 Pygoscelis adeliae | reverse complement strand
GGGATGTCCCCAAACACCCCCAAAGGCTGTCCCTCCTGCACACCCCTGCTGCAGGTGGGGCCCTGGTAGCTCTGTATGGCATGGGGGTATCACCCTGTCCCCAGGGACTGCGTGGCCCCCAGAGGCATATCACGCCATCCCTGGTGCGGCGATAGCCTGCCCCTGGGGTGGTGGCATGCTGTCCTCAGGGTGGTGGCACGCCATCCCCAAGACAGCAACACGCTATCCCCGGAACGGTGTCAGATGGGGCAGGCGAAGCTGCACAGCCCCGCCGGGAGGGACACCGAGATGGCCTCAGGGCCCAAACCGGGGCACGGGGTGGGGGGGTCCAAAAACCCTGCAGTGACATTTGCCATCCAAAAGGGGAACCACAGTGAGGAGAGGAAGGGAGTGGGAGGAAGCCGAGACGGCGGCTGGGGGCAGCAGCGTTTGCAGGTGGCAGGAAGAAGCTTCTGGGAGAAAGTAAAAGCGAGCGGAGAAAGAAAAGGCAAAACCTGCCCAGGGGGACGGGGGGGTCTGGGCAGCACGGAGCAACCCCCACCCAGAGCACCCCAGGACCCCCATCGTGATGTTCCCCTTGTCCCCCAGGCCAGGGTCCCCGGGTCGGCAGTGGGACGGGGGAGGAGAGGGATGGCATTTCTGCCCCCCAGCCCGGCTGCCTCTGCCCCACATGCCCACGGCCATGGGCAGCCCCCAGGGATGATCCCCACAGCTGGTCCCCACAGGGTGTCCCCACGCCTGGTCCCCGTACTCAATCCCATGTCCATGGCTTGTACCCACGCCTGGTCCCATGGATGGTGCCCAATGCCTGCTCCCCATGGCTGGTCCCCTCACTTGGTCCCCCTGCCTGGTCCCTGTCCCTGGTCCCTGTGGCTGTTCCCCACGCCTGGCCTCCACACCAGATCCCCAAGGCTGTTGAGGGTGCCTGGTCCCTATCCCGGGTCCCTACGCCCAGTCCTCACACCCGGTCCCCACATCCAGACTCCATAGCAGGTCCCCAAACCCCGTACCCCGTCCCCACACTTGGTTGTCACAGCTGGACCCCATGCCTGGTCCCTACCCCCGTGCCCATCGCTGGCTGTCACACCTGTCCCCACACCCGGTCCCCACGCAGGCAGGGTTCTGCAGGCAGCATCACCGGGGGCCTGTGGGGCCACACACGCCGTCACTGGGGCCACCCCCAGGGCTCGCCATCCCCATCTGGGGGGGACGACATCCACCACCGCAGCATCCTCATCCCACTGAGGCTTGGGGCATCTGCCCCGGACCCCATCCCCGGGGCAGAGCCACCGCAGCCGAAGGAAATCCTCCCCCCTTCCCCCCATCACCCCGGCCTTTCTTCTCCGCTCCCCCTGTTTCTAATTCTTTTTCCTCGCCCGTAATGAGGGGATTACAAGGCAAACTCCAGCAGGACGCCTTTGTGGGGAGACAATCTGAGTGGGGAAGGCAGTTCGGGGCTTTGTCCGCCGCCACCCCCCCGGACCCGCGCTGGGGGGACATTTAGAGCAATTACTTGTCCAGAAAGTAACTGTCAATCATTCTTAAAGGGGAAGGCCTCCAATTAATAACCTCGTCTTAATCCTTTGGACTCATTTCCAATCTGCGGGGCCTTGGTGACATCTGCAACACTAAATAAAGATTCTCCCGAGCCTTAGCACGGCGGTTCTGTGACAAATAAGAAGACTAGAGGCAACTTTGGCTGCCAAAGCTGCGAGATTGGTGAGGTTGAGCCGCTTGTTTGGTTCCCAGGAGGGACCGGCAAAGTTAAATACTCCTGGAAAAGCCGAGTTGGGCCCAGCAGGTAACGCCGTTTTATTCCGATTCGGGAGGAAGCGCCGGGGGAAGATGCTGAAAAAGGGAGCGGGTGTCCCCGGGGTGCGCCTGGGGCCGGGGCCGGGGCTGGCACCCCTTCCCTGGGGGCTCGGGAGCGGGTGCCGGG
>NW_008824671.1:159398-159937 GCF_000699105.1 Pygoscelis adeliae | reverse complement strand
GGTGCCGGGTGCCTGGCAGCATCACGCGCACTGGTTTACACCGGGGGCTGGGGGGCAGGAGCCCCCCACGCTCCCCACCGCCCGTGCCGGCTGCTGCAAACAACCCATCCCAGGCGGCCGGAGCCCCGGGGGCCACATCCCGGCACCCGGACGGGCTTTCGAAGGCAAAAAAATGGGACCCAGCGAAAGCCAGGGCTGTCCCCGGGCTGTCCCCCCTGCGTCCCCCGCTGCCAGGGGAGGCCACTTGTCCTCGCTGGTGCTCTGCTGCTTTCCGGCACCGGGGAAGCGACTTTTTTACCCGCTTCAACCAGGGCTCGGTGCCGTTTCTGTTGCCTTTTCAGGTGTCTTTAATAACAGGCGCCCCCTCCCCCCGGGCTGGCAGCCCCTGCAGGAAAACCACGGTCGGGGCGTCGAGTAGATGGGGGGAAAAAACCCCTCCTGAGGCTTCGGGTCCTTGCGGTTCCCAGCACAGTTTTAAAGCTTAAGGGCTTAAACCCAAAAAATGCCACCGGGATGACGGCGGGCCCAGGAAAAAGTCT
>NW_008824671.1:154403-158797 GCF_000699105.1 Pygoscelis adeliae | reverse complement strand
CCCCCCCCCAGTGCCCTGCCTCACCCGTCCTCCCCAGTGCCATCTCACCCATCCCCATTGCCCCAGCTCCGTTTGCCCCCCAGCTCCCCCCCATTGCCCTGTGGCACCGCGGGACATGGCTGGGCAGGGTAGCCAGGGGGCCCTGATGGGGTGCTGGGTCCCCCAGGGGGTCTGTGCCCCAGGCGGGGGCTCTGGGTGCTCTGGGTGCTCACCCACTCTCCCCTCTCCTTGCAGGTGTGGAGCTGCGCAAATGAGAAGCGGGTGAGCAAGAGCGGGATGGCAGCGGGGGACCCTCTCCCCTCCCCATGTCCCCAGCCCCAGGACGTGCCACGATGCTCGCACAGTGACAACGGGGCCCCTGCTCCTCCCAGCACCCACTCACCCATGCCTTGGGGCACCCCAGGGCACAGCACCCAGCACCCCTGCCCCAGCCCGCAGCTCCCCCCGGGGCACCCCAAGACTGCAGCCCCCTCCCAGCAGCAGGGCCAGACCGAGGGGCTGTGGGGCGTCTTGGGGGGCCAGCAGCTCCCAAAGCTGCATGCACAGCGCTGCACACGCACGGCACGTGCTGCACACAGCGCCTGTGCATGCACTGCACACGCTGCGCCTGCAACACACACTGTAAAGACTGTGCACTGCACACACTGCATGCACAGCCTCTGTGCATGCACTGCATGCGTTATCCATGCTGCGCCCGCTGCACTGCACATGCTACACAGCATGCACATGCCGCACACTCAGAGTGCATGCTCTGAGCACGCTGCAGAGGCAGCAGGCACAGCACCGACAGACAGGGGGCACACACTGCACATGTTGGATGTGCTGCACATGCTGCACACATAGACACTGCAGATGCTGCACACCTGCACGCACAGCGTGCACTACACTGCACGGCGTGTGCTGCACGCTCTGCAGGTGCCTCCACTGCACGCACTGTGTGCACTGCACACAAAGGCACCGTATGCACTGTGCAGACACTGCACACAGGCTGCATGCACTGCGTCCCCACAGATACTGTGCGCGGATTCGTGCTGTGCCTGCACATTGTGCACGCCCTGCACACATTGCACACACTGCACTCCTTGTACAGACACTGAGCTGTGCACACTGCACACTCGCTGCACGCACTGCACACATACGCTGTGCCCTGCATGCTGCCGGTGCAGACATTGCATTGTGCATGCTGCACGCACGGCACACGGACACTGCGCCCTGGCCACTGCGCACTGCACCTGCACTGTACACACTGCACGTGGTGGGTGTGCAGCACAAACTGTCCTGCACACGCGCACCCACACTGCGCACATGCTTCACACATTCCACCCCACACTCAGTCCACTGCGTGCTGTGCCCTCCCGCTCCCCGCCGTGCGCACCCCTGCGCACACCCCGGGGCACCTGCCCACGCAGGCAGGCCTCACGCTGCACGCATCCCCATACCCGCACGGACACACGCCTGCTGCAGACGCACTGCTCGCACCCACGCTGCCCACTGCGCGCACAGGCACTCACTGTGCACGCCGTGCACAGACACCCCACACATCCACAGCCTGAGCAGCACCCGACACCCACCCCGCTGCACGCCGCCCTCTCAGGACAGATGTTTATTCCCTCACAGAATTAACTGACATTCCCTCTCCCTCCCCACAGCCATTTGGGCATTAGCCGAACTTTTGCCGGCAGCTCTGGGCGATGCAGCGCCTTCCCCTTGGCAGAAGTGCCCCAGGATTACGGCTTTCTGCCCCATTTCCATGTTTGCCTACATCCTTGCGGTAGAAAGGGACCCTTAATCCCCAGCAAATACTGCAGGAAGATTTCAGATGCCGGATAAAAAGCTTAAAGATGAAACGTTGCAAGGGTTGAAAATGCTTATAAGCGTGCAGAAAAACGGTTATTAGCCGGGGGATGGCGCTGGGTCGCTCCAGCCGCGCTTGGGGACCAACACTGGGTCCTCCAGTGGTTCGGGGCAAGACTCGCAGCCCATAGGGAAGAGAGGCTGGAGGAGAGGAGCAGGGCTGGAAGGAGGGAGCTGACCTGGGCTCGGTCCCCTCTACGCCAGGGCAGGGGAGAGGTCGGGTCGGGTCTCAGTGACAGTGCTTTCGTAACATCCTCAGCTTTAGGTGAAATTTGACTTTTAGTTTTGGGTGGGCGCATTGGCCTCGTCGCATCTCACCGTGGAGCCAAGCGCAGGGTGCCCAGGGCACCATCCCCAGGACCCCAGGTCAGTCCCCGGGATGCCGCGGCCCCGGGATAACGCTGTGGCAGAAGAGAGGATTACACCTTTGCGTAACCTGTTTCTGGGGCCGCCCCATCCTCCCATCCGTCCGTCCACTTGTCCGCCTGTCCCCGGCCTGGGGTTGCATGGGGAGGGTCCGATGTCCCCGCGCCCCCGTCCCCTGGCCCGCCTGTCCCCGGGCTGGGGTTGCATGGGGAGGGTCCGATGTCCCCGCGCCCCAGCTAACCCGCGCGGTCCCCTCGCAGGCACCGCCATGTTCCTGAATAAGTGCGAGGGGGACCTGGGCGAGCTGCGGAAGCCGGGGAACGGCGAGGGCACCCCGCCGGCCGCCGCCGAGGAGGAGCAGCCCAAGAAGAAGCACCGGAGGAACCGCACCACCTTCACCACCTACCAGCTGCACGAGCTGGAGCGCGCCTTCGAGAAGTCCCACTACCCCGACGTCTACAGCCGCGAGGAGCTGGCCATGAAGGTCAACCTGCCAGAGGTCCGCGTGCAGGTAGGGAGGATGCCCTGTGGCCCCCGCACCCTGGCCCTATCCCCTGGGCAGTGAGAGAGGGACCACCCCAGTGCTGGAGAGCTTTGCTCTGCTCCCAGCTCCGCTGCCGCCGCCTCGCTCCATGCCTCAGTTTCCCCATTGCTCGAGGCGGGAGCGGCATCTCTGCAGAGCTGGCTGCTGCTGCCAAAACCAGAGAGGAGATTTAATGGCTGAGCTTTGTTTGCCCACAAGGTCCCAGTACAGCCCATGTGCCAGAGGCTCCGTTTGGGCAGGGAGATGGTTTTGAGAGATTTTTTTTCCCCCACTGGTGGTGGCTGCTCCCATCCCTCCAGCTGATCCCACTTAGAATCATAGAATCATAGAGTGGTTTGGTTGGAAAAGACCCTTAAGATCATCGAGTCCAACCGTTAACCTAGCACTGCCAAGTCCACCACCGAACCGTGTCCCTAAGCGCCACGTCTACACGTCTTTTAAATACTTCCAGGGATGGTGACTCAACCACTTCCCTGGGCAGCCTGTTCCAATGTTTAACCACTCTTTCAGTAAAGACATTTTTTTTTACAACCTCCTTTCAGGTAGTTGTAGAGAGCCATGAGGTCTCCCCTCAGCCTCCTTTTCTCCAGGCTGAACAACCCCAGCTCCCTCAGCCGCTCCTCATCAGACTTGTTCTCCAGACCCCTCACCAGCCTCGTTGCCCTTCTCTGAACACGAAGTTTGCACCAGTATAGCCCACCAACAACTGTGACCAGCCCATGGGAGACATCCCCTTCTCAGCCCGGCCGTTCATCTTTACTCCTGCTTTGCATCACGTGGCAGACGGCCTGTGCCTCGTGCTGCTTGCGAGCTCTGGGGATACAGGGACCAGCGCTCTAACAGGCAGCTCCCGTGGGGCAAGACATCACCGCTGGCCTCAGCTTGCCAGTCTCTCTCGTTCCTCCTGGGTTTTGGTGCAACTGTGGCAGTTTGGCTTCTAAAAGCTTTTACCAAAGGGCTTTTGAAGGCCGGATAACATTGTACCGAGGACTGTACGGGTGTTTGCGGGGCCAGGGTGCACGTTCATGTAAAGCAGCGAGGGCAGGGGCTGCACGGTGACACATCTCACCTTCCACACCTCGGAGATGCCCTCAGCCTCTGGGGTTTGCGGGAGAGGTTTGGCAGAGGTGTGCAGTGTGCTGGGGTTTGCTGGAGCCCCGTGGGGCACCCCGCATGGGACACAACACACAGGGCACCCCACGCAGGATGAGATACCCCATACGGGATACCCCGCCTGGAGCACCCCGTGTGGGGCACCCTGCATGGGGCACAGCACGTGGGACACCCTGCCCGGGGCACCCTGCGTAGGGCACAGCACACGGGACACGCTGTGAGAGACTGGCTGGGCACAGTGGGGCTCACCCTGGCTCTCCCCTTGCAGGTGTGGTTCCAAAACCGACGAGCCAAGTGGAGGCGGCAGGAGAAGATGGAGGCCAGCTCCATGAAGCTCCATGACACCCCTGTGCTCTCCTTCAATCGTCCCCCCATGACGCCCAACGTGGGGCCCATGAGCAACTCTCTCCCGCTCGACCCATGGCTGACGTCCCCCATCTCCAGCGCCACCACAGTCCACAGCATCCCCGGCTTCATGGGAGCCCCTCAGGCCCTGCAGCCCCCCTACGGCGGGCAC
>NW_008824671.1:152640-153019 GCF_000699105.1 Pygoscelis adeliae | reverse complement strand
GGTGGGGTGTGGCGGGCTGCGCCAAGGCTGGTTTACCCCTTGCCAGCGGTTCCTGCCAGGTGGGAGCAGGGTGGTGGTGGCAAGGTGCCACATCTCAAGGGGTTCCCGGCGTGGCTCTGCAGCCCCAGGGGGACCCTGCCTGCCCGCCCACCGGGGCTCAGGGCACAGCCAGCGTCACTGGCACCCTCACGGTAGCGGCAAGGGCCAGAACAGCTCTGGTGGAGATGGCTGAGCCCGCAGTGGCTTTGAAGTGCTGAAGCATAGCTGGGACAGCAAGAGACGGGGGCTCAGCCCTGGGTGAGCAGGTGCCCCAGGTCCCCAGGGTGCCCTGGTGTGCCTCAGGTCCCTGGGGTGCCCTGGATCCCTGGGGACGCGAGGC
>NW_008824671.1:151973-152499 GCF_000699105.1 Pygoscelis adeliae | reverse complement strand
CTCAGTGCCAGCACCCCCAGCCGTAGCCCCCTCACCCCGGGGGATCTCACCCCAATCCAACAGCCCCAGGGCTGGACTCTGACGTCCCCCCAGACCTGGGGTCAGGTGGGACCGGCCGGGATGCCACCGGGCCAGGCAAGGCACTGACCCCGGCAAGACCCTTCTCCTTGTCCCTCGTCCCCCGGCTGCTGCTGCTCGTCTGCTTCGTTAATGACAATTAAACTTTTAACAACCCATTAAATGCATAATCGATGCTCCTCCAGCTCCCCAGCCCGGCTAATGGGCCAGAGCCGAGATGAAGCAGCCCCGGCAGAGGCGTGCTCCGGCAGGGAGATAATGAAGCAACGGCCGCGGAAGTAATGGGGTTTGATCTGGGGGAAGGGACGCGCTCAATGGGGGCTGCGCTTTTCACATGACATAATTGCCAAGGCTGGCGCCAGCCCGGGGCACCCCTCGGCCTCCCGAGCGCCAACAAAAGCCGGCTGGTGGGGGGAGGGGGAGGCTCAGCACCCCCCCACCTGTTTTG
>NW_008824671.1:147770-148983 GCF_000699105.1 Pygoscelis adeliae | reverse complement strand
AAACCCACCCCAAGACACCCCAGACCCCGGGGGCTGCCCCGTGCCCTTCTGCCCACCCATCGTGGCATATGCCGGCTCAACTGGGGCATCCAAACAAAGCCAACGGGTTTGGATGGGACCCCAGGGATGCCCCACTCCGCTCCCGTGGGGAACCAGCACCCACAGGCACCCCGGTGCCAGGGCCTCCCGGCAGCTTGTCCCTAGGCTGGGGGCTGGGACCGGGTCACCTCTTGCGGCACATGTCGAGCAGGAAGATGTTGAGGCCGGTGTGGCGCTGCTGCATGCTCTGCAGCACCCGCTGCACGCACAGGCAGTGGGCCGAGGTGTAGGAGCTGGGCGCGTCGATGGGCACCATGAAGCTGTTGCCAAAATTTTCATAGCCGTGCCCGGCGTAGTAGAGCAAACCTGCCGGGAGGGGCAGAGAGCAGGTGACATCCCTTGACCTGCTGGTGCCCGCTTCTTGCCCAGCCAGCCTCCAAGACCCCGCCAGCACAAAACCACCCGGTTCCCCCGGCTGGAGCCGCCCCGGCGGGTGCCACCACACCGTATACGCCCTTGTCGAGGAGGAGGAGGAACTCGTTGACAGCCATCTGCATCTCAGCCTTGCACAGGTCCAGCAGCGAGACCACCTTGAAGTCGAGTTGGCGGAGGAGGGCGCTGAGGGCATGCACGTCCACCATGGGCGCCTTCAGCTGCTTGTGGTGCAGGTAGTGCATGTTGCCGATCAGCAGGGCCACTTTGTCGGTGGCTGCCAGGACGGGAGAGGGAGGCGCTGGGGACGGAGCGGGACACTCCTGCTGTCCCCGCCACCTTCAGCCCACAGAGGTGACACCCGGCTGTGGCCGGTGTCACTGTCCCCGGGTAGTGGGATGCCCTGTGGTGTCCCTGCCTTGCTGCTCCACTCTCCCCGGCGTGCTGCACCCAAAGCACCCCTGGCCGAGCGGAGCCTCGTGGGGTGACACTGGTGACACTGGTGATGGTCACAGCCCCACAGGGCCACCCACTCCTCCTGGACAGGCTCTTACCGTACAGCTGGCCAGGGCTGCCGTGCTCCGGGGAGCCTGGAAAGAGAGAAACGCCGTGCCACGGCCCCGCAGTGCCCGGGGAGTGCAGTGGGCAGAGCAGTGGGGACCTGCCCACCTACCTCCATCCCCCTCCTGCCAGGAGCCTCCGGAGGCGAAGCGCCGCGGGCCTGCCGCAAAGGGGGAGACAG
>NW_008824671.1:146588-147239 GCF_000699105.1 Pygoscelis adeliae | reverse complement strand
CCGGTTCCTGAACCACTGGTACTGGGGCGGGGGGTTGCCAATGGCCCTGCGCTCCAGTGTCAGCGTGTCCCCCTCGGCCAGACGGCAGGGCAGCGGCTGCTGCAGGATCTGCAGCCCCTCCATGGTCAGGCAGTAACCGCTGGCTGCAGGGGGGGACGGGGCGGAAAATCTGGCCCCCAGCCATGGCAGGGCTCCGCCGAACTGCCCCCAGGCCCCAGGTCCCTCACCCACAGCCCACTGGTGGCATGAGCCAGCGGGCACGAGGAGGACACAGGACATTTGGCTCCTCTGTGAGCACCGTCACCCCAGCAAGCCCAGAGACCCTCACGGCTGAGGCAGGGCGCAACAAGGCAAGCGATGCCCTACGGGAGCCGCCCCACTCCCGATGGGGTGAGCAATGCCCTACAGGAGCCACCCTGGTCCCGACGGGACAAGCGGTGCCCCATGGGGGCCAGTCTGGGGACGCAGATCTTGGGGCCCACCTGAGCTGGGGCTGCTGCTCTTCTCCACCCGGACGTGGGCCCACCTGGAGAAGGCGAAGGCGGCCCCGCAGTTCACCCGGCAGATGTACCACTCGGGCTGGCCCGGCAGGGCAGCCGTGTCAACCACCAGTTCTGGGGCCGGGGGGGCCCGGCCGCCCCAGGGCAGGCG
>NW_008824671.1:146130-146349 GCF_000699105.1 Pygoscelis adeliae | reverse complement strand
TGGGGCCCAGGGGCCCTGCTCAACGTGGCACAGCAGGACCTCACCTCGCACTTCCCGCAGAACCACTGGTACGCGAGCCCCAGCGGGCCCGTTGCCCAGCAGGTCAGGGACACCCGTGTCCCCTCCATCACCACCTGCGACTCCGGCTGCACCGTGATGCGGATCATGTCCTGGACTGCAGGAAAGGAGAGACCAGCCTGGGCTGGCTGAGAACCCCGT
>NW_008824671.1:144278-145402 GCF_000699105.1 Pygoscelis adeliae | reverse complement strand
CCCGTCTGGCCACCGCCTGGTGCTGCTCCAGCTGGGGACGGGGTGGCTCAGGAAGGAGAGCACCAGCACGAGCTCGCCAGTGTTGGATCACGTCCCCGCAGGAGCCCAGGAGGGTTTTGGCCTCCTTGGGGAGGTGCCGGGAGCTGGCCAGGCAGTGCTTCTGGATCCGGCCACTGGCAGCCAGCCAGGAATGACACGAGTTCCCCCTCCATGCCTGGAGGACAAGAGCCGTGACAGAGGCACAGGGGACCCCGCTCACCCCCCAGCCTTGGGCCACGTTAGCCCAGCCCCAGGACAGGGACCCTTGCAGGACAGGGTCCAAGGAACTGGAAAGAGGGGATGTCCCCTGACACCTTCCCCATCCCTTCAGGGGACACAGAGAACAGGGTCCCTCATGGCGGGATGAGCCCGGGCACCCCTCTCCTTGAGGCAGAGACCCCAGTGGGACTCCCCCAGCCTTGGGCCACGTTAGCCCAGCCCCAGGACAGGGACCCTTGCAGGACAGGGTCCAAGGAACTGGAAAGAGGGGATGTCCCCTGACACCTTCCCCATCCCTTCAGGGGACACAGAGAACAGGGTCCCTCATGGCGGGATGAGCCCGGGCACCCCTCTCCTTGAGGCAGAGACCCCAGTGGGACGGCAGCAGCCCTCTTGCCGTCTCCAGGCCCCTGGGTGGTGGCTCCGGAGCCAGCACAAGCCCTGCCGGCCCACCACGAGGAGACCGCAGAAGGGGTTAGGGGAGGGGACATGGGGGTCCTGGGGCTGGGACCCGCCTCAGCTCCCCTTGACCCCAGCAAAGGCTTTGGCAGCAAGGGGAACATGGCATGAATCACCCTGGATGGGGGCAGCACCCAGGGGTGGGCCCTCTCCTCCTCCCCCTGGATCCCTCCCCACTGTCCCACCCTGGGTGGGTGCTTGTCCCCAGGACCAAGCCGTCTGCGACAGCTGGGTGACACTCGCCCAAGCGGGTGGGCTCCGAGACGCGGAGGGCACGGTGGGCAGGGACTCGGGTGCCCCCTCTGCTCACCTGCTGCTGGATTTGCGGGGCTGGACGCGCTGGGGGGTGGCGAGGGGAGGGCAGGCTGCCGGACAGGCACGGCGGGGGCGCGGGACTCACCCCCGGA
>NW_008824671.1:142929-143841 GCF_000699105.1 Pygoscelis adeliae | reverse complement strand
CGGCCCCCCATCCTCCCGCCCCCGGCGAGCACAGGCTGCTCAGCCCCCAAAGGCCCCCCCAGGGGACACAGCGACACCAGTGAAGTCATTCCCCACCCCGAACCCACTACACACACCCCCTGCGGGCCCTCACGTCCCAGCCGTCGCAGTGCAGACTGTGACAGAGCAGGGAGCAGGACCCATCTGGCGGCGGAGGCTCCCTCCACGAGCAAAAAACTGAGCTTCCGTTTTAGCAAATACACAAGAATTTGTGGCCTGTGTTGCCTCAGCCCCTCAACCAGCCCCCGGCACGAGGGGGGACCCGCACCGAGCCTGCCGAGGGCCTGGGTTTGGCACAGCCTCTGTAACAGCTATCAGCCTCACCAGAGATTTATTACTACTTTATAACAAGAAGAGCCCAAAAGCAGGAGCTGGTCCCAGCGCCGCCCATGCTGGCACTCAGGGCGGCCCCCGCGCCCCGAGCTCTGCAGCGCCTACAGCTTCTTGCCCTTCTTCAGCTTGTTTCGCTGCCACGTGTTGTACTTTCGCAGGCGCCTCCAATACGTGATCGAGTCGGGGTCCAGCTCCTCCAGCTTCTTGGGGGGCCCGAGGTGGATCTTAAAGAGCCTGGGGGCGAATGCAGAGGATGTGAGGCGACGGCAGGGAGGACAAAGGGACAAGCACGGGACGGAGCGATGGAAGTGCGTGACCAGGACGTGCGGAGCCCTCACCCACCACATCCGCAGTGCAGCCTGCTCTCCTCCCCTGGCCCTCGGGGAAGGTCTCTGGGCTGCAGAGCGGCAGCTTTCCTCCTCCCAGAACAGTTCCCTGTCTGTCCTACACTTGTCTGGGCCTCTGGGATGGCACCTCTGTAGGTACAGGCACCCCAGGAGGGACCCCCCTTCTGCGCACAGCAAGGGGAGCCGGGAACCA
>NW_008824671.1:140402-141359 GCF_000699105.1 Pygoscelis adeliae | reverse complement strand
GAGGCCGGCACCCGCCCGAGCAGGGCCAAGTGGGCCGAGGATGCAGAGGACGAACCCTCGGAGCTCCAGGGCCTGCTGGCCCAGCTCAAGACCCTCGACCCCAACCTCTGCGACCACTCGCCTGCCTCGGAGCAGGGCCTGCTGCCCTTCTCCAGCGCTGGCACAGCCCCTCTGGCGGGCGAGCAGGCCCGGCGGAGCTCCGGGGAGTGCCAGGGCAAGTGCCGGCCCTGCCCATTGCACGTGGCCATGGGCCGGGGCCTGGAGACACGGCCCTGCTGCGCCCAGCACTCGGCCTGCTCCCGGCCCTGCCACGGCCTGCTCTTTGCCGAGGCCGACCGGGAGGACTTGCTGAGCCTCCTGTGCTACGAGGGGGGGCTGCCCGAGGCCAGCGCCGAGACGCCTTTGGCCCGCTCCGACATCCTGGCCGGGACCAACCTGGAGATGCTGCAGGCTCGGGAGGAACTGGCCACTGTGGAGAAGCCTGAAGGGCTGGGGAGGCCGGAGAGCTCGGAGGAAGGACCTTCTGGTGGCTGGTATTATGGAGAGGGGCTCTGCGAGGTCGACTCCGCCTGTGAGGGCAATCGGGACGGTTCCCCGGAGCCAGCCTGGGTGGCCCTGCCTCCTGCTCTGGCCCCAGAGGCAGAGCAGCCACCCCGAGGCGGTGTGACCGTGAGTGCATCGCACATGGGCTGCAACAGTGTGGCAGCGAGCCAGGACATGCCCCTTGGCTCTGCTCCCTCGTGGGATTTTGGGTGGGGGCAGAGGGGAGCCGGGGACGTCTTTTCCTCGGGTCTTACAGGGCCTCATGCTGCTGGGGTGCCTAGACAAGACCCTCGGTACTGGCTTTGGCTCCTGCTGCCCTGAATGTGGGGGGATACGTGCATGGCTGTCTGATCCGTGTATGCCCCGGGGAAGAGGCTGGTGGGTCCGAACAGCCCCCCAGCCCCAGGACGCTGC
>NW_008824671.1:133884-140277 GCF_000699105.1 Pygoscelis adeliae | reverse complement strand
CTGTCCTGGTGCTCCAGGGGCAGCCTGGCCGTGGGGCGGGCAGGCTGCACCCTGGGATCCCAACCAGAGCCTCACCTGCTCTCTCGTTGCTTTGCAGAACAGGGAACCTCCATCCTCCTGCCCAGCCTTCAAAGAGGGTGAGTTGCTTCTATGCTCGAGCAGCAAAAGCACCCACGAGTCCTGACCCACTGCCTCCTGCTCTGACCCCAAATGCGGGGCGGCCAGGGGTGCCAGCTGGGGAGGGAGCACCCAGCTCTGCACCCGTGCAGGGTAGGAACGTGGCTGCAGACTCTGGGTGGCTTGTTCGATCCCAGCTCGCCCTTCGCTGGGCAAATGGGCGTGCTTCAGGGATTGGGGAGGGGGGATGCACAGGCTTGGGAAGGGAGAAAGGGATGCCAGGGTGTGTCCAAGGGGAAGGGGAAGCAGCCCTGGGGTCAGAGTTGGTCCCTCGGTGATGCCAGGAGCCTGTCTCCCAAGCGCTGAGCTGCTTTGCCACGTGTAGGAATGCAGCTAACGGGCAGTAGGAGTTGGTACCCCCAGTTTTCAGAGTTGGGGGGACCAGCCCCTGCTTAGTCCCTCCCAATGTCTCAGTTCCAGGCCCTTGCGACCCGGAGGATCTGCTGGACGGTGTGATTTTTGGGGCAAAGTACCTGGGCTCCACGCAGCTGGTCTCAGAGAGGAACCCCCCGACCAGCGTCCGCATGGCACAGGCCCAGGAGGCAGTGGACAGGATCAAGGTGCAGGAGGGTAGGGGGGCATGACTGCCACCAGCCTGGCCCCTCGTGGGCTTGGGGCTGCACTCAGGACCTGCCCGGGGGGACCTCCTGGCTGTGGGGCAGGGACCCAGAGGAGTCCTGGCAGCAGCAGTGACCTCTCCTGGGCGCTTTGTTCTGCAGGCACCGGAGGGGGAGTCCCAGCCCATGACAGAGGTGGATCTGTTTGTCTCTACACAGAGGATCAAGGTGCTCACGGCTGACACGCAGGTGAGTGGGGAACGGGAGCACCCACATGGCTTTGGGGCTGCTGAAACCTTCCTGTTTGGCCTTGGGATCTCTGCTTTGCACCCACGCCGGTGGGATCGTGTCCAAGGATGGCCTATGGGTGAGGACATGCATCTGGGAGGAGACACGTCACTCCGCACCCATCCCATGCAGACGTTCCTCAGCTCTCTGCATGGCTGCACGAGGCTTCTAATGCAAACTGTGCCTTGCGGGAGCTGCTGGGTTCTCAGACCAAGCTCCAGGGAACCTAGGCTTGAAATTTCTGTAGCTCTTTGCCTCAGGATTAGTTTCTGCTTTATAGTAAGAGGGAAGAGCTGTCTTGCCCCCCGGCAGCACCCAGAGACACGGATGAGTCCTTCATCGAAGGAGCTGTTTGTACCTTTTAGCGTAGACATGGTTTCTGCCCCGCGTGCGCCAGGCATTTGAGCTGCATCCCAGCACAGTGGCGTTTGAACCCAAACCCTTCCTGCTTGTGGCGGTGCCTGGCTGGCTCGCGGGCTGCCCGCGGGGTCCATCGGGCCGGGGAGGGATGAACGTCTCTGCCTGTGTCCCCCTTGCCAGGAGGCCATGATGGATCACTCCCTCCAGACCATCTCCTACATCGCGGACATCGGCTCCCTCGTGGTGCTCATGGCGCGCCGGAAACTGCCTCGGCCGTCGGAGGTGGCGGAGGAGAAGCGGCTCTACAAGATGATCTGCCACGTCTTCCACTCGGCCGACGTGAGGCAACACACGAGTCCCTCAGGAGGGCAGGGTGGTGTTGCGGTCCTGGGCCCCGTCCCGCTGTAATGAGCGGGTGCTCTGGGTCTCTGTGCTGGGGGTTCCCAACGGGCGCATAGAGGAGGAAGGAGCCCAGCCTGAGCACCTCTGTGACATAGAGGGGCCCAGCAAGAAAAGGGGGGAGGATTGGCATCGTAAAGGGGCCCATTCAGGCAGAGAAGGAGCCAGGTTGCCCTGGAGCTCCCAGGGCGCAGTGCCTGTGCTGGGCATTGCAGGGCGCTGGCAGCTGTTGGCTCCAGTTTGGCCAATGAGACCATTGGCCCTGAGCCGTGGACACAAAAAACCCCCGTCTTTCCCCAGGCCCAGATCATTGCTCAGGCTATCGGGCAGGCGTTCGGCGTGGCCTACCAGCGCTTCCTGGAGGCCAACAGCATCGACCCGAGCGAGCTGAGCCCTCGCCAGTACAGCCGTGCCCTTGAGGACCAGGAGCAATACAATGCGGAGCTGACCCACTTCTCCCGGCAGGAGAACTGCAAGGACGTAAGAGCTGCTTTGGAGGGGTGGGGACAGTGTGGGGTACCCGCTGGCACCTCTGTGTCATCCCCTCCATGGCTCCCTGGGCAGCTGAGGTGCTCCCTACAAAACTGGGCCCCATCCCAGCTGGCTGTGAGCCCAGGACACCCGTGCTGGGGCTGGGACGCATGCCCCATGGCTCCGGTGACCATAACCCCTCTGTGCCCCCCACCAGGTCTGCATCCGGAAGCAGAAGGGGGAGATCCTGGGCATCGCCATCGTGGAGTCGGGCTGGGGCTCCATCCTGCCCACAGTGGTCATCGCCAACCTGATGCACGGGGGCCCCGCGGAGAGGTCGGGCGAGCTGAGCATCGGGGACCGCCTCATGTCCGTCAACGGGACGAGCCTGGTGGGGCTGCCCCTCACCACCTGCCAGAGCATCATCCGGGTGAGCCGGGGCTGCGCTCGGGGTCGCCTCCTGCCTCCACCCTGGCAGGAGGGCGAGTGCTGGCAGAGACGAGGACCAGCCTGAATGCATCTGGGAGTGTCTGTAATGCCGGGGTCCCCCCCGATGCTCCGGGCTTGGGGGCGGATGGGTGATGGGAGGCTGTGGGGGCAGAGCGGGCAGGAGTGTGGGGGGCCATACCCATCCTGTGGGCTGCGACAGTCCCTGCCCTGAGTGCTGGGGAGGAAGGGATGCGACAAGGCAGGGACAAAGCTAGGGACTAAACCTGCTGCGGCAGGGTGCGGGCAGGGCCCTGCCCAAGGAGGGGGGTGGGTGAAGAGGCAGGCACCTGTCCTGGAGGGAACCTGTTGCATCTTCTACCTCCTGGGCAGGAAGGAGCTGAAAGCAAGGACAGTGTGGCCTCAGGGGCACAGTGGGACGTCTTGGACTGGATTTAGAAGTTCTCCCCGAATTTGAGCGTGGCAGTATCCCTGTGTGTGCCTGTTTCCCCATTGAAAACAGGCTGCTAATCCTCAGCCCTCCCATGAGCAACATGGCTGCGTCGCCCCTCTCAACCACGCTGAATAGCTCTCCAAATTCTGACAAAGCCCCATCCCATCTTCCAGGAGCTGAAGCACCAGACAGAGGTGACGCTGAACATCGTGCACTGTCCCCCTGTCACCACGGCTGTCATCCGGCGCCCTGACTCCAAGTACCAGCTGGGCTTCTGTGTTGAGAACGGCGTGGTGAGTGCCCGCGGGGACAGGAGTGGAGCCAGGCCGGGGTCAGCCGAGGGCTTCAGCCACCCGTCTGGCAGGGGGACACACGGTTCTGGCTGTGTCCGCATGGACAAGCGCACAGCTCCAGCGCTCCTTGTGCCTGCCAGGGCTGAGGTTTCACTCAGCACTTGTGCCACAGCAAAAGGCTCTTTGTAGCTCTCCCGCAGCACCGGCGGCTGGATCCGTTTCCCTGGTGCTCCTTAGCTGTTTGCTTTTGGGGTGGTGGTCTCTTCCTGGCTTTCTTGGCGTGACCTTAGTGGCAGTTGTTGCTGTCCCCAGTGCCCCGGCCCCTTCCTGCTCTGGGCTCCACAGTGGTTGCGTTGGAAAGGCAGAGAGGAGCATTTCCAGGATCAGGGGGAGTTGATGGGGTGGGTGGGTGAGTGGTGGAGGGGGTGGCACGGCTGCATCATGCACCGACCGATGCTCCCAATAGTACTGGAGATGCAGTTACGCCACAGGTGCGGGGGAGCTGCCGCCCCAGGGAGAAGCTCTGGCTCTGCAGCCCAGGCTTGATGGGAGCACGAGGGTTTGATGCCTGGATGGGGGGAGATGAGCTCTCCGCCAGCCGGGGGAACAAAAGCCTGCGGGCTGCCCTTGCCCTTCAGCTCAGCACCTCACTCCCGTGGCAGCAGCGCAAAGGGACATCCCTGCCCTCGCTGCACGCCCATGGGCTGGAAGAGACAGCACCCAGGTCCAGAGCTCTTGCCGGGAGCCTGCAGAGATGAGAGGGTTTGGGGTGGTGGTTGCGTATGGCCCTGGGCTGTGGGCACAGCTCTGATCTTACCAGCACTCCCTGCTCCCCAGATCTGCAGCCTGATGCGTGGGGGCATCGCAGAGAGAGGTGGCATCCGCGTGGGGCACCGCATCATCGAGATCAACGGGCAGAGCGTGGTGGCAACGCCCCACGAGAAGATCATCCAGATTCTCACACAGGCAGTCAGCGAGGTGAGCCGGGCCCGGGCTGGGTGATGGCCGGGGCTCCCCGGGGCAGCTGTGGCTGCACATGGAGCAGGCTGGGCTCCAAGTTTTGCACCAGCACCCTCCAGCCCGGGGTTTGGCATCTCCCAGCTGATCTGTGCGTCTCTGCCTAGGTCCACATCAAGACCATGCCGGCCTCCACGTACCGCTTACTGACCGGGCAGGAGCAGCCCGTCTTCCTCTGAGCCGCTGGCCGTGCCCGGCTGTCGCTGCACACGCCTGGGCCCAGGCAGGAGTGAGCCCGGGGCAGCGAGGGCAGGATAGGCTCTGCCTCCTGCCCCAGCGCCCTCATGGGAGCCCTCTGGTCCCCAGCAGGGCCTAATCCGGTTTTACTCAGGACACAGTGGGAGACTCTAGGGGCCTGATACCCAGCTTGAGCAGCCTCAGGGACTATGGTGCCATGGTTTGGGCACCTCCTCCCTCTCCATTCACCCCTCCCTGCCTCACAGTGCCTGCACAGTGCCTGTCCTGCTGCTTCACAGGGTCCCTCACCTTGGCCTGGTGCTGGCAGGAGGAGAGGGGACCCCGCGTGAAAGGTCACCCCATCCAATCACCACAGATAGTGCTTTTACACTCACCAATGGTGCCTTTCCCCATGTGGGGATGGTGCTGGAAGCACAGCTCTGAGGCTTGCCGCTAGCACAGCCCCAGAGCAGTGCTGACCCTGCACTCCAGCGTGTGGGTACATGCTGGCACCCCTGAGGGAGAGCCAGCAGCTCCCAGACTCAGCCTTAAGGGCAGCAGCACCCTTGGCACCCGCTCCTCCTCCCTGGCTTTGCCAGGGGCCTGTTGGGGGTGCAAATGAACTCCCTGTTAGACCTGTTGCACCGAGCTGGGAAACTACCTCTGCTTTTCCCTGGTGCTGCCTTTAACCACTCTGCACACACAGCCCGGCCCCAGCCCACCAGGGTACTGGGTCACAGCCCTTGGGGCTGTCCCTCGGCGCAGCGAAAGGGAACACGGCACTGCCCAGTCCCACATACCGGGGAGCTTGGGGTCACGAGCCCCAAGGACCAGCCCCTGGTGATTTGTCTTTTCATGAGTGGGTCTCTGGGCCCCTACGGCCGATGCAGCGCTGACTGGATTTTGCCTGTGTGTTTGGCTGATGTAAAAACAAAAGTTTTGGGGAATGTGGGAGGCTGCATTTCAGGAGCCCTGCTGGGCTGCGGCAGAGGAGGCGCGCTCTGGGGCACGCACCCTGATCCTCCTGTGGTGCCAGACGTTGGCACAACCCAAGCCTGATTCCTGCACTGCTGCCTCTCGGGGCAGGCAGGGTGTCTGGCTGCAGAGGTGCCTGGGTCCCAGCAAGGCCACCCTGCTGCATGGGTTTCCCCTGCGCACTGCCACCCAGCACGCACAGAAACAGCCCATCCTGATCAAAACATCCCTTTTATTCCAGCAGCAGAGTCTATGGCCAAAAGGGGGAAGGAGGCACTTGGTGGTGCTGGGGGGTGAGGGGTATGCAAGATTAGGCCCAACCCAGCCTGGCTGCAGGGTGCTGCGCGGCACTACCTGGACCGTCACGTGGACCCGGTGGCGTGGGGCTGCGGCAGGGCTGACCCAAGGGGCCAGGCTGCCCAGTGGGAGAGAGGCCAGCGGTGCCACTACACATCTGTGGCTGGGCCCCACTCGTAGCCTTCGTCCTGGTCTGAGTCATCCCTGGCCCGTGTGAACCTCTTCTTCACAGCGTCACGCTCATATTCCCTGGGGGACGAGAAGCTGCGGTGATGCCTCTGCCACCCGGTCAGGGCGGGTGGCAGAGACAGTCCCCTGCTGGGCAGGGACAGGCCAGGCAGAGCTGGCACCCAAGGCTCTGCAGGCCCTTCCCCAGCCCCAGGGCTGGCTGCTTTAACCCCCGGGGCTGGCCCTGGTGCGCAGGGTACCTGATGCTGTCGTAGCGCTGGCCCTGCCGCTGCTGCTCGGTCACCTGTGAAAGACCAGAGAGATGGGGGGGGCA
>NW_008824671.1:127462-133073 GCF_000699105.1 Pygoscelis adeliae | reverse complement strand
GATGGCCTCTTACCAGGCATTGCCACTGCCTCTGAGGCTGACAGTGGCGGTGAAGAGGTGGCTGCAGTACTTCTTCATCTTGCTGGCCTGGGCATAGAGGCGCCGGGAGCTCTTCCTGGAGTTGGGCGCCAGCCACTGGCGCATAGCCTTGATGCCCTGCCGGCTCTCGGGCTCACAAAACACCACCACCGGGTAGTACTGCATGTAGTTGAGGCGCTCCACAGCCGAGGGCGTGATGTCCAACAAGGCATGTTTGTCCTGGGGCATGGCACGGCCGTCAGCCCCACTGGGGACGGGGACGGAGGCTGTGGGCCCCTCCCCAGGCCCTGGCCCACCCAGCTCCAAGGACACGGGAAAGGTCTCTCACCTTTTCTGCGATCTGCCGCACTGAGTCCAACTTGATGACCTTGGACGATGCCCCGTCTTGGGGCACACTCACTGCAGGACACGGAGACGTGGCATGAGAGGGGCTAGGGGGAGATGTGCCATCTCCAGCAGCCCCCTGGGTCTGGTGGCCATGCCCGACCCCGGGGCTGTGTCCCTGGAGGGGGGGGGGGGGAGGGGTGGGTTGGTATCGTGACACATGTGGAGAGGGTGACTGATTCCAGGAAGGTGTTGGGGTGTCACGGGGAGGGGGACAATGAGGCAGGATCGGGACAGAGCCCCAGGTAAAGAGCTCCCGCAGGTCCTGGACACTGAGGGTCCGGCTGCTGGATACAGTTTCCTCCTGGCGTGGGGGGGCACTTACGGGCAATCTCGAACAGCTCGGGCAGCTCCATGCTCAGCTTCTGCATGGCAATGTCTGCGATGGGGCCCAGGATCACCACTGGCCGCTTGAAGCTGGCTGTGGGGAGAAGACAGACCGGCTTAGGGAGGCTGCGGGCAAGGGCAGAGCTCGTGGCATCCAGCCCCGTTCCTCGAGGTGCCCGTGGGCCTGGGACTCACCCCACTCATCCCAGGAGAGCAGAGCCCACTAGCACCCGCAGTGGGGCAGCCCTGGGGCCGATGTCCCCTGTGTGGGTCTGGGCGAGGGGGACACAGCCCTGGTACCCACCTTCCTTCAGGACCACCCTCTCATATGGCGGGTAGCGGCCCTGCTTTGTGAGGGCAGACAGGTCCTCCCGGCTCTTCCGCAGCATCTTCTTGGCTCCCCGCAGGCCCCGCAGCTTCCAAAACTCGGCCCGTGCCCCGGAGGGGTTGGCACTGGACGTGGCTTTCAGCACCGACTCCAGGCTGGCGATCTGCTCGGCCCTGGGAGGGGAAAGGGCTCAGGATCTGGAGCCTCCGGATTTACCCCCTGCTTTGTCTTTCCGGGCTCCGAGGAGTAGGGCAGGAGAAGCCAGCGTCCCCACTCTGTGGCACAGCCAGATGAGGCTGTGGCAGCCTCTTTCCTCCAGGACCTTGGACATCCAGAGTATCAACTGCCCCATCACCCCTGAGAAGGGATTTCACCGGCTCACGCTTCCCACTGCTGCTCCACCAGCCCTTGCCCTGCCTCTTACTGGGCCCACCATCCATGTCCCCGTCTCACTGGGGAGCCATCCCCCGGCTCTGCTCATCTTGGGGCCGTTCCTGGCTCCATCCCTACCTGCTCCGGTTGGGGATGATGCCCTTGTCCTGCTCCTGCAGGTCCCTGCCCATGCGCACAGCCAGCCAGCTCCCCAGCCTGCCCCGGTACATGGTGTCCAGCACATGGAAGACATCCCCACGGACGAAGCTGAGCCCCGATGGTGTGTCCTTCTCGAAGTCAAAGTGTGTTCGGATGTAGAATGAGTCGCCCATGTTGGATGAGATCATCTTCCTGTAAACTGGAGCCCAGGGTGAGAGAGACCATCAGGGGAAGAGGTGGCTGAGGAGGAAGATGCTGGAGGGGAAGGTGCTGGAGGGATTTGGGAAGGAGCCAGGCTGGCCAGGAGCCTCCACAGTAGCCCTTGCTGCTAAGGAGGGCGTTGGGGACACCTTTTCCTCCCATGGCTCTCTCAGGCATGCTGGGAACAGCAGGACCTGACCCCCCAGCACACACTGGCCTCTCCAGGCTGAGCCACGGTGCCAGCAAGCTCCCGTGCTCCAGGATGCCAAGGCACGAACAGGGCCGGGATGGTCTGGTCCCCTCCCATCACCTCACTGGAGGAGGAGGAGGGGGGTGTGGGAAGAAGGACCACCCTGCGGGGGCAGAAAGGGCCATGGCAAGTCCAGCAGCTCTGATGCTTGCTCAGAAGAGACAGAGGATGGAGAGGCACAAGCCCAGGATGAGTCCGGTCGTCACTCACTGTCCTGCTTGCTCTGGGTCCACAGCGTGATGTCCTCACCCGGCAGCAGGCTCATGAGATACTCCACGGCCTCCTCACGGGTCAGATTCTGGAAACTGGTGTCATTCACCTGCCACGGAAAAGCACTTAGACATGGCCCCACCGGCGGGACGGAGAGCGCAGGTACCAGTGGGGATCCCAGGGGCGGCAGTGCCCAGGGCAAGGTGGGGGGGTAACTGGTCTTTGTCACCCAAGTGCCTGCCACAACCCCTAGTAACCCTGGGGAGGGCCTCTGGGCCAGCTGAGGTGGTGCCTGCACCCCGTTGGGTGTTAGCATGGTGGCAGAGACAGGACCGTCCCCTCAGGCAGTGCCCACCGAGCCAGCCCAATGGGTACAGGCCATGGGCACCAGCACTGACCCGAAACAATGCCCAGCAGGAGAAATCCAAACCCCGGGCAGGGGGGTGATATCAGACCCAAGAGGGATGGGGCCAGTCCAGGTGCAGAAGCATTTGGAACTGTTTCCAGCCCCGGGTACCTGCAGGATCTGGTCCCCTTCCCGGACGCCCTGGCTGTCAGCCGGGCTCCCCTCCTGCACACTTGACACGAAGATGCCCACATTGTTCCCACCGGCCAGCCGCAGCCCAACGCTCTTGGCCTTCACGAAGTGCACGACCCTGGAGTCGGCGCTGTACCTGCCACAGGGGAAGCCACTGTCAGCCTGGTGGTGACATGCTGGGGACAGTCATGATCCAGGTTGAAAATGAAGACATCATATAGCATGTATCTACCCCCGGGAGATGCCATGACCCCAACCCTGCGCCGGAGCAGCTCCCCATCTCCCCCAGCCCTTCCCCACCGCCTCTTGCAGACGCACCCATCCTTGCGGGCAGCTCGGGCAGCGTGGCTGGCGTGGGGGCTGCGGCAGCCATCCCCCTCTACGGCTTCCAGCAGGTCTGCAGGGAAGGAGGGCTGGTCCAGGAGGCGGCAGTGGCTGCACCGCTGCTGGGGCAGCTGAGGCACGGGGAGACCTGGCACAGCTCTGCCAGGGGGTTTGGACAGCAGAGACACGCAGGAGCCCAAAGCCCACTCAGTGCCCTCAGCTCTCCTGGCCTGATCTGAGCTCACTCACCAGGGCCCCGAGCATCGTTCACGATCGTGTCGGCTGCAGGGTCCCTGTTCGATCGCCTCCTCTCCCTGGAACAAAGTCGGGGCAGGATTTAGGGAGGTCACAGAGGCAGGCGCTGGATGGGCACGGGCAGGCAGTGCCAAATGGGCAGCGGGGACAGTGGAGCAAGCTGGGGGCTAAATGGCAGTCCAGGGTGAACTGGCTCCAGGATGGAGGAGAACCAGCACCTCCAGACAGGCAGAGAACACAGCGGGATCTGACAAGGGAGAGAGGGGCTCATGGGGACAGAGCAGGGCTTACGGTGGTGAATTCATCCTGGCAGCAGCTGGAGGTCGCGCGGAGGTCTCGGGGGATGGCGGATGGGACAGTTCGGAGTCAATGTCAGAGATATCTGCAGCAACAGGAGGGAAGACGCATTAGTGACCACCCAGTCCCTGTGCTGTGGATTTGGCCCCCAGCCCTGTCACTGTGTCCCCTCACCATCCATCTGGGAGCTTTCGCTCTGGCTGTCTTCTATGTCAGGGATGTTGACCAGGAACTGCCGGCGGTCCCGGAGGATGAGCAGGGTCAGGGTCCCCTCCGTCTGCTCAATGAGCTGCTGCGTGTCAGCCAGGGACATGTCCTCGCTGGCCACCCCGTTGATCTGGAGGGGGCAGAGCAGGAGGCCTCAGGGCGCTGGCTCCTGGGAAAGCTGCCCCCAGGAAAGCCCCGCTCGAACGGGATGCTCTGACTGCCACTTTCCCGGTCCCTTCCCAGCCCCTCCAGCCCGGCCCCAGCTCCCACTGCTTCGCCTATCCTGGGCCGTGTCCCCGTTCCTGGCTGCCTCCCAGTAGGGCCTCATCCTGCACAGAGGAAACAAATTAGCAAGGCTAATTAACTCCCACCTTTAGCTGCAGGAGGGCCCTGCACGGAGGCAGGAGCTGCAGAGACCTGCTCAGATGCTGTCTGAAGCTCAGTTTTACTTTGACCTTGGCCCAGCTCTGTCCTTCCTCACACTGGACTGGTGCCGAGGAGTCAGGTCCCAAGCGGACCGTGGGGCTGTGATCTCCCTGAGATGCAGCAGCTTTTCCCACCGGATTGCTGGGATGAAATCCCTCCTTTTTGCCCTAGAGTCACTTTGGCCCCAGTTCCCAGCAGCCACGGGTCTGCCTGGCCCACGTGTGCAAATGAAGCGTCTCCGTCCCTCTGTTTCCTCCTCCCCAAATACTTGAAGCATCGTTTCACCTGACATACCCTGAACACCCGAACTCCTTGGGCCGACTGCTCCCCCGGCAGGGACAGGCACACGTGGCAGGGGACCACATGCCATGGGGACAGCGGGGCGGACAAGATCCCGCTGTGGCAGCGGGACAAGCTACCGTCCCTGGTTGAACACCACAGGGCTGCCTCAACCAGCCAGCCGCAGCATCACGGGGAGCTGGTCCCCGAGAGCCCACGCAGGGTCCCTGGTGACGGCTGGGGAGCCAGGGCAGGGTGCGGGCACCAGCCGGAGCTGCCTCCAGCCAAGCTGCCATCCTTTGCAGGCAGCCGAGAGAAGCACGCTCTTGGCTTGTCCCCTGCAATGACACTAGCTGGGGACGAGCCACCTGAAGAGGGGGAGATGAGATCCCCAGCAAGTGCTGCGCACCCCGTGAGCCACCATACCTTCAGAATGAGGTCTCCCTCCTGCAAGGAGCTGCCCTTTGCCGCCAGCCCGCTCTCCACTATGTGCTTGATGAAAAGCTGGCTTCCCAGCTTGACGCCATACTCTGCACCAGAGAGAGCCCATGACAGTGCCGGACCCAGGCAGATGCAGAACCCCCTCAAGGTCTCCCCTCCCCACCATCCCCACAGGCCCGCCCCGGCTCCCCTTGGGGCACTAGCAAGCCCCAAAGCTGAGCTCTGCAACCCCGGGCTGAGGCCAGGCAGGTTTGATGCACCCAGCACGGCATGCACTGCCCCCTCGCCGCATGCCAGACCCTGGCACCAACCCTGCCATCACCTCCTCCCCAGGGGGACACACAGCCACAAATCAGGCGACAAGACCCAGGGACAGAGGGAGCAGGAGGGCCTCACCTTCATTCTGATTCTGCTTCACCAGGACGGACGTGATGGGCTTCATCGGCACATCCCGGCGCGGCAGCCGCTTGAAGCCCGACACCAGGGCCAGCCCATTGGTGTCCCATTCGTGGCCGAAGCCATTGGTGGAGCGGTGCCGGCTGTAGCCCCTCCAATCCGAGCCGCTGACAGGGCT
>NW_008824671.1:126680-127445 GCF_000699105.1 Pygoscelis adeliae | reverse complement strand
TGGCTCCGGGACACCGACTTGTGGTGGCGGCGGTCATCCCGGGGGTGGCCAGAGCTCCTCTCGCTGGATGAGTCCCCGTCGTAGCCCTGGCTGTGGTCCAGGTCGTCCCGGGAGCGGTGCAGGGCTGGATCCGCACCGTGCAACCCATAGTCCTCATCCGAGTCATAGCGCCGGGGTGTGGTGGGGGACCCGGCGTTGCTCTTGCTCGCGGGGAGGTGGACTTTCTTTGGTCTTTTCAGTGTCTGCAGGTGGAAAGCGAGGAGAGGATGGTGGGTGCAGCTGTCTCTGCCACGAGACGTTTCTACAGCAATTTCCAAGCCCTGAACAGGAACCCCGGGGTGTGTGGGACACAGGAGCCGGGACGGGGACAGGCACGGTGCGGTCCCGTGCACAATGCCGGCCCCTGTCCCGCCGCAGGGCACACTCACGATGTTGGCGATCTTGCCACAGGTTTTAAGTGTCTGGATGGCGAAGGAGGACGAGACGTTCTCCATGGAAAGGCCGTTCACCATCACAATGTGATCCTTCCTCCTGGGAGGGAAAACGCAGCCGTGGCTCTGCCCCAGGCGCAGCCCCCAGCCGGGGGAGCTGGTGGGGTAGCGAGAGCACCCATTGCCCCAGGGGGACCCCATCCCAGCCGGGCAGGGTGGCAGCAGCGCTGGCCCTGTCCCAGCAGGAGCGATTCACTGCCCTTCCCGTCCCCGCTGGCAGCGAGCACCTGCCATGTCCCCACGTCCCCATGCACTCACTGGAGCCGGCCCACCG
>NW_008824671.1:125425-126360 GCF_000699105.1 Pygoscelis adeliae | reverse complement strand
GGCTCCTCTTTGCAGCCGCTGGCCCCTTCCTCAATCCCGCTTCGGGCTGCAACAAAGAGCAGAAGCAAAGCTGAGCCGCAGGCACCGGGGACCGCGAGGGCACAGAGCCCCCCGTGGTGCCCGGGCACCCATCGGGGCACTGGGACTCACAGCTGTGTCGCACCCCGGCTAACCCCACGCGGGAGCTGGCTCCGAAACCCAGAGCTGCCGCCATGCAGCATGAAATCCCTCCCTTGGGAGGTCCATCTCCGTCCCCTCGGACGCATGTCCACAGAAGGGGAGGTTTTACACAGGGCAAACAGGTGAGGACCCATCTCCATGGCTGGGACCACCTGCCCACACCGTTCTCGTGGTCCCGCTCCCCTCCCTCCTCCCGGGAGCCGGCAGACCCCGAGGCACTGCTTCAGACGGTGCTTCTGTGCCCCCCCGCCTGCCTGCGGAGCCGGCAGCTCTGCCAACCGCTTTGGGAGCACCAGTGCCCCGACTTGGTTTCCCTGGGTTTTCCCCAAATCCAACGTTTTCCACCTAGAACAGATGAGCCTGACTGACAGGGTGACGTCCTGTCTGGGCTGAAACGCCTGGGATGGGCCTGGGGATCCCCCCCGCTGGCTCCTGGCTCCCGGGAGGAAACGTCGGCGTGAACCCGGAGAGATGTGGGATCCCTGCGTGGGGTGAGACTGTGGGCCCAGAGCCTCCCGCGACCTCCCATGGGGCAGGAGAGGAAGGGGCCAGTTTGATCAGGGACTCAGAGGGTCCGGGTTTATCCGTGCCATTGCACATGCCAAGGAAACCCCGGTGAGACCACCAAGTCATTCTCCAGGGCGATGGGGACGGGAAAGCCAACAGCCCAGCGCGATGCCACCACCGCCGCCAGGTCCGCACCCCTCCGACCAGCGCAGGGACCGGGGAGGACAGACCCATCGCCTGCCCGTGCC
>NW_008824671.1:124784-125304 GCF_000699105.1 Pygoscelis adeliae | reverse complement strand
CCACAGCCATGGCACAAGCACGGACACGGCCCATCACGGGCACAACGGGCCGTGGCCATGCTGGCACTGCCGGGTCTGGTGTAGGGCACCCTTGTGCCGCCATTGAGGATTGGCCAGCAGCTCGGCCGGGGGAGATCTCCCCAGTGCTGATTGGCCAACAGCTGAGGCATGGGCACTAGCTCCTGGCACTGATTGGCTGACAGCTCTGCCAAGGCAGGACCCCAAGATCCAGTTGGCCGATGGCTCTACCACCACAGGTCTCTCCGGGCACCGATCGCTCGGCTCCTCTGCCATAGTAGATCTCGCTGATCTCTGATTGGCCAACAGCTCTGCTGTGGCACGCCTTTGGATTCTGATTGGCTGATATCTGTACTGTGACAGGTCTCTCCAGAATCTGATTGGCCAACGGCTCTGCCGTGGCAGATCTCCCGGGGCTCTGATTGGTCCAATGGCTCTGCCGCAGCAGCAGCCCCCAGTTCTGGCCGTGCTGGCCCTGCTGCCCGAGCACCCTGTCCCATGG
>NW_008824671.1:123399-123715 GCF_000699105.1 Pygoscelis adeliae | reverse complement strand
AGGCCCAAGGGACCCTGAGCGTGGGGCAGCCAGAGCATCCCCCTCCCCAGGGTGATGGCTCATCCGCTGTGCCAGCGCTGATCCCACTGCCACCCAACACAGCCTCTCACTGTCCCCAGCCGGCTCCCACTGCTGTCCCATCACCGGGGTGCCACAAATCGGCCACGCACCTGTGTCCTGCTGCTGCCTGTGGCTCTCCGTGGGCAGCGGCAGTCTGGGGCGGGGGGGACAGTGTGGGGATGGCAGCAGCTCCCATCTCACCAGCCGGCGCAGGGAGCGCCCACGGGGCCGCCCAGCCCCCGGCCCGTCCCCGCGC
>NW_008824671.1:121760-123019 GCF_000699105.1 Pygoscelis adeliae | reverse complement strand
GCCGGCAATGCCCACCATGGGGACAGCAAGGGGTGGGGAGGTTATTCATTGGAAAGTGACACACTCTGCCCACCCCAGCCTTGCCCCACAGCCATCCTCACCACTCATAACCTGTTTCCCAACCCCCCCCCGCTGACAGGGGTCCTCAGTCCGGGACCCTGAAGCCCTCCCGGGATCAGCAGGGTCCCTGGTCTCAGCCAGTGCTGCAAAACCGCTCATCCCTTGTCTGGTCCTGGTTGTGCAGGACCAGGGTCCCGGATCCCCCCAGAAGCTCCTCTAACCCAACCCCACCCACATCGCGATGGGCTGATCCTGACCCCCGGCTCTGGGAAAAGGGTCTCTGGAAGGTCTGACCCAGCCAGGGTGTAAATCAGTAGGACGGAGGCACGTCCTCCAGCCCTCGAGGCACAGAGTTGTGGCGGCGGGGTCCCAGGATACCCCCCGGGGTATCTCCCTGCCATTGGGGCAGGACTCCAGGAGGGTCACAGGGTCCTGGAGCCACCCAGAGAGGGACAAAGCATGGCCGGTTCCACAGGTGAAAGCACGGCTGGGTCCCCATCCCCAGGTGGGAAGCGGGGCCGGCAGATCCCAGGGAACAGGGTTAGACACTCACCGAGCCTCGGATCCGACCAGGAAGGAGCTGAGCTCCCGGGCTGGTGGCAGTGGTGTCACTCCAGGGTGCCTTGCGTAACCCTTTATGGGCCAGACGCTGCCTGCAGGAGGGAATGAGGTGGAAGGGGGTCCCGGGGCAGCTTCCCAGGCACAGCAGAAGTCACGGGGGGCTGTCCCTGTTGTCCTCCATGGTGCTGGTGGCTCAGCCACGTCCACTCGCCCCCCACCCAGCCCTGGGCAGGGACAGGCTCACAGGATCCTGAAGGTGGTGGTGCCCAGGGATGGGAATCCTTCCCCCCCCCGCCTGGCCCCCTCCAAGGAGGTGGTGGGGCTCTGTGCCAACCCGCACTGCCCTGGACCCCCAAACCCTCCCAGCAGCCCTGCTCAGGAGTCCCCGGGGGGGGACCAAATGGCTTCACCCAGTGCCCCAAGAGGGGACAGGGATGGCGGCCAGCCTGGGGCTCCCAGTCCTGGAGGGGGGGTGGGGGGGAGGTGACCCTACTGATCGCTGCCGTCCCCTTTCCTCCCCTTCCCCTTTCCTCTGCCCCCCACCTGGGGACCAGCCCCCCGTCATTCCTCTTTCCGCGGGGTCGCTTTCCTGCAGTGACAGAAGTCAGCTCCACGCCTCGGCTCTCCGTCCAGGCTCC
>NW_008824671.1:101565-119614 GCF_000699105.1 Pygoscelis adeliae | reverse complement strand
CCTTGCTTTGGGGAGCTGCTGCGGCTCCCAGCGCTCCCTCCCGCAGGGTTCGGGTGGCCTTGCTGCCACGCCGGGATCCATCTCGGCAGCGGGAGACGGGGAAGGCCGTTTTTAAGAGGCGGGGAGCGAGCCCAAGCCTGACAGCACCGCTGGCCGCGCTAACAAAAGATTTTGGGTTCCTCGGTTGGCAGGATCAGGTCTGTGGGGCTGTGCAAGCGCACCTGCCTCCGCCTTTGCTGCCTAATCGTTTGTGGTTCATTAACAACCTCAAAATTGCTAGCTTTAGTTCTGCGCGTGATGGTACAGCCCCGCTCTGTTGTTGGGTTGACAAGTTCCTTTGTGGGCCTGACGCGAAGCTCCCGAGCACCTGTCTGAGCCTGGAGTTTATTCAGAGCCTGGTAGGAGGTAGACGGGTTTTGGTTGTATTACGACAGCAATCTCCTTGCTTCGGGCCTTTAAATGAGGATCATTAGATCTTCTAAAAACCAACAAATGACAGCGGAAGCCGTGATTATTTCAGAGATGTCATCTGCTGCATTGGGCAGGCTGGGTGTAACATGTAATTTTTGGTCAGGTGCTGAGATTTAGGCAACTGGCAAGCTGTTCCCGGCCTTCCTGCTTCGGTTCCTTGGTGCTGCAAGGAAATGGAGGGGCTGGCTGCGTGCAGCTTGCCTTTCCTGAGTCTGCTGATGGTGCTCCCCCCGCCCCCCCCCCACTGCTCGGACCTCTTTTTCGGGAGTGTGCTCCCAGCACGGTGTGGTGTGGCTGGTGGACTTCCATTTTGTGACGCTGAGGGAGGAGAAGAGAGAACCTCTTGCCGATGAACAATTAAAATATTGTTTATCCTTCTGATTTCTCTGTCACCTTTCTGTTTTTTGGGGAGGGTTGTTGCTCAGGACAAGACAATATGTCTGTGGAGACTTGCTCAGGAGGGATTTAAGCAGGGAGTGTTTGTTTTTCTTTGCTTTGCAAGTAAATCTGAATTTACGAACCTGTAGGCTGTCTTACCTTACGCTGATAGTAAAAAAGATGAAACGGAGCCAGTAATCTCAACGATGCTTTGATTTTTCGAGTCAAGTTGCTTACTCCTCACTTGGGTAGCATCCAAATTGTGTCACTCGGCCTCAGCCGTGCTTGCAACTGGAGCTCCCAGAAGGGCTGGGGACAACGTGCACGACAGCTAACAAGTATTTTCTGGAAGAGGACAAAACCTGGGGGGACTGGAGGTCACCCTTGGTGGGCTGTGCATGCAGGCATGACTACACCCGCACACGGGGTGGGCTGTGCTGCAGGGCCCGGGTCGGGACTGCCGGCTGACGGAGCACGTCGATGTGTGCTGTGGTCCTCGTTGCAGCAGATGGGAATATTATACGCCAGAGCGATGTGCCCGGGAGCAGAGAGGGTTTGTGCTGAACGCCATCCTGTTTTGTTGACTGTTTCGAGGCTGATGGCGACAAACCCAATTTAGTGTGCGAAGCGCTGATGCCTTCGCTGATATTTGGAGCAGCAGTGGAGGTGATGAAGTGCTCGTGATCCACCTGTACAGGTGCTTCGTGCTGCTTACCTTAATGCTCGTGCCGTTGATGAAGGGTTACCAGCGTAGCCGAAATCTGCTCCCCGGCTCTTTGCTGGAGAGTGAGGATGGCTGTGTGCTGCGCTATTACTAAACGTACGTGACGGGGTTAATCCAGACCGTGGGTCAGGTCAGCAAAGACCTTCCCCAAATCCTCAGTAAATATCGAGAGAGGAGCTGGTTAGTCTGGTACCGGAGTAAAACTGGATGGAGGAGTGGGGCTGAAAGTCAGGGAAACCTTGACAGTAGGTTGACTTAAGGCATGGAGAGTCTCCTGAAGGGAGCTTTTGGAAGTCTCATAATACGGTTTGAGGGAGAAAAACCTCATTTAGTGCCAGCAGCTGGGCTCCTACATGAACACACAGGCCCAATTCGTCCCTTTCTGAGAACCCAGCTTTGAGGTTTTTAAAAGTTTTGTAACCACTGTGACTTGAAAAGAGAGTTTCAAAATCTGACGGGTGTAAATGGCTGCTGTGCCTCCTCCCCGAATCCGCCCCCTCTTGCCCTGGGAAGGGGCTGCAAGGAGTGGAAGGGACCGCTCGCTGGTTTTGGTGTGGAGAGCAGAGCTGTCGGCAGGAGCGGAGGCAGTGTGCGGAGGTACTGTGTGCGTGCGGGGTGACAGGTGAGCACCGGGATCATTCAGGCTGGGGTGCCCCAACCCCAGAAACGGTTGGGTGAAGAGAGGGCACATCACCATCCCTCTACCTGGGTGCAGCCTGGAGGCAGAGGGTCTGGAAACCTCCTTTTATTCAAGGGGGCTCAAGTTATCGGAGAGCTGTTGGTACAAAACTGATAGCAAAGCTAGTCTCCACCATCTTGTTGCGAAGGCGGAAATTCTCAGCTCAGTGGGGAAGTGGAGTTGACGTCCGACTTATTTCCATTTCTCACGTCTCCTGTTATATGGGTTGCAGTCTGCCCATCATTTATGGCTTAGAGCATGAGCAGAAGCCTCCAACGTGTTCTTCAGGGTTGAATTCCTCTGCTTTAGGGAGCTGAAATGATTTAACAAGTATTTATGCTCTTGTTCAACAGTTGTCTCACTGTACCCAGACCTGGAGATAGCGAAGTGGAGATCCCAGCCCCAGCCGGTGGTGCCGAGTGTGCTGGATGCTGGCGGCACCTGTAAGGCCATCTGCAAAAAGCACTGGGAGAGCGTTGATTGTGACAGACGAAGAACGATATTGCAGCTCTTCCCTCTTTGCTACGATAACTTTGAAGTGACTTTTGAAGGGTTGCTGGAAGCAATTTTTTCAGTGAGCAGATTAGAGATAAGAGAAGAATTTCACCCCGTGGGGCACAAGTAGTTCAATCCATACCAACGTGATGGAGAGGGAAATTGGAGAGAGCTTATCAGCTTGAGGAAAAATCAAATGTAAACATCATCCCCAGCATGATTATGGTTCACAGCTTAGTTAGATGTCACATGCCTCTTTCCCGTGAAATGGTGCTAGCGAAGATGATGACAGAGGGAGTCAGCTAGGCAAAAACAGACAGAAAAACACCCTGTGCCTTGAACTTTTAAAGACCCTGCAGTTACTTCACAGTCAATAAGTCACAGCTCAGCTGCAGGGAAGGAGGAGGGCAATGAAAATAGAATTCAGGCTGCTCTGGCAAATTAGTTGTCCTTTAAGATGTGAATCAGCTGGAAACAAATAGGAAAGCTGGGATTATGGGGCCTGGGAGCTGCAAAGGGCAGTATTTGTGCGGCAGGGAGATCTGGGCAGTGCCCCGAAGGACGCTGAGCCTGTCTGTATCGATGTCAGGACAGGCTGGAGAACAAATCCCCGAGAACCCAGGAAGAAGAACAATTAATCTAATTTTCATTAACTAGCATTTGGCATTGACCTGTATATAATAGCCCGTTACGCTGCTGCTGGATCTGCGGCTGGCAAAGCTGCCGCCGCCGTGTCCCACTTGGGAAGCTCGCTGGGCCTCTCCAGAAGGGCTCCTCAGGGAATGACCTGAGTGGATTTAGTATGAGCAGTGCATAATTTGGGAACGATTATTGAAGTGGTTCACTGACATGACCATTATGGGCTCTCGCCAGATGCACAATCTTATTAAATATGATTTTCCCATATAAGGTGCTTGCAGCCTGAAAAGCAGCAGCAGGCATTCCAGTGCTCACTTTCTTCATGAACACGTCTTTCAATCACAGCCAGTTGAGTCCAGAAATAGGTCTGCCACGGCTGTGCGATGCCCTGACAAAGGCTCGGAGAGCCCTTCTCATCGCGCGCTGCTTACATCTTTGTCACATTTGATTATTCCTGTCCATCTTTTCAGGCTGCCAAGCGTATGCCTGTAGACCAGGATTAATCTATAGAGGCCTGGCAGGTGCCTCGCTCCCAACATGGATGCGGTATCCACGTGCTCTCTGGGACCATACTGGCATGAGATCGGTTCCCATCTGTGCCTATGGGAACTGCAGACGTTACATGGGTATAAGTAACTTGCAGCTCGCCAGTCAGAAAACGTTGCACCTTTTGAACCGCGGAGGGGAATGTCAGAAGCGGAGTTGCAGGGGGAAACATTTGCTAGCTCCCAGTGCAAGGAGGGTTTGGCTGTGTTTAGGTGGGATGACCTTCAGCAGGCTGGTTCGCACACTCCATTCCCACCAGCAGCGCGGGGACAGAGCTGCTGGTCGTGTCACTTGCAGGAGATGCTCCCTCTCGCAGCCTGGCTGCAGGAAAGCAGGAGCCAAAGCGGGTCCTGCCCTCCCCGGATGGTCTGATCCCATGGGTGTGCCCTCCCTGATCTCCCCCGGAGCCTGTGGTGCCAGGGGAGCTGGCAGGAGCAGCGGGTATTGGAGCAGGCTGCTGGTTTTGAGGCATGCTCTCTAGACCCTGGAAAGTTTAAAGTAGAGGCCTTGGCACCTCATTTTCTCAAAGATGCATGTGTGGGGAGAGGGGTGACTGTGTATATTTGAACGCATAAATAGCAGCAGAAGAGTAGAAGGCGGCCTAGGTGGGGTTTTTTGTTTCCCACTGTCTTTCCAGGTCTGTAACCAAAATTTCTAGTAGTCCCCTTTAAATTTAATTTGTTTAATAACCCAGTTGACAGCATCACTTTCCTTCAGCTATCTCCTGAGCTGTTGGCTTCTAGGCCTGCAAGCTGGGTCGCCTTGTGAATGTGCCCAAGAACAGAATTTCTTGGTCATGTCAGACTGGATGTCTGTGATCACGTCTGTGGGGCTGGACAGAAGCTATTTTTAAAGCATTATGCAGGTGCGAAGCCCTAGTTGTTTGCTGTAGGTTCCCAATAAGTAGCTACTATCGGGGCAATACCTCTGTGTGGTATTTTGCCATTTCTAAATCCATCTGTGGCTGGTGCAGACACTCAAAAGAGCAAAATACTGTCATTTTCTGTGTCTTTGGCAAAGCATAACTCCTGGCACAAGCACCCTCTCTGCGTTTGCTGCCTATTGACGGTGCACCGCTCTGTGTTCATCCAACAAACAAGTGCAGCCACTTGGTTTTCCTCTAAGGGGAAGGATGCTGTAATGGAAACGCGTGCCGTGCTGAGCCCCTGCCTGCCCAGGGATGCCCATCCGTTCTGCTGCGTGAATGCACTCACAGTGAAACGACAGGAGCGCAGCAGAAAGGTAAATCAAGGACTGGAAACAAAAGGCCATTTAATGCTGAAATTAAACAACCAAAGTGCAAGAAAGAAGAGGGTCATGTAAAAAAACCAAATTGGAGGCCTGTGTGAAGTGAGTTTTGTCTTGATCCTCATCAGCACTGACCTTCTCAGCAGAGCAGCCGGGTGTTGCTCACCTGCCCGCCTGGGGAGCTGTGTGCCAAAGGGAAAAGCATCTGCTGGCTTTCCCAGGCTCTCCACCTCCTCTCCGGATAACTAGCAGACTGAGTCCCTGGAAGGGGAGCCTGGCCTCTCCAAGCAGCCCTAAAAGAGCCAATGATAATAAGGTAATGTTGGGGTTTTTCCTTCTTTAGGTAGGTCTTAGAAATACTCTGTTCCTAAGCAGCCTGGCACTTGTTTGTTTGAGTTTTTCAGTGTTGCCAGTAGCTGAGTTAACCTCAGGACTTCCTGGGAAGCGTTTTCTGTAATTAAAAAGCTAAAAGTGATCAGAGCAGCTTTTCTGTCACTTCGTCTCTTCTCATCCACATATTTAAGCCAAAAATGCTGTCAACCCCTAATTAAGTGTTGTCTTCTTCCATCATGTGTTCTTGTGGCTTCCCCAGCTTACGTGTGGGTTTTTGCACTGGCTTGCGGTGAACAACCCAGGCTGAGTCAGAGTACGTGCTGCGGCGGTGAGGAAATCTGAAGGCTTCAACGTGTTTGGTTTCCCCGGTGTTCAGGGCTGTCTGATGCCACTGGTCACTGCTAACCATGACTTGTTTCATCACCTCACAGCTTTGGGGAGAGGCTGCGAGACTTTCACCGTGTGAGTTGGCCCCTTTTGCTTCTCTTCTAGCTTTGTTCGAATACAGCAAAACTATCACTCTTCCCTAATTCCGTTTAAGAAATACAAACGCGTACAACTAGAGAGTCAGTGTGTAATGTGAATGTTCTGTGTCTGTCACACAGAAACAGGCTGGAATAATTGATATTTGAAGAATAGCAGCATTATTTGACAGTGTGGAGATTGCATATTCTGTATAGTTGCATCTCTGGCAAATGACTTACTAGAGCTGTCCCTCTGGATAATTGCACGGCTTTGCAGCCGTTAGATCTGGAGTTGCAGAAAATGAACCTCATAATGTCCAGTCGCTGCCTGTATCATTTGCATTCAGTGTGAGGAGTGTAAAATGCTTTGCAGACTCATCAAGGGGGTACAGTCCTCATATCCCCTGTAATTAGCAGAATCTGCATGTTCTCTTTGCAGAATTTGCTATTGGAGAGGGTGGGAAAGACTTCCTGGGAGAAAAGAGAAGCTGGAAACTGTTTGTTTCTCTGGCGTCTACACCGTTGCAGACCTGCCTGTTGCGTGAGCAGTGTTTGGAAAGGAAGGGCCCACTTGCCGGTAGCACACCTGTAGCCGCTCCTGCTGCACAAGGCGCTCACTGAGCCGGCAAAGGAAACCGGGTCACGGCTCAGGGTTTGTCACAAGACCAACCTGGGCAGATACGCTGCTGCTTCTGAAAGGGCCTAGAGATTAGCTGAGCATGGGAACACCACATGCAACAAGTTCGTGTCTTTGTTTTGTGTGAAATAGCTCAATCTCCTGAACTCAGAGGAATTAACGGATTATAAAATGAGGGCAGCTTTGCCTTGTTTGCAGTCATTAAAACGCAGCAGCAGCGCGCTGTTGGGACGGTACTGTTAGTGACGTGGGCTGGTGGGGAGCTTGGTACCGGTCAAACTCCAAGTAGCTCAAACGCTGTTTTTCACTTGACTGCGTAACATTAAATCTCTCCCAGCCAGGCAGGGGAATGATGTTTAATTCAGCTTCTGCCTTGTGCTTCGACTACCACTGTTAAGACTTTACTGCTTCTGCATTTTGGATTTGCAGTGGTCCCGCTGGTGCCTGCAGTAGCTGTTGCTGAGCAATGCTCTCACATGGGGCTTGGTGGCTCCTGCAAAATTAGTTCATTGTGCTTTGAGGGTCCATGTAGCCAGAGTAGTTAATAACTCTTCATTTAAACTTGGTGATGCTTTCTGTGATGAAGCTCTGTCAAACTACTGACTCTTCAAATTCTCTGTGTTCCTATTGCCATGGTAGACACCTCCTAATTTCTTCTCCAGAAGACCTGGGAGCGCTTCAACCTGAACCAGCACTGAGCTCCCAGAGGAAAGGCAGAGGAAGGGGAGTGCTGGGCTGGGAGCCAGTCGGGTCCCTACTCTTTCACTGAATTTAGTAATTCAGAGTAATTCCACAGCTGTTTCATGTTTTTTTCCGTAGGAGGCAAAGAGATCTGCTGCTTTTTGAGACTGGGTAGCTGAGTTCACGCAGTTGTTTGGCAGGGCTGGTGTTGGAAGCCTGTCCTTAATGTAACTCAAACTCTGGACACACTGGGATGCTGCCCTTCAAAATCAGTGTCTTCAATGTGTCCAGCCATGCTGGTGACCACGTTATGATTCTGCAAGAGTAGAATTAGTCAAGATTATTTTGCCCTTTCATTTGCTGCCTGGCAAGATGTTGTTTAAATTGCCAGTTACACTTTTCTTCCCTTTGGAGTTTGCCATTCTCAGTTGCTGCTTTATATTCTGTCACCCCAAGTAAGTTAAGGTCCAGATCTCCAGTGGCTGAGAAGACCACTGGGACCAGTGAAACACAACCTGATGGAGTTGAGGACTGACATGAAAAACGCACGTAATCTCTATTAAAAGAGCATCGCTTGCAAAGTCAGTCTCTTGTGAGCCCAAGCTTGAGGCACTTACTATCTGCCTCCCACCTGCGTGTGTGCCACCTGAGCAGACAGTGTCTTGCTCAACTTCACGTGGGGCAGGAAGGATGGGGAGGAATGAGGTAGGTAGAATAAAAGTGACACTATCTTATATTTAAAGCAGGAGTAATGTAGGTCATCTTAATCTCCCTCCTCTTCTTCCTGCAGGATGGGAGAGAGTCCCAGCCACATGCGCTGCAGGGTGACAGTGAGGTGGGTCAACCTTTGCTTTGCTGCTTTCTACCTTTGGAGCATTTTGTGATCGTTGCAGGCTTTTCTACTAGTTTATTACCTACAAAAAAAATTCTCTCCAACAGTAGAGCAGAATAGTGTTGTTTCTGTGCATGAAATGAATGGCTTCAAGGTGTTCCCAATCATATCTTAGGGTGGAATTCCTGATTTGTGGGTGGAACTGATTTTGTTTAAAGGGCAAGTTAACAGCATCCTCCTGAGGTCTTGGATATTTACTTGTTTTTTCTCCAGTTGAAATTGGGCAGCAGCGCAGTTACAGTACTGCTTCAGTTATTGTGTGAATACCTGTATAAACACCTTTCTAATGCTAGTCCTTTTGGCCTTCCAGTGATTAGAGCCTGGTTCAGAAGGGCTGCATATGGATTTTCATTTTTCATTCAGGGCTGTACAAGCTCAGGTAATTAAGGCCACTTTGCACCAATTTGAGCAACTTGAGCATTGGGAGCAATTTTGGTTGGCACGTCGATACAGCTCACAAAGGGTTTGGAGCACTTGAGAAATATTTTTATGTAATTGGTAAGTTTTGAGAGATTTTGTGAAATCTTTCCAAAGCTCAAGATGCATCTCCAAAGTTCTGCAAGGCTCACGGCAGGCTGCTGTACCTTAAAATGGCCGATCTGATCAATGTGCACATCAGCGATGGAAATACTGACAGCAGTATGTACCGCTCGCTTGCTGTGTCGACACAGTCAATAAGATCTTGGGGGTTACAACAGCTGAGGTGAGACACGGCTGGTTTTCTGCTCTTGGAGCCTGCTCCGTTTCGTTACTGCTTTGTCCGAAGCAGGTCAGCTTCTGGCCCCGCAGAAGCTGGCAGCCTAGCTTCGACTAAGTGTCGTCTCTGATGTCCATTAATTTTACTTGAGGTGCTGAAGATCTGAGGGATTGAAGAAAAACCTTCAAGCTTGGCATAAGGCCTAGAAACACAAGTTTCCATTTTACAAAGTAAAATGGAGGTGGTTAGCTGGAGTCTCCCATTGCCACCGGTTGGGTGGCCTGGTTTCTTCCTGCAGGATGCCCAGCTCACTTCTAAGTGTGGAGTTGGGAACTGAAGTTCATGCTGGCTTTGCGACACTGATGGCGTTTACCATGCTAGTTAATGTGTGGAGAGGGAAGACTCTAATGCAAGGCAGAAGTGATGGTACTTTGCTAACCACTCTAAAAAGACAGGGAAAATTTGCCCGTGTCTCAATGCTCGCTTGTCGTGTTTGGCGCTTTCCATGACCTGGGCAGTAGTGCAAGCAAAAATATTACCAAAGCCTCTAGTGTGGGCAGGATACAGCAGCTGATGGCAAAGATGCTGCAGTAGTTTTCCTTCTATAGTCTCTCTGCACATCTGATGGACCAAATTTTTGTGGATTTTTCAAGGCAAAATTGTCCATTACTGCATTTTTCAAAGGGAGGCAGCTGGCTAAAATCATCATCTGGCTGAGTGCTCCTTCCCTGAATGTGTGCCTGATGGCACTTCATGCAGTCAGTCACTCCATTTAGATGCTGATGTGAAACTTGGTTCTCTCTCAGATTTCTTGATTTTACAGTTTCTGTCTGTGCAGCCAGTTCTGCAGCATGTGCATCCCCACGCCAAGAGGAAGGGGTAATATGATCAGAAGTCCTACGCGCTGCCGAGAGGGCAGATGTAATACCTGAAACCGCTTGTCTTCTCTTTAAATGTCACTTTTAAATGGGTCGTCTTTAAAATGACAGTTTTCTTTTCTGTATGTATTCAGTGCTGCTCTCGCCATCTGTCTAGATGCATGTTGATGGGGGCAGCGTACAAAACAGCATAGAATTTGCTGGCAGGAATTAGAGATATAAAATAGTCCCTAACTTCAAAGCTGGAACAAAGAGAGCAGAAAATTATACCATCTTGAAGCTGTACTTGTCAATGTTAAATGACATGCTCTTCAGTTACAGGGCAAACACTTGCCTAGGTGGAATCCAGAAATAAGGTGAAGTTTTTCAGTTTGGCCTAACAGGTGGTGGTTATTTGTGGGTTTAAATAGCACATGTTATGGGATAATTTTTGTGTTGGTAAGGACTGTTTGTTCAGTGATCAGAACTGAAATCTGGAAGGCTAACAATTGCCTTTGCTTAATTTACTGTTTGGGGTTTTTTTTCCTGTAATGCTAATTTATGTTATAAGATAATTAAGTTTTTCTAGGGGGTGCATATTGTGCTGTATTTTGTAGCTTTTGATACACATACTGGATTTGTTTTTTTTTAATTCCACAATACTTCCTCTCAAACCGGCATTTCTTCAGGCTTAAATAATTTTGATGGAAGAGAAGTGATGACATAGTCTTTCTCCACCTTAGTCTCAGAGGGTTGGATGTTTATTTTCATTTTGGTATTAAGTAGGAGTCACTGGTGGATTAAGTATCTAGGACGCTCTTTTGAGAAAGAGGCTTCTAGACTGGTAATGCCAGAAAATGCTTATTAAAGAAAATGAGAAACTGGAGGCGCAAACATGCTGAAACTGCTAATTGGTTCTGCGGCTTCTTTGCGGACCAGCCCCATGCATTTCCTGTGTGTAATTGCAGTCTTCGCTGCAGCTCCCTTGCAGAGAGCCTCGAAGACCTGATAAACGTGGGTCTGTCTTTAAAACGAAGCAAAAGGACCGTGTACTTTGTCAGACAGGACACTTATATTTTGGTTAAAGACAGCAATTGCCATATCTATTTCATTTTGGTATAATAAACCAGGTTGCCCATTGTATACCACATGCAGAGCTGGCCAATATAGGGTGGTACTAAATTGAAGACCCTCCCGAGACGAAATGCTGGTGGTGGACTGCTTGTCAGGACTCTGTCAGCTGCGAAAGAACATGGTAATTTGGGAGGAACTTCATTTAATACATGCAAGCTCTGGTTTTGTATCAGTAGGATGGCAATGCATGAGCTTCCATGAGGTATTGAGATTTAAGGTTTATAACCGATCTCAGAGAGATGCTATGGCTTCCCTAACTCCCAGGTTTTAAAACACAAAGTTTGGTTTTATTCTGAATCTTTTTCCTAAACTGAAAACTAGGAGCACGAGAAGGCTGGAAGTGACCAGCATGGAGAGCAAACCGTAACCTAGAGGAATAAGGGGGGGAGGGGGGTTTACAGTATTTGAAGAAATGAAATTTAAATGCAAGTTTTCCTGTGAGGTGAAAAACAACTTAGTCTGTAAGGGTGAGGTGGGGTGAAAACCAACTTAATCCAAGGCCTGTGGGAGGGTGGGATAAGATGTGCCTGAATGGCAGCTGTTCATCTAAAGCAAAAAGAAATATATTACAGGCAGAAGTGGCAAGTGCTGCCTGTTACCTAATGTTTTCTATTAGAGCTCCTCCTTTTGGTTGCTTTGACTTGCCAAGATAATGGTCTCTAAATGTCCTTTGCCTTATGGCTGGCCTTTAAGTTCTAGCAAAACCGATGCACCCATTTTGGTGAAGAGGAAGGCAGGAAGTATTGCCCCATCCAAAACTTCAGAGCTTGGTCAGGTCCATCCTTAAATGGCATTGCAGTATCTGCAGGATGGTTCTGCTTCATCAGCCCTGCCTTTTTCTCTTCATATGGAAAGCCATTGGCACCTGACTGCTCTAAGCCTTCTAACTTCCATTTTGCTGTGCTTTGTAAAAATAACTCAGCCGTTAAAATCTGCCTGGCCTCACCGGTGAGGCTGGAGGAGTCCCAGTGCTTGGTGGGTACAGATCGATAGGCTTGAGCCATCTGGCCTGGAAGAAGATTACTGGGTTGGGAGCCAGGAAATGTAGAGTTTTAAGCCATGGGACTTCCCATGTCAGCCCTGTGTATCTTACATTACCCATCGAGAGCTGTTACGTAGCTGTTGGCCAGTGTTACCGCACACTTCTGTCTCTCTTCCTCCTACCCCACAACGCACGCCACCATCATAAAACAGAGAGCCGGCAGCTACCAGCTGAGTCGGGAGGGGAAAGCTGAGCGAGAGGCTGGGTTGTCCTCCTGGAGATGTTTTTCAGAGTCAACGTATGATGTTTGCGTGCCTGGCTGTGGTTTCTGTTTCTCTCCAAACACAGGAGCAGATTGTGCTGTCCCCCACACCTTTGCAAGTCAGTGGCAATGTGTGTTTGGCTGATCCAGCCTTGTAGTGTTACGGTTCAGGGGAGCTACTTCACTTCTGGTTTTATTAAAGTCTTAGCAAACAGTGTTAAAGATCCTGTGAGATTCTTGTATGTAGTTCAGAAGTGCTAGGCTGAAGTTCACTCGATGCTGCTGTCTTGAATTACTTATTCTATACCTGTTCTTCACAGGGCATCCCCATTTTTTCCTTCTGTTGGCAGATGTTGAATAAAGCCTTGAGAAGGACTCAGGAGTTAAGTTCATGGTTCATGACTCTGTATGACCAGAAGTTGTTCCCAGTTGCGCCTCAAGCTTACACAGTTATATCAATGCACGTGTATGAGCCATGTGGGCAGCCAGACTGGGCTCTTCCCGAGATGGTCACTTGTCTTTACAACTGAAGAACATCAGGCTGCGGCTTTCTGTGTTTGATGACTGCCTTTCATTAAAGCAGGGCTGCTCTGAAATGCACAGCCCAAGAGCTGGGGGCTCTGGAAAGCTGGGAAAAGAGCTGACCCAGCTGGCCGTGGTTCAGCTCCACGGTAACTTGTTTCCTTTCACCTAATAACAGTTTGCTGTCAAACACATCCTAGAAACCACAAAATCACTTCAGAAAGACCTTGACCACTTCTATATCCCATGCAAGCGGTGTAAGTGCAGGATACAAAGGGTAAGTGCAACACTTGCCCGGTGCACAATTTGGCAATGACCGTGGTCTCTGTTCTTCTGAATCCGAAACAGTGCTGCTGCTTGCGGAGGGGCTTGTGGCTGAACTGAGTATGAACGTGTGCGGCAGCTTCTGGGAAAATAGTGCCAGAAATCTGAAGTGTCCTCAGCACCCGGGGTGCCTTCAGGAGCTTGAGGATAACCAGTGCCTCCGTTCTGCCTGCGCAGCACTTTAGGAACCTAAGTGCTCTTTTGGATTTTGCTCTTTGCTCTTTTGCATCTTTAGTTTGGACACGTACCTGTACAGAGTCTGGAGCAGAGCTTGTTCCCAAATGAGTAAATAAACAGACGTAGCTGCACTTGGTTAAATAGAAGTAATAAATGCCTGGCTCAGCCTCCGAGTGAAAATCCTCCAGGCTGGGCTGGAGAAGCTGCTTTACTGACCTAGCTTTTGAGCAAGCTGCAGATCTGTGCCAGAAAGAGCCTGTCCTTCAGCTTGTGGTTACCCTGTATTGGAGGAGGCTGTCCGTGATCGTCTGTGTAATGCAACTGAAACCTCCTTGTAGCCCAGCATAGCCAGCAGGTTATCTCTTCCTGCCATCTATGCGTGTCTCACCTGTTGTATTTCCTACTACGAGCTCTAGAAGTGTTTTTTAAAAATTTAATTATTTTTTTAGGTAACTTATTTTCAGCTGATAGCTGAGTTACTAGCTGCCATGCTACAGCCAGGATCCCAGGGAAAAAAGAGACTACTTGCTGAAACTTTGAGTTAGATTTTTGGCAGCACGCTTCATCTTTTGAGCTTGTTCTGCTGTGGCTTGTTTTGTTCCATCTGTTCAGGTGCCTTTGTTAGAGCAGAGCAGGAGCACCCGACTGAAACACTCTAGTCACAGAGAGCAGAATTGGCCTTAACAAGGCTGGTGGGAAAAGAACATGGTGGTGAGCAATAATTTAAATTTATTCTTAACCTACAGCCCCGCGTGCCTTGCGGCAGTAGGTTTTGCCCTAGAGGGCCTTCCTCAGTCTTGCAACACTGGTATGTGGTCTGTCTAGAGCTGCTGCTGATGCAGGGGATGTTTGCTCACAGAGCCCTGATGGAGGAGAGGAGGACTGGAGGCTTGGTACCCCTCCTGGGTACCAGCCCCCTCAATATGGGGAGAGAGGAGGTGTTGGCATGTCCAGGGAGGGATGGGATCCATCTGGAGGAAAGGTTTTGCAGTAGCTGGGATGGATTAAGCAGAGTTTGCTCCTAAAGAGCTGGCTAGCCCTCACTGTGGCTTGCTGTAGGGTTTGGACAGGTTGTGCAAAACCTGTGTGTCCTGTGCAGGAAGAGAGGGCAGGCAGCGCGGGTGGCAGGGTGCTGTGATGAGGGCAGAGGACGCACTGATGGGAAGCAGCAAAACACTGGCCAGACCTGGCCTTCTGCCACATGTGAGTCAGGGTAGTTAATTTTGAATGAGGCCAAGAAATCTCTGATCGCTTGGTGCCTAACGAGCTCAGATGAGACATGCGTGCAGCTGGAGAGCTTGCACTTCTAGTTGTTACGGCAGCAAAAGCTTAGGTTTATTTAGAAGTAGATCTCTCAAACAAAGATGTATCACTGGTCTGCTTTTCCTATCATGTCTTTTTAACCGCATGTTTTTAGTGGCACCTGGTCAACTTGAAAACTATGTCTGAATTCCGTAGAGGGCATGCTCTTTGAGGGGCTGTATCACAAACCCATCCTCTAAAAACAGGTCCAGAAATTCAACCTGATGCTTTTGCCTTGACATGTTTTTGAAACAGGTAGAAGTTACAGATGTCCCCCACCTCCTCTCCCACCCAGACCTTGTCCTCAGCATTGCGATGCGAATCTGTACGTACGTGTGCATGTTGCAGTGTTGTCAGCAGCACCCGTGGCAACCTGGAAGTGTTTCATGAAGGAGAGTTTACTCAACCTGATGCGAGCAGCCTCGCTATATCCAGTGACGCATGTTGTACATGACCCCGTTCTGAAATCCCCTTCGAGTCTTCAGTGTTTCAGCACCCCCGGAAAATCTCTGTCAAGTGACATTAGCAAGAGTGGAATTAAATCTTAGAGGATTTAGCCGAGCAGCTTTGGCTACGGAGTAAATCAGGAAATACCCCACTCATTAAAAATCCAGGTGCATCTTCAGGATGACTTGTGAAGGGTGGCCTGCAGACAAAACAACTGTTTTCCCTCTGGAGTTTGTTGTTGGTTGGGATGCTGAGCTCCCCCAGGTTTAAAGCTGTGCTTACTGTGGTAACGTCTGTATATCCTGGCGTTGTGGTAGGTGGTTATTGTGAAACTTCAGGTAGATTTCTTTACCTGCTGTGACTGTAGTAACTGAACTTCAACACATCTTTTAGAAGGTCAGAAAATGGAAAATTTGGGGAGGCAGATATCTATCTTGAGTTGTATTCTTCTACATGTAATTTAGTCTGAGAATAGTTCTTGATGGTGAATAAGCAAGGGGAGTAAGCTCTCTGTCAAGTAATATCTATAGGAAGACACTTTTAAATGGTGGAAGTGATAAACAATCTGACCCATCCCTACTAGATTGGTGGTGCTGACTTTGTTTAGCTCCAGAACCCTCTGTGAGAAAGGGCTGAGAGAGAAAATAGGGGGGATAGCTTGTCACTGTCTCATATAGCTCGCAGTCCGGCGCTCTTTGTATCTTCTATGCTGCTCCTACAAGCAGCTTGAATGATTTCTTTGACTTGCCAGTGCTCTCCCAAGACAGGTTGAGGCCCTTTGGAGCGATACCCAGAGAAGCAATATTGTAAAGGGAACCAAGCTGATGTTGTGCAAGGGCATCCTCCTGCTCTCTAGTTAAAGAGGTTTTGCCCGCTCAGTAACAATATCCTGTGCTTTTTATCACAGGATATCACTTCTTAATAAGAAGTTTTGGGATTGGCTACTGTGAAGTGGCTTTTCCAGCCACCGACTCCTTGTCCCATGCCTGGTACCAGCCTCGCAGAGACGGCAGGTTGCAAAGGGAGCTCGCCAAGGTCAGATGGTGGAGAAGAGCCTCCAGCAGCGCTAATCCCTACCTGGCTGGGAGGTGCTGAGGTCTGACGTTAAGCCTCGTGCAGCTAAAGCACTGAGCCATACCACACTGCCAACCCTGTGTATTTGGGGCAGAGTAACTGCTCTGGCTCTGGCAAGCAGTGTGTAACCTCGGATTACTCAGCGTGCACTTCTCCCCCTTTATTAGTGGCACTTGGAGAATGGCATAATGGAGGATGCAGCTGAGCATCCTTTCCCTGCACAGAGGTAGGACAGTACATGCGTTAAAGTGCTGAATCCTGCTTCTAGGCAGGAGCCTGCAGGCCGGGAGATAGCGATGCTCAGAAAACAAAGGAGGGAAGTGAATTCTGGACTCAGCCTTCGCAAAGCTGTCTTGTCCTTCTCCGACCTGGGGTTGGGAAATGGCTCTCTGGGGCCTTTTGGCAGCTGAAAACTCCATCTGAACACAAAAAGAGGCCCAAGGGCTGCCTGGGGTCATGTGCTACATTCAGGTCCCCAGTGTTTTTGCAGCCCGACTAGAAAGGCAACAGGGGGTTCTCCATCTTCTCGCCGCTGAACTACAGCTCTCCCAGCAGCCAGGAGATGCCCCAGTGCGCAGTGTCGGTGGGGTTGGGACCCTCTAGTAGGGGATGTGAAGCTTATCCTACTCCTGAGCAAAGATAAGGGGGCAACTGGATGTTGCTCTAGCTCTTCTGGATGATTGTGAGCAACATGACTTCAAAGTCCTTCAGGCTTTTATGGCCGCGCTTTAAATTGGCGTCGTGGTTTTAATGTGGTGCCACTGTGCCTGGATGTCGTCACAGGCGCAGAGAGCTGGCTCTGTCCTGGAGAGGTTATGCTTCCTGCTGCAGTGTTTGCTGTCTCTAATTAATCCTAATCAAGCTTTGCTGTGAATTCTAGTAGACAGATTTGGACTTGTAGGTTGTAATAAAGAGAGAGGCCAGAGGCTAGGAAGAGGCTGGCGGCCCTAACGCCACTGCCAGGGTCCCTGACCTTGGGAGTGTCTCACCTTTCTGCCTCCACTGCCCACATGGGCAGCAGGGAGAGCGCTCGGCCACTCTGGACGTGCCAGGGAGCGTGTGTTGTTCCACTCCACAATCCTCCTGTGACCAGTGGTGTGGAAGGGAGCAGGAACACTGTGTTCAGATAAGACTGCACCTTTCCCATCTAGCAGATGTTCGCCTGAACATCCCACTGGATTGCATAATTACAGAGTTGAACGTGGAGCCGAACGGCTGCAGCCTTTTCCGCTACTGGGTGTCAGCTATTGCGTGCTCCTCTTGATGAGATTTTTGTTTTGCTTTTTTGTCAGCTGTGTCACACGGTTCAGGCTAGGCGCTCCGAAATTGTCCTGTTTTCTACATGCAGCTGATCCGAGACAAGAAAACAAATCAGTTCTTTTTAAAATTTCATTTCCCTGGTCTTGTCCTGCTTGTTCCCCACTGTAATTGGGCTTCGGTGCTGTAAGCGCTTTTTCTGGTGAGTCGTCAAGGAAACATTTTAGCATGGTATGTGCTGGCTCAGCAGCGTGGCTCCCCAGGAGGGCTGCACCCAGGATGTAGTCCCGCACCTGCAGCTGAGGGAGGAATGCGTTAACTCCCTGCCTGCATCTTCAGCTTCTGCCCTGCCTCCTGAGCTGGGATAAACAGATTTATTTGAGGCAGAAAGAGTTTCTGCATAAAAACAAAAATAAAATAGGCTGGTAGGTGCCTTTACTGCAGAATCATCCCTTCGTGGCGGTCCCTTGCAGTGGTGATGCTTTGCTTTGAGCGGCCCTAGCTGGGCTGTATAATACAGGGCTTAAATTGCTTGATTCCTGGGGGAGCGCTGGCAGGGGAGCGGCGAGAGTGCTTTTGGGGTTCAAAACTCTCAAGCAGAAATCTGGAGGGGGTGGCTGGGGCAGGACTGGGTTTGGGGCTTGCTGCTGGCTCGGGGCAGGCTGGGGGGCTTCCTGCCGCCCACCCGTCCCAGGTTAATTGAAGAGCTTGTAGATAGAAACTGCCCAGGGTGGAAAGGAGGAAGCAAGCTGTGTCACTGCTGTTGAGTAAGTATCACAGCAGTGCCCCAAGGCCCCGTCCTACCTAGCTGGTACATTAAGCTCTTT